>NW_027362956.1:1570000-1660000 GCF_046119375.1 Phyllobates terribilis | reverse complement strand
GGAGAGGGAGAGAGCTGCCCTATTCAGAGTCTGTAATAAGACCTGCTGACAAAAGTGTTGAAGATACAGTCTAATGTGAATTAACAATGAAAAAAAGTTAATTTAACAAATGGCTTGTATTTTTTAATACAAACTTTTTTTGTGTTTACAGCTCCTTTAAAGGGAATCTGTCATCAGGTTTTTGCCACCTAATCTGAGTAATGTGTCACTTACTGGGCTGCTTAGTGTCGTTTTGATAAAATCATTGATTTGTCAGAAGGTAATTATCACTAGATGACTAGTAAGTTCTGTAGGACCCCACCCCCATCACTGATCAGTAGATTTCTGTGTACACTGAGCATGGGCAGAAAGCTGCCAATCAGTGGTGTGGGCGGGGCTATACAGAGCGCAGCATTCAGAGAGCTGCTAGATCTGCAGCAGATAAAACGGTGATTTTCTCAAAATGACAACAAGCAGCTGAAAAAGTGACACATCGCTGGAATCAGGGTATCTGCCCCAATATTGTGCTGCTCTCAGATGGGGCAGCACAATTAATATTATGCCAAATTAATTTCCCGTGAACTATCACATGATCTATCACGGGGATCATGTGACATGTCACGTGATAAATCAGGTGTGTGGAGGGGGCCCTTGCTACTCTTAATCCACCCCTGAGTGAGACTAATACTGTACAACCAAATTGGCTCAGCACAAAAGGTTTCTTCAGATGTGGAGCCAATCGGTGCAAAGCGTGTCTACATGCGGTTAAAACAGATAGTTTTATGTCCTTAAGTAATGATAGAGAATATAAAATTCATGATTTCCTCAATTGTAATTCATCAGGGGAGTCCCTGTGGATTTTCACATTGGATACCACAGGGGTTAAATTCAAGACAGGATCTGATACTGCAGTATTAAGAAATATAATTCTGCATTTATTTCCATGCATGTACACTGGGTACGGAAAGTATTCAGACCCCTTTACATTTTTCACTCTTTGTTTCATTGCAGCCATTTGGTAAATTCTAAAAAGTTCATTTTTTTCTCATTAAAGTCCACTCTGCACCCCATCTTGTCTGAAAGAAAACAGAAATGAAGAAATTTTTGCAAAATTTAATAAAAAAGAAAAACTGAAATATCACACGGGCATAAGTATTCAGACCCTTTGCTCAGTATTGAGTAGAAGCACCCTTTTGGGCTAGTACAGCCATGAGTCTTCTTGGAAATGATGCAACAAGTTTTTCACACCAGCATTTTGGGATCCTCTGCCATTCTTCCTTGCAGATCCTCTCCAGTTCCGTCAGGATGAATGGGAAACGTTGGTGGACAGCCATTTTCAGGTCTCTCCAAAGATGCTCAATTGGGTTTAGGTCAGGGCTCTGGCTGGGCCAGTCAAGAATGGTCACATAGTTGTTCTGAAGCCACTCCTTTGTTATTTTAGCTGTGTGCTTAGGGTCATTGTCTTGTTGGAAGGTGAACCTTTGGCCAAGTCTGAGGTGCAGAGCACTCTGGAAGAGGTTTTCATCCAGGATATCTCTGTACTTGGCCGCATTCATGTTTCCTTCAATTGCAACCAGTCGTCCTGTCCCTGCAGCTGAAAAACACACCCATAGCATGATACTGCTGTTATGATCTACTACAAGAACTAAGGAAAGAGAGGAAATCTGTCCATACAATAGGACTAAGCTGATTCCTTACGATGCAGCGGGCAACCTGTTCCTTGCAAACAGACCCGCCTATGTCCGCGGCTAATCTGAACACAGACCTATAGATTAAAGGGAGGGGTCCCTAAAAGAACTAAGGACTGGGACAAAACTGGACACCTCCTGGCAGAAGTAGTAGCAGAAGAAGACAAACAGACAAAAGTACTTAGTGGTCCAAGGACCAAACAAACTAGAGAGATACAGTAGGTACAAAGCACCTGGCTAGATTAAGAGTCAAAGTAACACTGAAGTCCAGCAAAGCCTGAAGGGCGGAGCTGGAATAAATAGGCAGAAGGTCACATGACCACAAAATAGAAAAAACTAACAGGAGGGTTCTAACAACTGCCACCACCATGTTTCACTGTTGGGATTGTATTAGGCAGGTGATGAGCAGTGCCTGGTTTTCTCCACACATACCACTTAGAATTATCAAGAAAAGTTCTATCTTCGTCTCATCAGACCAGAGAATCTTATTTCTCATAGTCTGGGAGTCCTTCATGTGTTTTTGAGCAAACTCTATGCGGGCTTTCATATGAGGAGAGGCTTCCATCTGGCCACTCTGCCATAAAGGCCCAACTGGGGAAGGGCTGCAGTGATAGTTGACTATGTGGAACTTTCTCCCATCTCCCTACTGCATCTCTGGAGCTCAGCCACAGTGATCTTGGGGTTCTTCTTTACCTCTCTCACCAAGGCTCTTCTCCCACGATTGCTCAGTTTGGCTGGACGGCCAGGTCTAGGAAGACTTCTGGTGGTCCCAAACTTCTTCCATTTAAGGATTATGGAGGCCACTGTGCTCTTATGAACCTTGGGTAATGCAGAAATTCTTTTATAACCTTGGCTAGATCTGTGCCTTGCCACAATTCGGTCTCTGAGCTCCTTGGGCAGTTCGTTTGAGCTCATGATTCTCATTTGGTCTGACATGTAGTGTGAGCTGTGGGGTCTTATATAGACAGGTGTGTGCCTTTCCAAATCAAGTCCTATCAGTTTAATTAAACACATTTGGACTCCATTGAAGGAGTAGAACCATCTCAAGGAGGATCACAAGGAAATGGACAGCATGTGACTTAAATATGAGTGTCTGAGCAAAGGATCTGAATACTTATGACCATGTGATATTTCAGTTTTTCTTTTTTAATAAATTTGCAAAAAAATTCTATATTGCTGTTTTTTTCAGTCAAGATGGGGTGCAGAGTGTACTTTAATGAGAAAAAAATGAACTTTTTAGAATTTATCAAAAGGCTGCAATGAAACAAAGAGTGAAAAATTTAAAGGAGTCTGAATACTTTCCGTACTCACTGTATGTATCTATATAAACTGCTCCAAAAATAAAGGGAACACTTAAAACAACAGAATATAACTCCAAGTAAATCAAACTTCTGTGAAATCAAACTGTCCACTTAGGAAGCAACACTGATTGACAATCAATTTCACATGCTGATGTGCAAATGGAATAGAGGATAGATGGAAATTATTGGCAATTATCAAGACACCCTCAATAAAGGAGTGGTTCTGCAGGTGGGGACCACAGACCACATCTCAGTACCAATGCTTTCTGGCTGATGTTTTGGTCACTTTTGAATGTTGGTTGTGCTTTCACACTCGTGGTAGCATGAGACAGACTCTACAACCCACAGAAGTTGCTCAGATAGTGCAGCTCATCCAGGATGGCACATCAATGCGAGCTGTGGCAAGAAGGTTGGCTGTGTCCAGAGGCTGGAGGCGCTACCAGGAGACAGGCCAGTACACCAGGAGATGTGGAGGGGGCCGTAGGAGGGCAACAACCCAGCAGCAGGACCGCTACCTCCGCCTTTGTGAAAGGAGGAACAGGAGGAGCACTGCCAGAGCCCTGCAAAATGACCTCCAGCAGGCCACAAATGTGCATGTGTTTGCACAAACGGTTAGATACCGACTCCATGAGGGTGGTATGAGGGCCCGACGTCCACAGATAGGGGTTGTGCTCACAGCCCAACACCATGCAGGACGCTTGGCATTTGCCACAGAACACCAGGATTGGCAAAGTTGCCACTCGCGCCCTGTGCTCTTCGTAGATGAAAGCAGGTTCACACTGAGCACATGTGACAGACGTGACAGAGTCTGGAGACGCGTGGAGAGTGACATCCTTCAGCATGACCGGTTTGGCAGTGGGTGAGTAATGGTGTGGGGTGGCATTTCTTTGGAGAGCCGCACAGCCCTCCATGTGCTCGCCAGAGGTAGCCTGACTTCCATTAGGTACCGAGATGAGATCCTCAGACCCCTTGTGAGACCATATGCTGGTGCGGTTGGCCCTGGGTTCCTCATAATGCTGGACAATGGCAGACCTCATGTGGCTGGAGTGTGTCAGCAGTTCCTGCAAGATGGAGGCATTGAAGCTATGGACTGGCCCGCCCGTTCCCCAGACCTGAATCCGATTGAGCACATCTGGGACATCATGTCTCGCTCCATCCGCCAACGTCACGTTGCACCACAGACTGTCCAGGAGTTGGCGGATGCTTTAGTTCAGGTCTGGGAGGAGATCCCACAGGAGACCATCTGCAACCTCATCAGGAGCATGCCCAGGCGTTGTAGGGAGGTCAGGCAGATATATATATATATATATATATGCCTTTTTGTCATTCTAGTAGTAGGGCCATAATTAAGACATGATTTGTTGAAACGTGTAGGTCTGTAAGCTATGATAGTTGCACATTTGCTGTATTCTTTGTGGAGCAGTGTTTTATATGGCTAATAAAAGCTAAGTTTTAATATTTTTTCTACTAAACAAACCTTTACGCTGGATCATTTGCACTTTTCCCATGTCTGACTGCACTTACGTTTTGCCCTGGTACCACTTATCTGCATCTCCAGAAGTTTCCCATTTCTCTATTATACTCTTCAAATTACATTTTGAGACTTTCTCCTCCTGCTGTTGCACATATTTTTTTTCCCTTCATCTGCACAGGTATCATTAATCTATCAACTATAATGGCCGTACCAGGTCCTGCAGGTCCTGTATCCCGTACACATGACGTGGGCAGTGCACGGCATGCCGCTAGTTTTTATTCTGAGTGCTCTTATATACGGTGGTAGTTTTACACAATGTTGAGCCTGTGATTTGCAGAGTGAAATGTCTGACTGCTAGAACAGAAGTATACGGCAGATTCTACAGCATGGATACATAAAGGACGTCCTGGGGGAATATACCTCCCTCCAACACTCGTCCAGTCCCTGCCTCACACTAGAGACATTTATAATAACTCCAGGACTATGGAGCTGGTCATTTTCTCATAATCTGTGGCCA
Organism: Phyllobates terribilis; assembly: GCF_046119375.1. Classification (NCBI taxonomy): domain Eukaryota; kingdom Metazoa; phylum Chordata; class Amphibia; order Anura; family Dendrobatidae; genus Phyllobates; species Phyllobates terribilis. The sequence goes on along the minus strand of NW_027362956.1, from coordinate 1,655,041 downwards.
TTATTAGTGATCTCGCATTGTACGGTAATATCACCCTGGAGGTTGTGATGTATTTAGTGTAATAGCGCCATCTAGAATATACAGTATATATCAGGCGATACCATGCTTACTATAGTTAGTCGTCTTCTGTGCCCTCTATAGCTATCTATTATACTTTATATTTCTTTATAATAATTTATAATAAATTACTCGATAGTTTTACAGCTTTATGATGTTTATTAATCTGCTGAAATGATAAAAGAAAGTCGAACCTTACAGTGGACACAGGTGGAAGTGACCTCCATGATGGTGTAGGCTGAGGTGGAGCAAGTATTTAGTCAGTGGGGGATCAAGATGACGAGTATTCCCCAGGGTTCCCTGTTATCAGGGAGGGACCCGGTGTATGCAATCAAAAGATCTTATCCTCTGACCGGCTTTGTGCCATCAACAGGTAATGATCCTCTGTCCGGCTGTGTGCCATCAACAGGTAATGACCATCCGGCAGTCCGACATCAACTGGTCATCACCCTCCAGCTGTGTGCCATCAACAGGTAATGACCATCCGGCAGTGCGCCATCAACAGGTAATGACCCTCTGGCTATGGCCATCAATAGGTCATCACCCTCCGGCTGTGTTCCATCAACAGGTAATGACCATCCGGCAGTGTGCCATGAACAGGTAATGACCATCCAGCTGTGTGCCATCAACAGGTAATGACCATCCGGCAGTGCACCATCAACAGGTAATGACCCTCTGGCTATGGCCATCAATTGGTCATCACCCTCCGGCTGTGTGCCATCAATAGGTAATGACCATCCGGCAGTGCGCCATGAACAGGTAATGACCATCCGTCTGTGTGCCATCAACAGGTAATTATCCTCTGTCCGGCTGTGTGCCATCAACAGGTAATGACCATCCGGCAGTCCGACATCAACTGGTCATCACCCTCCAGCTGTGTGCCATCAACAGGTAATGACCATCCGGCAGTGCGCCATCAACAGGTAATGACCCTCTGGCTATGGCCATCAATAGGTCATCACCCTCCGGCTGTGTTCCATCAACAGGTAATGACCATCCGGCAGTGTGCCATGAACAGGTAATGACCATCCAGCTGTGTGCCATCAACAGGTAATGACCATCCGGCAGTGCACCATCAACAGGTAATGACCCTCTGGTTATGGCCATCAATAGGTCATCACCCTCCGGCTGTGTGCCATCAACAGGTAATGACCCTCTGGCTATGGCCATCAATAGATCATCACCCTCCGGCTGTGTGCCATCAACAGGTAATGACCCTCTGGCTATGGCCATCAATAGGTCATCACCCTCCGGCTGTGTGCCATCAAATGTTTTTATCTTCTGTCCAGTTTTGTGCCATCAAGAGGTAATGACCCTCCAGCTGTGGGCCATCAACAGGTCATCACCCTTCGGCATTTAGGCTTCTTGTCTTCTGTAAGATGCGATTCTTGAGTCTCCTGATGCTAAAAAATATTTAAAAAATCACCGATTAAACTAATAATCTATCTTGTACATAAGCATCACAATTTATAATCTATCTAGTGCATAAGTATGACAATTTAGCTCACAGAACATACACTATGGTAAAACATTAGACCCTACAAGCAGAAATTTGCTAAACTAACATAAATATAACTGACAAATCAGTAGAAAAATCGCTACCAATGGCACAGCTCTCTTCACATCAACCTGTAACCATAGTAGATAAGAAATAGAGGACAATGCTCATAGTCAGTTATCAACAATTCGGCATGGGGCATCCCACCAGAGACATTATAATATCTAGTAGATTATAGATGGCAATAGAATTTACCAACAAGCACATAGTACGCCAAACTCAAGTACATAGTATGCCAAACCTCGACACGTTTTCCTAAAATAGGTTCATCAGAAGCACATACTAGACAGTGATACTTAGCAAAGCGTTCATAGATATATGCGCCATATGATAAGGTGCTAAAGTGCAAGTGTGTGACAAAATATCCATGCGATTTCAGGTGCAATGCTGCATTGTATGTAGTAAGATGGTGCCCATCAGACAGCATGTATAGGACTAACCTGTGATGAAAACACGAGCAATGGGAAAGTTCAAGCAGTTGCCTTCTCAATCTTCCTCGCCTCTAAGACATCTAAGGAAACATCTTCTCCTCTTGATTTTGGGTTGAGGTGTTGTAGGCATTTCAGGCTCTGGCATTCTAGGTTCTGACATACTAGGTTCTGACATGGTAGGTTCTGGTGTTCTAGGTTCTGGTGCTCTTGGCTCTGGAATTCTGGGTTGTTGGCTTCTCTGAAAAATCAGTAACCTCTCTTTATGCTCCGTGGAACTTCGAGCTCCTCTTCCTATATTGTTGTGAGGGATCATTCTGACCCAGACAATATCACTGAACGCCACTTTATAGTTGCAACTAGGAACCTTTTTCGCATCCTGCGGTGCAGGAGCCATGGATGGAGTAGAACATTTGCCATTGGGCAGGACAGGTGTTCTCCTGGAGTCTTGCTTCTGAATCTGAGGGATGCAAATCGGCTCCTTACAAGCACTTTGTTCCTTCAGAATGGTTTTGTTCTCAGGAGTTTTCTGATTGTTTCACCAGGTTCAGACATTGCCCACTTGCTCAGGACAAGACTTAAGGCCAAATACTCTAGTATTGTCAGTAGTGTCATCACCGCAACAAAAACTGCGTCACGGAAGAGCCAAAGAGGAAGATTGATGGAAGCTTGATAGGTGCTTCTTCTGAGATCCACGGGTAGTGGGTCATCCTATAATAAAGAAAAAAAACATAATAAAGTCCTGTATATTTATACCCAATCCAGTCAAACAGAGAGCCCTTGTTATTATACAGTGATGGATACATTATCAAGCAACTTTCAGAAATATCCCATTGAGAAGATCAGGAAGAAGTTTGGGATTCACCTCCAGGGTCCATGGAATATTATTTACAGTTGGACTTTCATATGACGGACGGTCACGTGTCCAGTATGAGAAGTCCTGCAAGAGGCGATATTCTCATTAGCTGATCCTTGTGACCTCCATATTGATGAGAACATACTCGCCCTCAGTGTACTGTAATGTGGGGGGTAGAGCAACGTAAAGCACAGAAATGATAGGATGATACTCATCATCTCCAGAGGTCTCTCAGCACCAAGGTATGGTCAATGAGATACAAGCTGCAGATGGGCCGAGGCTTCTAATATACCCAGGGGTGACATCACAAAGCCCTCTGTGACATCATTGCACAGTTCTATCCATCATGTCACTGATACTTTGGACCTAACTAAATGTCTAAAAGAGAACCCTTCCACATGATTTCCAATCACGGAGCAGCTTCAGTTTTTCAAGAAAAGTTTAAAAAATATAATCTGTGCTGTGATTGGTCACAATGGCACATGAAGCAGAACGTCTTTAGATCTTTTAAAGGGAAAGTGTCAGCAATTTTTTTACAATTGTAAAATTGTAAAGTATTTATATTTATATATAAATACACATATATATTTAAAAAGGTTTTAATGGTATAAAATCTGAAAAAAATATTTTAACTCTTTTGATGTTTTCATCTTGTAAACACTAGGGGGAGCAGCTGCTGATATTTCCATGAAAACAGAATACAGCTAGCTCGCATTACGACTGCAGTAAAAGTGGGCGGGATCTGCTCACATGGGTGTGATGTCACTCCTCCCCTTCTGGGCGTTTGCAAAAAGGTAAATGAGACTGTAGTTTAGGATCACAGTGCGGAGCGATCACTGGTGACTGCAAAGTGATATATAAGGGACAACACCAAAGTCATTAATCACTACAAGGACAAGGCAGGAATGTGGGAGTCAGAGGGGTCACCCCACACTTATATCCCCTCTGACTGTCACTTCCTAAGCTCCTTTCCCTGCCATAACCTCTTATTCCCGCAGGTAAATTCTTACAGGACCCCCCTCCCCATCCCCTTCCCCTGCCGCAGCTGATTCTAAACGTCCTCCATATGTAATAATAGACAGGTACTCACCGGCAGCCTATGGTAATTCACAGGGTAGAACAGGGTACAGCACAGAAACAATATGGCGATCCTCATTGTCTCCAGGGGGTATCTCAGCACCAAGATATGGCCAATGAGATATGAGCTCCAGGTGGATGGAGCCCCCTTATATACCCCAAGGGTGACATCACAACGCCCTCTGTGACATCATCACCCACAACATTCCGTCACATGACATCACCCAGCACCAGCATCATGTGACCCAGCATAAATAGAAAGTCCTTGTTGGCTATAGCAACTATTCAAAACTAAGGTTAAACTTTTCCAACAGCTAAAGGCGGCTCTGTGATGGCAGTTTCTTCTTGTGGACGGTTGTGATAAATCTGCAGAACATCTACATAACGCGACATGTAGAAAATCCTGTCTTTTCCCCTCTGTTCTTCCTCTGGTGCTACAGAGACGGATAGAAGGAGCTTTTCCAGACCTTACAGTGCACAATATGGGACCTAATCACTGATATCCCAGATCTGCTCAGTACAAGCATACCGCCAACCTATGAGGACTAGAAAGAGGGCGAAACCATGCGGCACGCGTAGTCTGGCCACGCCCCTATCCACACCCCAAGCCACGCCCTTTTTATGCCTTGGCAGGAGGAGATGTCTGTACAAAGCGCAAGTTATCAAAAGGCTGAAGGAACACTTTATCAACATGAATGAAGGTTTTGAAGGGCATCCACTGTCCCGGCACTACCGGAAGTTCCACAACCAATCTTATAAGGACACTAAGTTTTGTGGGATCCGATTAGTCCCCAGAAAATGGAGGGGAGGTGATTACCTGAGATTAATGTCGCGGATGGAATCCAAATGGTTCTTCACATTAAATAGCTTGGCTCTGAAGGGCCTTAATCACGAGAGTCAGCTGTATGCCTTCAACTCGCAGCGGTATATACTGTATGTATTTTTTATCCCAGTACCAATTGAACATTTACATTGCACTTTTATGAACCTCCTTATATTTTATCAATATAATATGTCTTTTGGATATATTCCTTTGAATCCACCTATTTTATATATGTATTTGTTTCTATACATTGATACCCCTATTGGAGATACTATATAATGTTTTTATTTTTCTCCTTCATTTTTTCCTTTTTATCTCTGGATGGTACTAAGTGCCGAATTTATACTATCCTGGTAATATACACTGATTAACAGACTGTTTTTTATAGCCATCAGAAATATAAGTATATAATTTTTATTCATTTTTAACTAATTGTGAAAGTTTGAACAAAGTCTTTTTTATTATTATTTTTTTCACACACAGTCTATTCTTATTGGAATTCTATCTTAGTTCTATTGCACCTCCATATGTCCTTTTGCACCGTCTTGTTAGTATTGGATCTTCCTCCATTTCTTTGGTTGTATTATCTTTGTGGGGGGCGTTTGGACTTTATTAGGTTACCAGTTTGACTACCAGCGAGAAGCTGACGAAGAGGAACTGTGAGTCCTCGAAACGCGTAGTTTTTTTTGGCCTATACAGGACATCGAAGGAGAAGGAGAGAGTCAAGGCACAGGGATAAGCCCTCCTGATATCCAGAAGATATATATAACCATATCATATTATTGATACAAAATATAAATGCACAGAGTCAATAAAATCATTTAAAAACACCAAACCCCATCCTTACTTTGCAGGATACCTATTCCAAAGGTGTATCTAGGTTTTCTGGCACCCGGTGCAGCAGGGGCTGGCTGGCACATTTTAGCCTGGGGGGCAAGCACACAGCAGTGGCCCATGAGTAGCGGCCCATCCTTAACATGTTTATTACCAGATGCATCATAAGCCTATATTCACACGACCGTATTGTCTAAGTGCTGCCCGTGAAAAAACCTGACAGCACTTGGACCAGTTCAGATGAGTGTTTGTAGTGGTCAGACATAGTACATATTATTCTTATGTATTACTTAATGTTGAGCGATACCTTCCGATATCGGGAAATATCGGATCGGATTGGATCGGACCGATACCCAAAAAGTATCGGATATCGCCGATTCCGATACCGGAAACCAATGCAAGTCAATGGGACGCTAATATCGGAATGCCATCCCAGCGTGAGAGAATTCTCCTGATTGTTTAAAAGCCGGCGGGCGGTAAAAAGCCGCCAGCTTTTAAACAATCACACAGCCCCATACTGCTTCCCCGCAGCCTCCCACCCCGATCCTGCGCTCCCCCCGCCACCTCACATCCCGATCGTAAGTTAGGACCGGGCGGGGAGCGCAGCACCAAGGAGCAGGGAGCGAAGGACCCAGGCGGGGAAGCCGGCAGGGAAAAGACTTCACCGCCGGCTTTCCCGTTTTGTGCTGCGCTCTCCCGCCGGTTATTTTAAATGAACAGCTGAGGTATCAGGTGATGCTGATCAGCTGTTCATTTGAAGTAGCTGCGGTGCCCTCAGAGGGTTCATGTGAGTTCATGCTTCACTGCATGAACTCACATGAACTTTCCCACGGCCGCACAGGTCAGCCTCACCTCCCAGACCATCAGACCCATCATGATTGGAGTGTGCGCGGGAGTCTGTGCGATGTGTGCGGGTGTGTGCGCGATGTCTGCGGGTGTCTGCGTGCAGGCAGACATAGGCCGATGTGACACTACTACTCACATCGGCCTATGTCTGTCCCCCGTCCACTCGTGCCAGCAGGATCAGCTCGATGGGAGCAGTAGTTCCCATCAGCCTGATCCTGCTATTTAAACTGCCCCATATGTTATTTTTGCCCCTATACATCTTTTATGTTTTTAGGCCCCCCATATATTTTTTTTGTTTTTGGTCCCCAATAAATTTTAAATACATTTTTCATTGGTGGCCAGTGGTTACCTAAAATAAATTAGTTCATACATTACCTGATCGCCACCTAAAATAAAGTAAAAAATAAAAAACTACACCTATACTCACCTAGACACCGGTTTATGCAATGATGGGGCTGCTTTACGGCCCCGTCATTCTAGCGGCGGCAGTGGTTTAGAGCGGTCACATTTTATGTGGCTGCTCTAAACTGGAGATCTTCGTGGGACACTCGTGGACTACTACGGAGGGGTAAGGATAAGGTTGTGGTTTATTATTTTATATTTTATTACAGGAGATCGATGGCTTCGAGGAATTAGGTGTCTAGGTGAGTATAGGTGTAGTTTTTTATTTTTTACTTTATTTTAGGTGGCGATCGGCGGGGACAGGTAATGTATGAACTAATTTATTTTAGGTAACCACTGGCCACCAATGAAAAATGTATTTAAAATTTATTGGGGACCAAAAACAAAAAAAATATATGGGGGGCCTAAAAACATAAAAGATGTATAGGGGCAAAAATAACATATGGGGCAGTTTAAATAGCTACTGCTCCCATCGAGCTGATCCTGCTGGCACAAGTGGACGGGGGACAGACATAGGCCGATGGGAGTAGTAGTGTCACATTAGCCTATGTCTGCCTGCACGCAGACATCGCGCACACACCCGCACACATCGCACAGACACCTGCGCACACACCAATCATGATGGGTCTGATGGTCTGGGAGGTGAGGCTGACCTGTGCGGCCGTGGGAAAGTTCATGTGAGTTCATGCAGTGAAGCATGAACTCACATGAACCCTCTGAGGGCACCGCGGCTACTTCAAATGAACAGCTGATCAGCATCACCTGATACCTCAGCTGTTCATTTGAAATAACCGGCGGGAGAGCGCAGCACAGAACGGGAAAGCCGGCGGTGTAGTCTTTTCACTGCCGGCTTCCCCGCCCGGGTCCTTCGCTCCCTGCTCCTTGGTGCTGCGCTCCCCGCCCGGTCCTAACTTACGATCGGGATGGGAGGTGGCGGGGGGAGCGCAGGATCGGGGTGGGAGGCTGCGGGGAAGCAGTATGGGGCTGTGTGATTGTTTAAAAGCCGGCGGCTTTTTACCGCCCGCCGGCTTTTAAACAATCAGGAGAATTCTCTCACGCTGGGATGGCTTTCCGATATTAGTGTCCCATTGACTTGCATTGGTTTCCGGTATCGGAATCGGCGATATCCGATACTTTTGGGTATCGGTCCTATCCAATCTGATACGATATTTCCCGATATCGGAAGGTATCGCTCAACACTACTCCTGACCCCACACATAAACTTCAGCTCATCCAGCACCATGACAACCAGCACAGCAGAGTCCTGCATCCACTGAGGCCCCTGATCATGTGACCCCTGACTCTTCCCCTCCTGTGACCTCATCACAGCTCCTGTGCGCACAGAGCAGCCATATATGTGGTGGCGGCTCTGCAGGTGGAGGTATGTGGGGATCCCCCATTACTGGGCGCAGGGGGCATTAACCCCTTGAGCACAGAGACTCTTTTGGGGTCTTGTGTTGCCCCTTTATAAGAATCATAAGGTTTTTGTTCTGTTTCCTGTAATAGATACATACGACCCAACTATGGAGACAGGAAGGGAGGAAACGTATTGTTCTCATAGTAAAGGGCCCCTTTACTGGCCCCACAGTGTAATGCCCCCATTATGCCCCTTATACAGAATGTATGATGCCCCCACACAGTGTAATGCCCCCATTATGCCCCTTATGTAGGATGCATGATGCCCCCCACAGTGTAATGCCCCCATTATACCCCTTATGCAGTATGTATGATGCCCCCACACAGTGTAATGCCACCATTATGCCCCTTATGCAGGATGCATGATGCCCCCACACAGTGTAATGCCCCCATTATGCCCCTTATGCAGGATGTATGATGCCCCCACTCAGTGTAATGCCCCCATTATGCCCCTTATGCAGTATGTATGATGCCCCCCACACAGTGTAATGCCCCCATTATGCCCCTTATGCAGGATGTATGATGCCCCCACACAGTGTTATGCCCCTTATGCAGGATGTATGATGCCCCCCACACAGTGTAATGCCCCCATTATGCCCCTTATGCAGGATGCATGATGCCCCCACACAGTGTAATGCCCCCATTATGCCCCTTATGCAGTATACATGATGCCCCCACACAGTGTAATGCCCCCATTATGCTCCTTATGCAGTATGTATGATGCCCCCACACAGTGTAATGCCCCCATTATGCCCCTTATGCAGTATGTATGATGCCCCCACACAGTGTAATGCCCCATTATGCCCCTTATACAGTATATATGATGCCCCACACAGTGTAATGCCCCCATTATGCCCCTTATACAGTATGTATGATGCACCACACAGTGTATGCCACCATTATGCCCCTCATGCAGTATGTATGATGCTCCCACACAGTGTAATGCCCCCATTATGCCCCTTATACAAGATGTATGATGCTACCACACAATGTAATGCCCCCATTATGCCCCTTATGCAGGATGTATGATGCCCCCATTATGCCCCTTATGCAGTATGTATGATGCCCCTCACACAGTGTAATGCCCCCATTATGCCCCTTATGCAGTATGTATGATGCCCCCACACAGTGTATTGCCCCCATTATGCCCCTTATGCAGTATGTATGATGCCCCAAAAAGTTTAATGCCCCCATTATGCCCCTTATGTAGTATGTATTATGCCCCCACACAGTGTAATGCCCCCATTATGCCCCTTATGCAGTATGCAGGACATTGCCAGACCTCATGTGGCTGGAGTGTGTCAGCAGTTTCTGCAAGGTGAAGGCATTGAAGCTATGGACTGGCCCGCCTGTTCCCCAGACCTGAATCCGATTGAGCACATCTGGGACATCATGTCTCGCTCCATCTGTGTCACCCTGGCCTGGATGCCACAAAATGTATTAAAGCTGTGTCTGAGAGCAAGGGGGAGGTTCTCTAGTCAGGGGAACATTAGCATGCAATGCCTCCTGTCTCAGGCCAGTAGGGGGAGCAGGCTGCCCCTATAAAAGCTGGTGCTGGGGGCAGGGTTAGAGAGAACTGGATGGCCTGTCTCAGCATTGAGACTTGTCCCAGAGCAGAACAGGGACAGACAGTTGCACTGCACCTAAGAGGAAGTGTGGCAGGAGGAGAGCCACAAGCCAGAGACAAGAGGCGAAGAGAGCCTGTCTTGGCAGAAAGAGGACTTAATTTACCAGACTTTGGTGTCTGAGGCTGAGAGGATTCCACATCCCCCAGCAGAGAACCAGTCCGCAGGGGACTGTATATTCCTTGGCCTAAGAAGCCTGGAGGCCCTGCCACAACAGAAGGGACCAGTAAAGCCGTACAAGGCTGGGAGCAGAAAGGAACCCACGTCGCAGGCCATACAGGCGAGAATACACAGAAAGCTTGGAAACGTGGGCTGTTACCCTATCAGGAGGAGATAGCCAGAAGGAGCGCAGAAAGCACGGTAGGCCTACACCCTTACCCTGACCAGGGCCAATTTCCCCGTTGCTCTCAGACATCCGGGTCCCCCTCCTAGCCGGGACTGTTTATGGGTCAATTTACCTGTTCTAGTAAAGACCCTGGACTGCAACCTGTTGTCTGTGTGCTCCTTGCTTCTCCAGCACTATCAGCACTGGGACTCTCACCACCATCACTCCCACCATCCACTATACTGCCCTGGGGCCGCACTCTTCCCGTGGGGAGTCACACTACCCTAGCTGCACACCTCATCAGCCCCAGCGGTCGGCATGCAGCGGCGGTTCCTAATAACCGCAATCCACGGGTGGCGTAGTCGGACATAATCAATAGCACATAACGGACTACCACTGGCCTGACCACCCTGAGCCACGGAACCGGGTTGCCACTACTACTCCCATCGTTCCCAGACTGCCCGGATCCGAGTGCCCCACGGCCCAAGGGGCGAGTCAGCTTTGGCGTAGTCGGCAGGATTTTGTGCCCGCAACCACCGGGTACTGCGTGCCTGAAAAAGACTTTTGTAACTTACCTGTGGCGAAGTTTCCCGCCGTCCGGAGTCGTTTCCCGCCATCCGGAGCCGATTCCCGCCATCAGACGCCATCTTGGACTGTTTCCCGCCGTCTTCTACCGTCTTCCCGCCATCCGCAGCTGTTTCTCGCCATCGGACGCCATCTTCAGGACGCCGCGCGGGAAGAAGAGGGGCGTGGACTTCAAAACCGCGCGAGATCCGAAGCTCCGCCCCACGCACCGACGCTGCGCAAGGTCCTGGAAGGGAGAGAGAGCGACGCTGACGTCATCAGGACGCGACGCAAGGTCCTCGTCCAGAGCAGCAGCAGCGGAGCCGCGGCCTACAGAAGAGGATCGTCGGAAGGTAGGCCACGCTTAACTAGGGGGGAGGAAGATGTCGGACACAGAGGCGCCCACTACCACCAACGCAGCTGCAGCAGCGGTGATGCCCTTTTCCCTGCCCTACATCCCTGGAGCGGCCTGGCTGCCCAAATACTCAGGGGAGCCCCATGCCCTAACTGACTTCAAGGAAAGGCTATACAGTTTGTTCCACGTTTACCCCCTGACAGAGGAACAGAAGGTCAGCATATTGACAGGGCAGTTAACTGGCGCAGCCCAAAGGGAGGTAAAATCATGGCCCACTGAGGATAAAAGGACTGTGAAGGGTATTCTGGCCCGGCTGCGGGGTACCTTTGACACACGTACCTCCGCTGAGATTAAAATGAGGTTCTATGGATGTAAGCAGCGGGCACAGGACAGCATCAGAGACTATGCCCTAAATCTGCAGGAAGCCTTGAGGGCTATTCAACAAACTGACCCTGGCAGTGTGCAGGAAACGGATAAGCTGCTAACAGAACAATTCATAGAAGGTCTGCTGTCTAGCGCCCACAGGGCCCAACTGCGTCTCATGTTCTTTCAGAACCCCGACCTAACCTTTGCCCAATTTAAGGACAGGGCCATAAGGGTGCTCCGTGAATCTGCAACCAGTGGCGCTATAAACCCCCGGCGCCCTGCTCTCACCAACCACCAGGAGGCGGCGCCCTCCTCTATGGATCCCGTGGGGGCTGATGCACAGGCCCTGAACCAAGCCCCGTCGAAAGACCTGCACCACCAAGTCCAGGAGCTGACCAGGAGCGTCGCGGCGTTGACCAGGACCGTCCAGGCGTTGCAAGTGGACCCGTCAAGACCCATCGAGCTGGCTTCAAGTCCGGAGGATGTCCCGTGGCGTCGACAGAGGAGGATCCCGTCGTTCCGAGGGAGGCCCACAGACCGCTACGCAGAGGATGGACAGCCCATTTGCCGTCGATGCAACCAGCCCGGACACATTTCCAGGTACTGTAATTTAAAAGGGTCCAACCTGGGGCAAAGGGCCAACCCCCAGGCATAAGATCACCAGGCCCTTACAATTGGCGTAATAAGTACGTTGGGGGGCGCCCGGTTTTACCCGTGGTGCTGGACGGTATCCCCATGAGCGCCTTGCTGGATAATAGGTCACAAGTAACCACTATCCCTTATGTACTTTTTAAGCAGTATTGGACTGATGCTGATATCACACGGTATCCAGACAATAACTTGAGCATCATCGCCAGTAATGGCTTACCCGTGCCGCAGATGGGGTTCAAGGAGATGACCATTAAAATTGGTAAAGTTGAACTGCCGGCACAGGGGGTGATTATTGTGGACATTGACCGTCGTGAAAGTCACCCTAAAATAACTGTGGGTACTAACGTAATTGAAAATTGTCTTTCAGAGGTAATTGTAATTCTACAACAGGTGGCGGTGAATGCTAGTTCCAGCCAACAGAGAGTCCTCAACAAGGAGATAAAAGCCCTGATGAGACGGCAGCAGGTAGAACTGTCTGGTGGTGAGATCGGTAGCGTAAGACTGAGTGACCCATTCCCCATTTCCATGCCTCCCAAAAGTGAAATGATGATCTGGTGTCGGACTGCAATCGGGTTGAGAGGTAGAGACTACCAAGCCATGGTAGAACCCGTGTACTCAGACAGCAGGCCCACCATTTTGACAGCCCGGGGGGTGGTTGATGTCCGTCATGGGAGGGTGCCCGTCCGCATCCTCAACATTGGGGAGAGGGAAGTACACTTACCCAGGTAAGCTACACTCGCCAAACTGTTTGTTGTCGAACACAAAGCTATCAGGGCCGTGGAACCCTTGCCTCCATCTCCTCAGGCGGAGAATAATGGCTCCCAGAAACAAAAGGAGGACTGGTGCCAGAAACTCCATGTGGGTGCTGACTCCACTCCCCTGCACCAAAAACAAGGAGTCTACCGGGTGGTACAGGAGTACGAGAGAGTCTTTAGTAAGCACCCGCTAGACTTCGGCAGAGTAAAAGGGATAGAACACCACATCCCCACAGGGAGCCACCCACCAATAAAAGAGAGGCACAGACCTGTACCCCCTGCACATTATCAGAACGCAAAGGGCATGCTAAGAGAGATGAAAGAAGCTGGGGTTATTAGAGACAGCTGTAGCCCCTGGGCAGCCCCCTTGGTTCTGGTCAAAAAGAAAGACGGCACCATGAGAATGTGCGTGGACTATAGACAAATCAACCGTATCACCCACAAAGACGCATATCCGCTGCCTAGAATAGAGGAGTCTTTAGCCGCACTAAAATCTGCTAACTTCTTTTCTACTTTGGACCTTACTAGCGGGTACTGGCAGGTTCCTGTGGCAGAGGCTGACAAGGAGAAGACTGCCTTCACCACCCCGATGGGACTGAGTGAGTTCAACTGTATGCCCTTCGGGCTCTGCAACGCACCAGGGACCTTCCAGAGGCTGATGGAATGATGTCTAGGGCACCGAAACTTCGAGACGGTCCTCCTTTACCTGGACGACGTGATCGTCTATTCGAAGACCTACGAGGACCACCTAAAGCACCTGGCCGAGGTGTTCGAAGCCCTGGCAGGCTATGGCCTGAAGGTGAAACCATCGAAGTGTCACCTGCTGAAACCAAAGGACCAGTACCTAGGGCACGTGGTAAGCGCGGAAGGAGTGGCCCCCGACCCTGACAAGGTCACGGCAATCAAGAGCTGGCCAAGCCCCTCGAACATCAAAGAGGTGAGACAGTTTCTCGGGTTGGTAGGCTACTACCGAAGGTTCATCCCCGGGTTCACTAAGATGGCAGCTCCTATGCAGGACCTCCTGATCGGACAGTCTAAGTCCAGGAGCCAAAAGCCGCCCTTCAAGTGGGATAAACCGGAAGAGGAGTCCTTCCGCCAGCTAAAGATGGCCCTCACAGGGGACGAGATCCTGGCCTACCCTGATTATGGCCAGCCTTTCATTCTCCACACAGATGCCAGTAATGTGGGACTGGGAGCCGTACTGTTCCAAAACCAACAGGGCAGAGAAAGGGTGATCGCGTACGCCAGCCGGAAGCTGAGACCCACCAAGAGGAACCCGGAGAATTACAGCTCCTTCAAGCTAGAATTCTTGGCGGTGGTGTGGGCCGTGACGGAACGCTTCAAGCATTACCTGGCCTCCGCAAAGTTCACCGTGTACACGGACAACAACCCGTTGACACACCTGGACAATGCAAGACTGGGTGCCCTAGAACAGCGGTGGATGGCCCGTCTCTCCAACTATGACTGATCAAGTACCGGGCCGGCAAAACCAATGCCAACGCTGACGCCCTATCGAGGATGCCTCACTTATCTGAAGGTGACGAAGACCCAGAAGAGCTGGAGGAGGTAGAACTCCCCGCGTTTCACCGGTATGGAGCTGCTCAATACTCCCACCGCGTGAAGGAGGAGGATCTAACAACCGTGATGATAAATCCCCTACCTCAACACAGCTGGGCCGAGACCCAAGATAGTGACCCTGCCATCCGCCTGGTGAAAGATCTGCTGACCCAGGAAGATGCCTGCATAGATCCGGATGCTCCAGAGGAAGCCAAGCAGCTATGGAAAGAGAAGAGCAAGCTGTTCCTCTACGAAGGCAAGTTGTGCAGAAGGATTGTCAACCACCGGACGCACGAGCTGACCTGGCAAGTCGTGGTCCCAAGGCGGGATGCAGCTATGGTCCTGGGGGCTTACCATGACAGAGCGGGACACATCGGTTCGGTTGGAAGAAACTGGAGTTCCTACTAAGAGGAAGGTTCTTTTGGGTCGGCATGAGAGGAGCTGTAGAAAAATGGTGCAGAGACTGTGGCCCTTGTCACCTAAGGAGGAAGGACCGCACCAGCCAGAAGACACCCTTGAGGCCCATCGTCACCACGCAGCCTCTTGAGCTGGTAGCTCTGGACCATGTCAAATTGGCTCCCAGCCGGTCAGGATACATCTATGCCCTGACAATCGTGGACCACTATTCCCGTTTTCTAGTGGTGGTCCCAGTAAAAGACTTGACAGCCCAAACAGCGGCCAGAGCCTTCCAGCAATATTTCTGCCGTCCACACGGGTATCCGGAACAGGTCCTGACAGACCAGGGTCCAGCGTTCGAGGCTGAAATCTTCCAGGAGTTCGGCAACCTCTATGGCTGTAAGAAGATTCGGACAACGCCTTACCACCCACAAACCAACGGGATGTGTGAGAAGATGAACAATATAGTCATTGATCTCCTGAAGACGTTGCCCCTGGAGGAGCGCAGCCTGTGGCCAGAAAAACTGCCGGACCTGATAGACTTATACAATCATATCCCGGTGAATGCTACCAACTGCACCCCGGCTTACCTGATGCGACCCAGACCGGGTAAGCTGCCTATAGACCTGGAGATGGGAGTCCTAACGCCTGAGGACACCTCCCCGGATGCGGACTGGGATACGGAAAGGCAACTGCAGTACAAGAAGGTGCAGTAGACTGTGGAGAAGAGCCTGGCCCAGGTGAGAGAGAGGCAAGAAAAACTCTTCAACCAACACGCCCCTGCTGGTCCCCTAGAACCTGGTGAGCAAGTCCTAAAGCGAAAAAGAAGGCTGTACAAGTTGGACGACCAGTGGGAAAGGGAACCCTACACCGTACTGCAGTCTGATCACGACAACCCGAAGGTGTGCGTGATCACCAAGGACGGAGGAGAAACCACTAGTATCGTCTCCAGAGACCATCTCAAAAGATGCCCCGAGCAACTCCGTAGTGCAGAAGAGGATCAGAGTGACCTTGAACCCGCAGAGGACAAGGAAGAAATGATCAGCACCGTTCTCGGAGAGTTCCCTCAGTCCTGGACTCGCATAAATGATGCCATAGTGGTACGCGTCCTGCATTTCCTGCAACCGGCACAGCAACAACCAACACCAGAGCCGGAAGGTGAAGAGGAGCAAGCGGTTCCAGAGGCAGAAGAGCCTGTACCAGCAGCCCAGGAGAGTCAACCCTCTGCTGACAGTGAGCCTGCCATGCCTGCGGTAAGCCAAAGGACCCACAGACAGCTGCCTTCCCTACCTGTACACCCAGCTGGTAGCTGTACCCCTAACGCTAGTGGGGAAAGCCAGGTTGGTCCACCACCAGACAGTGGGCTACGTAGGTCAACCAGGAGCACAAAGGGGCTGATACCCGCTCGCTGGAGAATATAGAGCGCACTAAAATTGTAAATAACCTTGTTGCCAAATGTTGAATTGTTTGCAAAGTTACATGCATGTTTGGTAATTCCCTGTTTCAGTTTCTTGCAGTTACTATAAGGACTCACAGGTTATGGACTTTTTATAACCGGGACCTGGTATGGACTGCGTTCGGAGCCTAACCAAGGAATGAACTAAGACTGTGAAGGACTTGGGGTAGGACAGACCCCCACCTGGCTAAGGCTCCCCGTTGTATTGGTGATATGGACACCCGGTCACAGGCCACACTGTGACCTTAAGAACTCAATTTGTGCGTCGTCTGTCTATTAATGTCTATTAATGTTTTATTGTCTTTGTTTATTGTTTAGTCCCGGAGTACTAAATTTCACTAGGGGGGAATGTGTCACCCTGGCCTGGATGCCACAAAATGTATTAAAGCTGTGTCTGAGAGCAAGGGGGAGGTTCTCTAGTCAGGGGAACATTAGCATGCAATGCCTCCTGTCTCAGGCCAGTAGGGGGAGCAGGCTGCCCCTATAAAAGCTGGTGCTGGGGGCAGGGTTAGAGAGAACTGGATGGCCTGTCTCAGCATTGAGACTTGTCCCAGAGCAGAACAGGGACAGACAGTTGCACTGCACCTAAGAGGAAGTGTGGCAGGAGGAGAGCCACAAGCCAGAGACAAGAGGCGAAGAGAGCCTGTCTTGGCAGAAAGAGGACTTAATTTACCAGACTTTGGTGTCTGAGGCTGAGAGGATTCCACATCCCCCAGCAGAGAACCAGTCCGCAGGGGACTGTATATTCCTTGGCCTAAGAAGCCTGGAGGCCCTGCCACAACAGAAGGTACCAGTAAAGCCGTACAAGGCTGGGAGCAGAAAGGAACCCACGTCGCAGGCCATACAGGCGAGAATACACGGAAAGCTTGGAAACGTGGGCTGTTACCCTATCAGGAGGAGATAGCCAGAAGGAGCGCAGAAAGCACGGTAGGCCTACACCCTCACCCTGACCAGGGCCAATTTCCCCGTTGCTCTCAGACATCCAGGTCCCCCTCCTAGCCGGGACTGTTTATGGGTCAATTTACCTGTTCTAGTAAAGACCCTGGACTGCAACCTGTTGTCTGTGTGCTCCTTGCTTCTCCAGCACTATCAGCACTGGGACTCTCACCACCATCACTCCCACCATCCACTATACTGCCCTGGGGCCGCACTCTTCCCGTGGGGAGTCACACTACCCTAGCTGCACACCTCATCAGCCCCAGCGGTCGGCATGCAGCGGCGGTTCCTAATAACCGCAAATCCACGGGTGGCGTAGTCGGACATAAACATCAGCACATAACGGACTACCACTGGCCTGACCACCCTGAGCCACGAAATCGGGTTGCCACTACTACTCCCATCGTTCCCCTACTGCCCGGATCCGAGTACCCCACGGCCCAGGGGGCGAGTCACATCCACCAACGTCGCGTTGCACCACTGACTGTTCAGGAGTTGGCTGATGCTTTAGTCTAGGTCTGGGAGGAGATCCCACAGGAGACCATCCGCAACCTCATCAGGAGCATGCCCAGGCGTTGTAGGGAGGTCATACAGGCACGTGGAGGCCACACACAATACTGAGCTTTCATCTGTGAAGAGCAGAGGGCACCAGTGGCGACTTTGCCAATCCTGGTGTTCTGTGGCAAATGTCAAGCGTCCTGCTCGGTGTTGTGCTGTGAGCACAACCCCCATCTGTGGACATCGGGCCCTCATACCACCCTCATGGAGTCGGTTTCTAACCGTTTGTGCAGACACATGCACATTTGTGGCCAGCTGGAGGTCATTTTGCAGGGCTCTGGCAGTGCTCCTCCTGTTCCTCCTTGCACAAAGGAGGAGGTAACGGTCCTGTTGCTGGGTTGTTGCCCTCCTATGGCTCCCTGCACATCTCCTGGTATCTGCTCCATGCTCTGGACACTGTGCTGACAGACACAGCTACACTTCTTGCCACAGCTCGCACTGATGTGCCATCCTGGATGAACGGCACTACCTGAGCAACTTCTGTGGGTTGTACTGTAGACACTGCCTAATGCTAATGTACCTCTAGGGGTGAGAGCAATGGCAAAATGAAAAAGTGACCAAAACATCAGCCAAAAAGAATGAGAACAGAGAAATGGTCTGTGGTCACCACCTGCAGAACCACTCCTTTATAGGGGGTATCTGGCTAATTGCCTATCATTTCTACCAGTTGTCTGCTCCATTTGCACAACAGCAGGAGAAATTGATTCACAATCCGTGTTGCTTCATAACTGGACAGGTAGATTTCACAGAAGTGTTATTGACTTGGAGTTGTGATGTTTAAGTGTTCCCTTTATTTTTTGAGCAGTGTGTGTATATATATAATATATTTACATATTTCTATTGATCATATTAAAATTGTACATATACACTGTGTTCCAAATTATTATGCAAATAATATTTTCTCAGATTTTCCCAAATTACCTATATGAATTGCAGTCATTGTAATTTTCCAGTCAATAACTATTAGAGTACAATTGAACGGTTTTTGTACAAACTGCCTATGATAACAGTATATTTTTTAAAAAATAAAAAACTCAAACTGCACTCAAAATGCATGTTCCAAATTATTATGCACAGCAGAGTTTTCAACCTTTTCATTTTAATAAAGAACAAAAAAATGGTCATTTTTGAAATTCTAAGCATTAGCAGGTTATTACAAACTGAAATCAAACAGTTTTCAACTCAAAACTTTATTCTATGTGATGTTACATTTGCACATAGGACCCCTTGTTCGAAAGGAGCTTCTGAACTCTCTCGTCCATTGAATTTGTCAGGTTTTGGATGGTTTCTGCTTTAATTGTTGTGCATGAGGACAGAATACCCTCCCAGAGCTGTTGCTTAGATGTGAACTGCCTCCCGCCATCATAGACACTCCTTTTGATGATGCTCCAGAGGTTCTGAATGGGGTTGAGGTCAGGGGAGCATGGGGGCCACACCATAAGTTTGTCCCCTTTTATGCCCATAGCAGCCAGAGATGCAGATGTGTTATGTGCATCATGAGACGGTGCATTATCATGCATGAAATGATCTTGATGGTCCAGATGGATGGAGTGGAGGATGGCTGGTTGATGGACACCCCATGCAAACACGGCTACAGCGCCAACAAGGAGGAGGTGGAGTAATGTTTTGGGCTGGAATCATGGGGAGAGAGATTGTCGACCCTTTTAGGATCCCTGAAGGGGTAAAGATGAACTCCATAATGTATGTTGAGTTTCTCAAACAGCACTTGCTTCCATGGTTCAAGAAGAAGAACCGTGCATTCCGCAGCAAGATCATTTTCATGCATGATAATGCCCCGTCTCATGCTGCACATAACACATCTGCATCTCTGGCTGCTATGGGCATAAAAGGGGACAAACTTATGGTGTGGCCCCCATGCTCCCCTGACCTCAACCCCATTGAGAACCTCTGGAGCATCATCAAAAGGAGTGTCTATGATGGCGGGAGGCAGTTCACATCTAAGCAACAGCTCTGGGAGGGTATTCTGTCCTCATGCAAAACAATTGAAGCAGAAACCATCCAAAACCTGACAAATTCAATGGACGAGAGAGTTCAGAAGCTCCTTTCGAACAAGGGGTCCTATGTGCAAATGTAACATCACCTAGAATAAAGTTTTGAGTTGAAAACTGTTTGATTTCAGTGTGTAATAACCTGCTAATGATTATAATTTCAAAAAAGACCATTTTTTTGTTCTTTATTAAAATTAAAAGGTTGAAAACTCTGCTGTGCATAATAATTTGGAACATGCATTTTGAGTGCAGTTTGAGTGTTTTATTTTTTTAAATATACTGTTATCATAGGCAGTTTGTACAAAAACCTTTCAATTGTACTCTAATAGTTATTTGACTGGAAAATTACAATGACTGCAATTCATATAGGTAATTTGGGAAAATCTGAGAAAATAATATTTGCATAATAATTTGGAACACAGTGTATACAGACCACAAAGTATGGCAGTATCAGCGATCAAGCAGACAAGGGCTGGAGAGAGCAGGAGAGACGTTAGAAAGACGCTCGAGAGAGAGAGAGCAGGAGAGACGCTAGAAAGACGCTCGAGAGAGAGAGCAGGAGAGATGCTCGAGATCAGGAGAGACGCTCGAGAGAGAGAGAGAGCAGGAGAGACGCTCAAGAGAGAGAGCAGGAGAGACGCTCGAGAGAGAGAGCAGGAGAGACGCTCGAGAGAGAGAGAGCAGGAGAGACGCTCGAGAGAGAGAGCAGGAGAGACGCTAGAAAGACGCTCGAGAGAGAGAGAGCAGGAGAGACGCTCGAGAGAGAGAGAGAGAGCAGGAGAGACGCTCAAGATCAGGAGAGACGCTCGAGAGAGAGAGCAGGAGAGACGCTCGAGAGAGAGAGCAGGAGAGACGCTCGAGAGAGAGCAGGAGGGACGCTAGAGAGAGAGAGCAGGAGAGACGCTCGAGAGAGAGAGAGCAGGAGAGACGCTCGAGAGAGAGAGAGCAGGAGAGACGCTCGAGAGAGAGCAGGAGAGACGCTCGAGAGAGAGAGAGCAGGAGAGACGCTAGAAAGACGCTCGAGAGAGAGAGAGCAGGAGAGACGCTCGAGAGAGAGAGCAGGAGAGACGCTCGAGAGAGAGAGCAGGAGAGACACTCGAGAGAGAGAGCAGGAGAGACGCTCGAGAGAGAGAGAGCAGGAGAGACGCTCGAGAGAGAGAGAGCAGGAGAGACGCTTGAGAGAGAGAGCGCAGGAGAGACGCTCGAGAGAGAGAGCAGGAGAGACGCTCGAGAGAGAGAGAGCAGGAGAGACGCTCGAGAGAGAGAGAGCAGGAGAGACGCTCGAGAGAGCAGGAGAAACGTTCGAGAGAGAGCGCAGGAGAGACGCTCGAGAGAGAGCAGGAGAGACGCTCGAGAGAGAGAGCAGGAGAGGCGCTCGAGAGAGAGCAGGAGAGACGCTCGAGAGAGAGAGCAGGAGAGACGCTCGAGAGAGAGAGAGAGCAGGAGAGACGCTCGAGAGAGAGCAGGAGAGACGCTCGAGAGAGAGAGAGAGCAGGAGAGATGCTCGAGAGAGAGAGAGCAGGAGAGACGCTAGAGAGAGAGAGACGCTCGAGAGAGAGAGAGCAGGAGAGACGCTCAAGAGAGAGAGAGCAGGAGAGACGCTCGAGAGAGAGAGAGACGCTCGAGAGATTGAGCAGGAGAGAAGCTCGAGAGAGAGAGCAGGAGAGACGCTCGAGAGAGAGCAGGAGAGACGCTCGAGAGAGAGCAGGAGAGACGCTCGAGAGAGAGAGCAGGAGAGACGCTCGAGAGAGAGAGAGCAGGAGAGATGCAAGAGAGAGAGAGACGCTTGAGAGAAAGAGCAGGAGAGAAGCTCGAGAGAGAGAGCAGGAGAGAAGCTCGAGAGAGAGAGCAGGAGAGACGCTCGAGAGAGAGCAGGAGAGACGCTCGAGAGAGAGAGCAGGAGAGACGCTCGAGAGAGAGAGCAGGAGAGACACTCGAGAGAGAGCAGGAGAGACGCTCGAGAGAGAGAGAGCAGGAGAGACGCTCGAGAGAGAGAGCAGGAGAGACGCTCGAGAGAGAGAGCAGGAGAGACGCTCGAGAGAGAGAGCAGGAGAGACGCTCGAGAGAGAGAGAGCAGGAGAGACGCTCGAGAGAAAGAGCAGGAGAGAAGCTAGAGAGAGAGAGCAGGAGAGACGCTCGAGAGAGAGCAGGAGAGATGCTCGAGAGAGAGAGCAGGAGAGACGCTCGAGAGAGAGAGCAGGAGAGACGCTCGATAGAAAGCAGGAGCAACTGTCAATCACTTCATCACTATATGACTCAGTAATGATACCTATAGCATATTACTCAGGGTGACAACATGGCAGGTCACAGAGTTACTTTCATGATCTAGATTTGCTAAATTGGAGACATATCATGATACAGAGCCCATGTCCATGACTTATGTCAGCTCCAAAGTGAAATATGTATTGAAAAAAATTAAAAAAAATTATATATATACACACACATATACATACACTGCTCAAAAAAATAAAGGGAACACTCAAATAACACATCCTAGATCTGAATGAATGAAATATTCTCATTGAATACTTTGTTCTGTACAAAGCTGAAAGTGCTGACAACAAAATCACATAAAAATCATCAATGGAAATCAAATTTATTAACTAATGGAGGCCTGGATTTGGAGCCACCCCCAAAATTAAAGTGGAAAAACACACTACAGGCTGATCCAACTTTGATGTAATGTCCTTAAAACAAGTCAAAATGAGGTTCAGTATTGTGTGCGGCCTCCACGTGCCTGTATGACCTCCCTACAACGCCTGGGCATGCTCCTGATGAGGTGGTCTCCTGTGGGATCTCCTCCCAGACCTGGACTAAATCATCCGCCAACTTCTGGAAAGTCTATGGTGCAACGTGACGTTGGTGGATGGAGCGAGACATGATGTCCCAGATGTGCTCAATCGGATTCAGGTCTGGGGAACGGGTGGGACAGTCCATAGCTTCAATGCCTTCATCTTGCAGGAACTGCTGACACACTCCAGCCACATGAGGTCTGGCATTGTCCTGCATTAGGAGGAACCCAGGGCCAACCGCACCAGCATATGGTCTCACAAGGGGTCTGAGGATCTCATCTCGGTACCTAATGGCAGTCAGGCTACGTCTGGCAAGCACATGGAGGGCTGTGCGGCCCTCCAAAGAAATGCCACTCCACACCATTACTGACCCACTGCCAAACCGGTCATGCTGAAGGATGTTGCAGGCAGCAGATCGCTCTCCGCGGCGTCTCCAGACTCTGTCATGTCTGTCACATGTGCTCAGTGTGAACCTGCTTTCATCTGTGAAGAGCACAGGGCGCCAGTGGCGACTTTGCCCATCCTGGTGTTCTGTGGCAAATGCCAAGCGTCCTGCACAATGTTGGGATGTGATCACAACCCCCATCTGTGGACGTCGGGCCTTCATACCACCCTCATGGAGTCGGTTTCTAACCGTTTGTGCAGACACATGAACATTTGTGGCCTGCTGGAGGTCATTTTGCAGGGCTCTGTCAGTGCTCCCCCTGTTCCTCCTTGCACAAAGGCGGAGGTAGCGGTACTGCTGCTGGGTTGTTGCCCTCCTACGGCCCCCTCCTTGTCTCCTGGTGTACTGGCCTGTCTCCTGGTAGCACCTCCAGCCTCTGGACACTACGCTGACAGACACAGCAAACCTTCTTGCCACAGCTCGCACTGATGTGCCATCCTGGATGAGCTGCACTACCTGAGCAACTTCTGTGGGTTGTAGAGTCCGTCTCATGCTACCACGAGTGTGAAAGCATAACCAACATTCAAAAGTGACCAAAACATCTGCCAGAAAGCATTGGTACTGAGATGTGGTCTGTGGTCCCCACCTGCAGAATCAATCCTTTGAGGGTGTCTTGATAATTGCCAATAATTTCCATCTATTGTCTATTCCATTTGCACAACAGCATGTGAAATTGATTGTCAATCAGTGTCATTTCCTAAGTGGACAGTTTGATGCACTTGGAGTTATATTCTGTTGTTTAAGTGTTCCCTTTATTTTTTTGAGCAGTGTATATATACAGTACAGACCAAAAGGTGGACACACCTTCTCATTTAAAGATTTATCTGTATTTTCATGACTAAGAAAATTGTACATTCACACTGAAGGCATCAAAACTATGAATTAACACATGTGGAATTATATACTTAACAAAAACGTGTGAAACAACTGAAAATATGTCTTATATTCTAGGTTCTTCAAAGTAGCCACCTTTTGCTTTGATGGCTGCTTTGCACACTCTTGGCATTCTCTTGATGAGCTTCAAGAGGTAGTCACCGGAAATGGTTTTCACTTCACAGGTGTGCCCAGTCAGGTTTAATAAGTGGGATTTCTTGCCTTATAAATGGGGTTGGGACCATCACTTGTGTTGTGCAGAAGTCTGGTGGATACACAGCTGATAGTCCTACTGAATAGACTGTTAGATGCTTTTTTCTTGCCATCATACAAATTCTAAGTAAAGAAAAACGAGTGGCCATCATTACTTTAAGAAATGAAGGTCAGTCAGTCCGAAAAATTGTGAAAACTTTGAAAGCGTCCCCAAGTGCAGTTGCAAAAACCATCAAGCGCTACAAAGAAACTGTCTCACATGAGGACTGCCCCAGGAAAGGAAGACCAAGAGTCACCTCTGCTTCTCTGCTTCTGAGGATAAGTTTATCCGAGTCACCAGCCTCAGAAATCGCAGGTTAACAGCAGCTCAGATTAGAGACCAGGTCAATGCCACACAGAGTTCTAGCAGCAGAAACATCTCTTCAACAACTGTTAAGAGGAGACTTTGTGCAGCAGGCCTTCATGGTAAAATAGCTGCTAGGAAACCACTGCTAAGGACAGGCAACAAGCAGAAGAGACTTGTTTGGGCTAAAGAACACAAGGAATGGACATTAGACCAGTGGAAATCTGTGCTTTGGTCTGATGAGTCCAAATTTGAGATCTTTGGTTCCAACCACCGTGTCTTTGTGCGATGCATAAAAGGTGAACGGATGGACTCTACATGCCTGGTTCACACAGTGAAGCATGGAGGAGGAGGAGTGATGGTGTGGGGGTGCTTTGCTGGTGACACTGTTGGAGATTTATTCAAAATTGAAGGCATACTGAACCAGCATGGCTACCACAGCATCTGGCAGCAGCATGCTATTCCATCCGGTTTGCGTTTAGTTGGACCATCATTTATTTTTCAAAAGGACAATGACCCCAAACACACCTCCAGGCTGTGTAAGGGCTATTTGACCAAGAAGGCGAGTGATGGGGTGCTACGCCAGATGACCTGGCCTCCACAGTCACCAGACCTGAACCCAATCGAGATGGTTTGGGGTGAGCTGGACCGCCGAGTGAAGGCAAAAGGGCCTACAAGTGCTAAGCATCTCCGGGAACTCCTTCAAGATTGTTGGAAGACCATTTCCGGTGACTACCACTTGAAGCGCATCAAGAGAATGCCAAGAGTGTGCAAAGCAGTCATCAAAGCAAAAGGTGGCTACTTTGAAGAACCTAGAATATAAGACATATTTTCAGTTGTTTCACACTTTTTTGTTAAGTATATATTTCCACATGTGTTAATTCATAGTTTTGATGCCTTCAGTGTGAATGTACAATTTTCATAGTCATGAAAATACATAAAAAATCTTTAAATGAGGTGTGTCCAAACTTTTGGTCTGTACTGTACATACACACACACACACACACACACACACACATATATATATACATACACGCCCGCAGTAGGGAAAATAAGTATTTGATACACTGCCGATTTTGCAAGCTTTCCCACCTACAAAGAATGGAGAGGTCTGTCATTTTTATCATAGGTACACTTCAACTGTGAGAGACAGAATCTAAAAATAAAATCCAAAAAAAAAATCACATTGTATGATTTTTAAATAATTAAATCGCATTTCATTGCATGAAATAAGTATTTGATCACCTACCAACCAGCAAGAAATCTCGCTCTCACAGACCTGTTAGTTTTTCTTTCAGAAGCCCTCCTACTCTGCACTCCTCACCTGTATTTATTGTACCTGTTTGAACTCGTTACCTGTATAAAAGACACCTGTCCACACACTCAATCAATCACACTCCAACCTATCCACCATGGTTAAGACCAAAGAGCTATCTAAGGACACCAGGGACAAAATTGTAGACCTGCTCCAGGCTGGGATTGGCTACAGGACAATATGCAAGCAGCTTGGTGAGAAAGCAACAACTGTTGGCACAATTATTAGAAAACGGAAGAAACACAAGATGACTGTCAATCTTCCTCGGTCTGGGGCTCCATGCAAGATCTCGACCCGTGGGATAAGGATGATTCTGAGAAAGGTCAGGAATCAGCCCAGAACTACACAGGAGGACCTGGTCAATGACCTGAAGAGAGCCGAGACTACAGTCTCAAACATTACCATTAGTAACACACTATGCCGTCATGGATTAAACTCCTGCAGGGCACGCAAGGTCACCTGCTCACGCCAGCACATGTCCAGGCCCGTTTGAAGTTCGCCATTGACCATCTGGGTGATCCAGAGGAGGCATGGGAGAGGGTCATGTGGTCAGATGAGACCAAAATAGGACTTTTTGGTATCAACTCCACTTGACGTGTTTGGAGAAAGAAGAAGGATGAGTACAACCCCAAGAACACCGTCCCAACTGAGAAGCATGCTGGGGAAACCTTATACTTTGGGGGTGCTTTTCTGCAAAGGGGACAGGACAACTGCACCCAGCAACAGTCCCGAAACTTGAAAGATCTGGAGAAGATCTGTATGGAGGAGTGGTCCAAAATTCCTGCTGCAGTGTCTGCAAACTTGGTCAAGAACTACAGGAAACGTCTGACCTCTGTAATTGCAAACAAAGGTTTCCGTACCAAATATTAAGATCTGTTTTTCTATTGTATCAAATAATTAATTTGCATAATTGCATGAAATAAGTATGTAAAAATTATAAAATGTTATTTTCTGTTTTTTATTTTTAGATTCTGTCTCTCACAGGTGAAGTGTACCTACGATAAAAATTACAGCCCTCTCCATTCTTTGTAGGTGGGAAAACTTGCAAAATCGTCAGTGTATCCAATACTTATTTTCCCCACTGTATATACTTTGTTCCTAAAAAAGAAAAAACCCACCGGTCTTCTATGTGAACATAACAAAGACTATAACTAAAAATCTTATATATTAAAAAAAAAAACTAAAACAAGGTTGACCACATTTTCTTATGGTATTTTTATCTGAAACTTCCTTGGAAAATTCACTGGAAATATCAGAAATGTCTGAAGTGGGGACCTCAATGTAAGACCCCCACCCATTAGATGTAAGGTGGCTCCCAAACCTCACGTGTCGATGCAGCACAGCCATCTGCAGCCACATTTTACGTAGAGCACACGCAGAACTGGGTCATTAACACATACATTAATCCTTTCATTTCGTTCTCCTCTGCTGAAGATGTGTTTGACAAAGACCTCATCTACCAAAATAAAGAGGTGTATTCCCTATGAACTAACAATACCGTGGCATCTCTTCTTCCCAGGTCCTCTGCGTTGTGTCAATCTTCTGGAAATGTGTGGATACATTGACAACTGGCCACTGCCAGGCCCCTGGTCGTAGTGATTATGCCTACTGTCCAAACTGATTAGACATGGACAAGGAGTAAGGTAACACCCCATTGTCAATTAGATGTAAGGCTATGTTCACACTAGGCGTTTTTTCACTACACATTACTTTCAATGGGTGAAATACACTGAAAGAAGTGACGTGCTCTATTCAGCAAAAAACAATGCAAATCACAAAATACTGATCATACAAAAACCAGGGTGTGAGCATGAGATTTCTGAAATCTCATAGACTTTGCTTGTACTGTAAAACACAGCTGAAAATTTGCATTAAAAAAACGCTGAAAAAAACGCGATGTGTGAACATAGCCTTCAAAGGCACTGCACAGTGGTCTGAAACACAAATTCTGCACATTTGTGATTTTATAGGGTTTATAAGATTACTAAAACAGACGTGTCAGGAGACCACATAGATCCACTTTATAAAAACAAAAACACCTCAGTCATTGAAAGGTTAAATTACAACATTCCTAAGTCCAGTGCTCAAAATCTCCCAAGTCTCCTTACATTATGTAGTAAAGGACAGGTGACATTGGGGCCTTGCTTGTCCACCAGGTGATGTCTTATCGGTGGAAAGACTGTGATGAGAGGTTTGTCTTGAGGAAATTGTGGCGGAAGTAAACTGCAATAAAAACAAAGTATTAGAGCAAGACGCGGGATACATGACTGCAGCCTACAGAAACGTGACAGGTCCGGGGAAAATACCCAACAGCCTCATCTCATCTCAATGGAAAATCCATTTAGGTGGCACGTAGCGTAAGGCATAAAGGGACGTCAGCACCTTGACATATGATCGTAATGGTGTTATAAGAGATCTGATGAGTCCATCATGACAAATCTAGTGTGGAAAACATATGCAAATCCGTCTGGAAGTGCACTGGGGCGTATCACTGCACTTAGACAGCTCCTTTCAAGTGCACGGACACGCCCCTCTGCACTCCCACACCAATCTGCAGACACTCCATTTCCTTTTGACTGGCACATCAGAGCTCTGCAAAAAAAAAAAGGATAATTTTTCTGGGGAGGGACAATCGACGATACTGTTCTACGACTACTTCCATATGTAAAAGGAAGCTGAGAGGACCCTATAAGCCTCCATATTGATTTAAAGTGATTTCTTATTAGTAGCAATTAAACAACTTGCATTAATACACATCATCTATAGTGACGTCATGAGCCGCCAAGCAACATCATTTAATGGCTCCAGTGCTACAAGACATGACTATGGATGACAAGTCATTGTAGGGTACCGATTACACGCGGTGGGGTCTATCAACAGCATGGGACAAAGATATTCTAGAAGTACCTAATATGGTCTGCTTTCTTTAAGGGGTTGCCCACTACCTTGATATTGATCACTTACCCATTGGATAGGTCATTAATATGGAATCAGTGGGGGCAGGGGTGGATTAAGAGTAGTAAGGGCCCCGGGCAGTTTAGAAGGCGCGCCCCCCCCCCACACCTGATTTATCACGTGACATGTCACATGATCCCCTGTGATAGATCATGTGATAGTTCACGGGAAATTAATTTGGCATAATATTAATTGTGCTGCCTCATCTGAGAGCAGCACAATATTTGGGCAGATACCCTGATTCCAGCGATGTGTCACTTTTTCAGCTGCTTGTTGTCATTTTGAGAAAATCACCGTTTTATCTGCTGCAGATCTAGCAGCTCTCTGAATGCTGCGCTCTGTATAGCCCCGCCCACACCACTGATTGGCAGCTTTCTGCCCATGCTCAGTGTACACAGAAATCTACTGATCAGTGATGGGGGTGGGGTCCTACAGAACTTACTAGTCATCTAGTAATAATT
Source organism: Phyllobates terribilis (assembly GCF_046119375.1). Classification (NCBI taxonomy): domain Eukaryota; kingdom Metazoa; phylum Chordata; class Amphibia; order Anura; family Dendrobatidae; genus Phyllobates; species Phyllobates terribilis. The sequence continues at coordinate 1,625,794 of NW_027362956.1, read as the reverse complement.
ACCTTCTGACAAATCAATGATTTTATCAAAACAACACTAAGCAGCCCAGTAAGTGACACATTACTGGAATCAGTGCCTCTAACCCTACATTATGCTGCTCTCAGATTAGGTGGCAAAAACCTGATGACAGATTCCCTTTAAAGGAGCTGTAAAGACAAAAAAGTTTGTATTAAAAAAAATACAAGCCATTTGTGAAATTAACTTTTTTTCATTGTTAATTCACATTAGACTGTATCTTCAACACTTTTGTCAGCAGGTCTTATTACAGACTCTGAATAGGGCAGCTCTCTCCCTCTCCCTCAGCAGAAAGTCACAGCATGGTTAAAAAACGGGATCTTTTATGATTTTCTCATAATAAATAAAAAAGGACATGCAAGTCCTCCAAACTATTTTCCGTTTCTGTATAGGGGAGGTCCTAAATCTTTCTTGTTCTTTAGTTGATCACATGTCAAAAATGCAAAGCATTTACCATGAACTCGCCTAAAAAAATATACACTTGGAGAGTAATATCATCATCTGAATGTAAATATTCCTTGACTCTAAGGGCTCGCTCACACTGTCGTATAACACGGCCGAATGCTATGTGATGTTTTATCGGATAGGACTCGGCCCTATGTTATACTATGGGACAGTGCGATTATTGGCATGAGAAAATAATCTCATTCGATATTCGGACCATGTGCACCCATACAAGTCTATGGGTGCACGTAAAACATTAGACTGCACTCGGATGTCATCCAAGTGCAGTCCGATGAACACTCACAGAGACTATGGAGAAGATGGAGAAATTAAGTTCTCCATCTTCTCCATATCTGTGCTGCGAGAGAATCGGATCACACTCAGTTGAAGCTCTGACAGAGTTTGAGCCCAGTGTCATTAGCATAATTGGCCCTATTCTCTTGCATGAGAGAATATATGGCTTAGTGAGTGGACCCTAAAACTGAATAGTAGTGACGGACAGGAACCTCACAAGCGGGATCCATGTAGCTCTCAGATGTCATGTAGGTAGGGCTTCATTCCATGGGGTAGGGCTTAATTCCAATGTAAATAAAAAAAAATGGACTTCAAATAAAAATTAAATGAACACAAAAAGCACTAATTGAATTATTTTTTTCGTATTTATGTTTGCAGCCCCTTTAAAAACCCTTTGAGGACCAAGGCACATATATGTCCCATAGTTTTAAACTGGAAAAAAATTTGATTGAATAAAATTTAAGGTCCTCAAAGGTTTAAGTAGGTCATAAATTCATATGAATACTTGCTCATACAATTGCACATGCCAAAAGATGAAGAAGAACAGAATCAAAAATATGACATTAAGTGGAGCACTTACAGGTATTCAAGGTGAAAGAGACCAGCAAAGGCATCGTCTCGAATGACAGTAAATTAGTTAGAATTCAGCAAGCTGAAAATGAAGACAGCAGGTTAGAAGCGAACCAGACTTTATGGTGCTCAGAATTAGTCAAGCAGAATTTATTGACTGCTCTTGCAAAGCACTGAGACTCCCGCTGTGTATAGATGGCGCCGTGCGGCCTCCCGCTGTGTATAGATGGCGCCGTGCGGCCTCCCGCTGTGTATAGATGGCGCCGTGCGGCCTCCCGCTGTGTATAGATGGCGCCGTATAGATGGCTACGTGCGGCCTCCTGCTGAGTATACGTGTATAGATGGCTACGTGCGGCCTCCTGCTGAGTATAGATGCCGCACGGCGCTCCCCCCAGAGACAGCAGGAGGCCGCACAGCTCCATCTATACTCAGCAGGAGACCGCACGTAGCCATCTATACACAGCAGGAGGCCGCACGGCGACATCTATACTCAGCGGGAGACCGCATGTAGCCATCTATACACAGCGGGGGGCGCACGGCGCCCCCCCCCCAGAGACTGCAGGAGGCCGCACAGCGCCATCTATACTCAGCGGGAGGCCGCACGTAGCCATCTATACACAGCGGGAGGCCTCGCGGCGCCCCCCCCAGAGACAGCAGGAGGCCGCACAGCGCCATTTATACTCAGCGGGAGGCCGCAAGTAGCCATCTATACACAGCGGGAGGCCGCACGGCGCCCCCCCCAGAGACAGCAGGTGGCCGCACAGCGCCATCTATACTCAGCGGGAGGCCGCTCGGCGCCATCTATACACAGCGGGGAGCCGCACGGCGCCATCTCTACACAGCAGGGGGCCGCACTGCGCCATCAATACACGGCGGGGGGCCGCACGGCGCCATCTATACATAGCGGGGGGCCGCACGTAGCCATCTATACACAGCGGGGGGCCGCATGTAGCCATCTGTACACAGCGGGGGGCCGCACGGCGCCCCCCCAGATACAGCAGGAGGCCGCACGGCGCCAACTATACTCAGCAGTAGGCCGCACGCAGTCACACACACAAACATATACAGACATATACATACACGCATAAACACATTTGAAACACAAAAATACATATAAACAGACATGACACAATGATATCTGCCCACACACACATACAAACAGACATCACACAATGACATCTGCCCACACACACACAAACAGACATCACACAATGACATCTGCCTACACACACACACACATACACACACACATACACACACAAACAGACATCACACAATGACATCTGCCTACACACACACACACACACAAACAGACATCACACAATGACATCTGCCTACACACACAAACAGACAACACACAATGACATCTGCCCACACACACACACACAAACAGACATCACACAATGACATCTGCCCACACACACACACACACACATACAAACAGACATCACACAATGACATCTGCCCACACACACACACACACACACATACAAACAGACATCATACAATGACATCTGCCCACACACACACACACACACACACACACACACACAGACATACACAAACAGACATCACACAATGACATCTGCCCACACACACACATCACACAAACAGACATCACACAATGACATCTGCCCCCACACACACACAGACATCACACAATGACATCTGCCCCCCCCCCCACACACACACAAACAGACATCACACAATGACATCTGCCCACACACACACACAAACAGACATCACACAATGACATCTGCCCACACACACACACAAACAGACATCACACAATGACATCTGCCCACACACACACACACACATACAAACAGACATCACACAATGACATCTGCCCACACACACACAAACAGACATCACACAATGACATCTGCCCACACACACACACACACACATACAAACAGACATCACACAATGACATCTGCCCACACACACACACACACATCACACAATGACATCTGCCCACACACACACACAGACATCACACAATGACATCTGCCCACACACACACACAAACAGACATCACACAATGACATCTGCCCACACACAAACACACACACACAAACAGACATCACACAATGACATCTGCCCACACACACACAAACAGACATCACACAATGACATCTGCCCACACACACACACACACACACATACAAACAGACATCATACAATGACATCTGCCCATACACACACACACACACACAAACATACACACACACAAACAGACATCACACAATGACATCTGCCCCCACACACACACAGACATCACACAATGACATCTGCCCCCCCCACACACACACAAACAGACATCACACAATGACATCTGCCCCCACACACACACACACACAAACAGACATCACACAATGACATCTACCCCCCACACACACACATACAAACAGACATCACACAATGACATCTGCCCACACACACACACATCACACAAACAGACATCACACAATGACATCTGCCCCCACACACACACAGACATCACACAATGACATCTGCCCCCCCCCACACACACAGACATCACACAATGACATCTGCCCACACACACACACAGACATCACACAATGACATCTGCCCACACACACACACAAACAGACATCACACAATGACATCTGCCCACACACACACACACACACACAAACAGACATCACACAATGACATCTGCCCACACACACACACAAACAGACATCACACAATGACATCTGCCCACACACACACACACACACACACAGACATCACACAATGACATCTGCCCCCACACATACAAACAGACATCACACAATGACATCTGCCTACACACACACAAACAGACATCACACAATGACATCTGCCCACACACACACACACACACACACGCAAACAGACATCACACAATGACATCTGCCCACACACACACACAAAGACATCACACAAACAGACATCACACAATGACATCTGCCCACACACACACACACAAACAGACATCACACAATGACATCTACCCCCCCACACACACAAACAGACATCACACAATGACATCTGCCCACACACACACACAGACAGACATCACACAATGACATCTGCCTACACACACACACACAGACATACACACACACAAACAGACATCACACAATGGCATCTGCCCACACACACACACAAACAGACATCACACAATGACATCTGCCCCCACACACACACACACACACACAGACATCACACAATGACATCTGCCCCCACACATACAAACAGACATCACACAATGACATCTGCCTACACACACACAAACAGACATCACACAATGACATCTGCCCACACACACACACACACACAAACAGACATCACACAATGACATCTGCCCACACACACACACAAAGACATCACACAAACAGACATCACACAATGACATCTGCCCACACACACACACACAAACAGACATCACACAATGACATCTACCCCCCCACACACACAAACAGACATCACACAATGACATCTGCCCACACACACACACAGACATCACACAAACAGACATCACACAATGACATCTGCCTACACACACACACACAGACATACACACACAAACAGACATCACACAATGACATCTGCCCACACACACACACATACACACACATACACACACATACACACACACACACATACACACACACACACACACACACATACACACACACACACATACATACACACACACACATACATACATACACACACACACACACACACACACACACACACACTCACTCACCATCCCCCGGCTCGGCTCCAGTCCTCCCGGCTCCTGCTCCTCTCCCGTGGTAAGTAGCAGTGCAGGTCGGGCGCGCACTGCGTGACGTCACAGCTAGTAAACACGGCCGCGCACAGGGCAATGTCTCCTAGCAGTGACGCGGCCGGGCCAGCACAGGGAAGTTAACTGCTGCAGTGCTGGCCCGGCCGATGAAGAAGTAGCGGCGGCTGCTGCTGGGGGAGCGGTACGGGGCCCCTCCTCCCGGGCCCCCCCTCCCGCCACTGCTACCGGTATGTGCCGCGGCGACCCGCACATATAATGAGGGCAATCCGGCATTAGACACCCCGCCCCGGAGCCGCGGGCCCTCTGCAGGCTCGGGGCCCTGGGCGGTCGCCCGGATTGCCCTCATTATAATCCGCCTATGAGTGGGGGCCATCTTCACAAGTGAATAGGAGCATGCGGCTCCCTCTCTGGGGGGCTGTCAAAACCCCATCGATTTGATATTGATACCCAATGCTGATGTTATCAATATCAAAGTAGAGGACAATCCCTTTAATTCCCATTAGGTTTACATTTAATAACCCCAAGAAATGCAACGTAATCTCTCAACTAAGACAATAGCACCCCGTGTCACTTACATATTGATGCTGATGGTGAAGTTCTTAAAGGTGATTGGCAGTCTGTACTCCACATCTTTCTGAATTTCAGTAATACTGGAAAGATAAAAAAAAGAAAACATTAATGATGACAATTCTACAAACTGCTGTGTCCCAAAAGAAAACACAACAGGTGGATATGTGTAAACCTAACCGATGCTCCAGTATTGTGGGTGCTGGAGCGTGCAGTCTCACAAGACATGATTTGTCTACCATCTTGAATTGGAGGTGCCCCAGCCCCCAATAATGATCTAGGTCTGATTCGGCAGAACAGCATGAGGTCCGGCAAATCTGACCGCTTTATGGATACAACATGCTCCATATTACGACCACAAGAAAAAAGCCAAATAAAGAAGTGTGAGAACAGGACGGCGATGGGTGTACGGAGGATGGCAGAGAGATGACTGCAGAACGCAGCATAAAGCACTCAGACATTAATCATCCCTGACAAAACATAATACATGTCCTGCTTCATGCTGGGTACGCTTCTCAGGTAACCCTATACTGAAGGACTTGTACTGTTCATAGACCTAACATACAACACATTACATACAAGTTATCCCGCATCAAGAGACACATGACATTTTGTAATGGTTTGGAAATAATAACCATCCTAGACATCAAGTTCCCCTTTGAGAGGTCACAAGGTAATATCCGATGGCTCTAAAATGGAATCTGCCACCAGGTTTTGCTATCCCATCTGCATGATGTAAGGGCAGAAACCTGATTCCAGAAATGTGTCCCTTATTTCGCTGCAGTTTTGATAAATTTTAGTTTTATCTACTGCAGATCTAGCAGTGCTCTGAATGCTGAGCTCCATATAACCGGCTGCACCACTGATTGGCAGCTTTCTGTGTACACTGTGCATAGGCAGAAGGCTGCTATACAGACCTTGTGAAAAATGAGAAAAGAGAAAGGGAGAAAAAGCGCGCCATGTACCACCTGAGGAAGATAGTTCACTATCGAAACGCTTTGTGGAAAGGGCTCATTAAATTTATTTTTTAGTCCTAAAATTTTTTTCACTTCTAGTGTTCATTCTTTTAGCGCCCTATAGACCGCTTTTTTATTTAATTTGGACCACTCCTGAAAAATGAGGGATACCTGGTTGCAGGTTTACTAGTCTTCTAGTCACAACCTCCTACTGATAAAACAAAGATTTTATCAAAACACCAGCAAGCAGCCCAGAAAGTGACACATCGCTGGAATCAGGGTCTCTGTCTCTACATCATGCTGCTCTCGGAATATATGGCAAAAACCTAGTGACAGATTCCCTTTAAGCTCTCATCTCTAGTGATCAGGACCCTAGAATTTTCTTCTGAGGTGGGTTTCCCTTTAGCTCTGCACCTACCTAGCGTCACTGCATGGCTGCGGAAATAAAAAAATAAATCTTTCTGAATTCTGAAGAGAAGGAGCAGTTGTGGAGTGTCAATGTGGCACCCCAGGGGTCTGGTTTCCACAGTAATGTAATGTTATGTCTGAGAGCAGGTGGGAGGTCCTTTGGTCAGGGATCCTGTGCATGCCACACCTCCTGCCCAGTCTTGGGAGGGGAAGAACTTCCCCTATGTAAACCCGGGGCTGAAGCAGGGTTAGTCAGTCAAGGAGAGTAGAGAAAGAGAAGCAGCATAGGAAGAAACAGCAGAAGCTCAGTGGGAGCAATACTACTACAAGCCAGGGGCTGGCAGCTGCAGAGCTCGCCCTGACTGAGAAGATTTCTTACCGGACCCGGCGTCCGAGGCTGTGGGGACTAACTCTGACCCAGCAGCAGAAGCCGACCGGCAGGGGATTTCAGGTCCTCAGGCCCAGAAACCCGAAGGCACGGTCACACGCGTGGGACCAGCACCGCCATCGTGGAGCGGAAGCCATTAGAAGGCCCCGAGTCACCGGCCATACGGGTGAGCACCACACGGTACACTCAGGGACGTGGGCTACTTATATCCGCTTCTAGCAAGGTAGCCAGAAGAGTACAGTCAGTTTGGGAGGCCTACAACTCCGCCTGGCCAGGGGAGATCCCATCTGCTCAAGGACTGACCAGGCCCCGTTCGCTAGCAAGTACTCCGGGAGGGTCTATCGTTGTTACCAGTAAAGACCCTGAATTACACCGCACCGTCTCTGAGTGGTTCCTGCTACCCCCATCATCCACATCTGCTGCCCTGAGGCCATACCCCTCCCGTTGGGGGTTATACCATCTACGCTGCTCCATCCATCCACCGGCCTCAGCGGACTGTCCTGCAGCGGCAGCTCCATAGCTGCATTCAACGGGTGGCGTAGTCGTACACATCTACCGCTGATACATCGCCGCTCAGTTTGACTCCCTGGGCACGGACCGGGTCCCCGCCACGAGACTACAACCCTCAAGCGATCCGGCTCCGGGTAAGCTCCCGCGTGCGCAACGCAGCGCGACACAGGCCCAGGGGCGCGTCAACTTTGGCGTAGTCGGCAGGATTTCGTGCCCGCAACCACCGGGTACTGCGTGCCTGAAAAAGAGACTTTTCAAACTTACCTGTGGTGAAGATTCCCGCCATCCGGCGCCATCTTCAGCCTTCTTCCCGCCATCGGTGAAGTTTCCCGCCATCCGGCGCCATCTTCTGCCTTCTTCCCGCCATCCGTGGAGTTTTCCCGCCATTGGACGCCATCTTGAGGACGCCGCGCGGGAAGAAGAGGGGCGTGGACTCCGAAAGCGCGCGAGAACTGAAGCCCCGCCTCACGTCCGGACGTTGCGTAAGGTCCTGGAAGGAGCCCAGCAGACGCCGACGTCATAGGAGCGCGACGGAAGGTCCTCAACCCTGACGGTCCACTGCGGAGCCGCGGCCTACGGAAGAGGATCATCACAAGGTAGGCCACGGTTCACTAGGGGGGAGGAAGATGTCGGATACGGAGGAGAGCTTCACTGCCTCAACCCCCGCCAGCGCTACCGCTGCTGCAGTTATGCCCTTCACCATGCCCTATATCCCGGGAGCAGCTTGGCTACCCCAGTACTCAGGGGAGTCACATACCCTGCATGACTTTAGAGAAAAGCTGGATAGCCTCTTCCAGGTGTACCCCCTCACAGAAGAGCAAAAAGTGAGCATCCTGGTGGCCCAACTAACCGGGGCAGCCAAAAGGGAAGTAAAATCCTGGCCACCTGGGAGGAAGACTGTCGCAGGGATACTAACCCGGCTGAAGGACACCTTTGATACCCGCACCTCAGCCGAGATTAAGCTTAGATTCTACGGGTGCAAGCAGCGAGCGCATGAGAGTATAAGGGACTATGCACTAAACCTACAAGAGGCCCTGAGGGCCATTAAGCAGACCAACCCTGATGGAGTGGGAAACGAGGACAGGCTGTTGACCGAACAGTTTATAGAGGGACTGTATTGTAATACCCACCGAACCCAGTTGCGGGCAATGGCCTTACAGGATCCCCATCTGGGCTTTGCACAGTTCAAGGACAGAGCCATCCGGGTGCTCCGAGAACCGGCACCGGGTGGCGTTGTGACCCACAAGCGCCCTGCTATCACTTACCACCAGGAGGCGGCGCCCTTGTCGGCAGGGCCTGTGGGAGCTGATGCGCAGGCTTTGGACAATGACCCGGCTCCAGACCTACACCATCAGGTCCAAGAGCTAGCTAAGAGCGTTGCTGCGCTAACCCGAACTGTGCAGTCTTTACAGGCTTCCACCCCAGGGAAGATCCAGCTGGCATCCGGACCGGAGGACATCCCGTGGCGTCGACCAAGGAGGACCCCACCGGCCAGAGGAAGACCCAGTGACCGATACAGCGAGGACGGACGACCCATCTGCCGCCGCTGCAATCAACCCGGACATATGGCAAGGTACTGTTCTTTAAACGGGCACAACCTGGGGTAGAGGGCCAACCCCCAGGAAAAAGATCACCAGGCCCATCGAACTGGCGCGACAGATATGTGGGAGGACGTCCAGTCTTGCCTGTGGTACTGGATGGCATTCCCATGAGTGCCCTACTGGACACCGGGTCACAGGTCACCACCATCCCGTACGTGCTCTTTAAGCAGTACTGGAATGACTCGGATATTACCCGCTACCCTGACGACGACTTGAGTATCATCGCCAGCAATGGCCAGCCCGTGCCACAGATCGGATTTAAAGAGGTGACCATCAAAATCGGTAGAGTCGAACTGGCAGCACAGGGACTGATCATTGTAGATATTGACAAACATGAGAGTCACCCAAAAATAACTCTAGGAACTAATGTAATTGAAAATTGTCTTGCAGAGGTGATTTTCCTTTTACAGCAGGTTGCCAAGAACGCCAGCTCCGGCGAGCAGCGGGTGCTCCAGAAAGAGATCCGGGCACTGATGCGATGGCAACAGGTGGAACTCTCCGGCGGTGAGATTGGTAGCGTAAGAATGTGTGACCCTTTTCCTATTGCCATGCCCCCAAAAAGTGAAATGATGATTTGGTGCCGGGCAGCTATTGGTCTGAGAGGTAGAGATTACCAGGCAATGGTAGAACCAGTTTACTCGGACAGTAGGCCCACCATTTTGACAGCACGGGGGGTGGTTGATGTACGCCATGGGAGGGTGCCCGTTCGCATAATAAATATCGGGGAGAGGGAAGTGTACCTGCCCCGGTATGCCACGCTAGCCAAATTATATACCATTAACCAAAATTCTATACAATCTGTGGAACCCTTGCCTCCATCTCACCCGGAGGAAGGTAACGGCTCTAAGAAAAACATGGAGGACTGGTGTCAGCAACTACATCTGGGTACTGACTCCACTCCCGCACACCAGAAACAAGGAGTCTATCGGGTAGTTCAAGAGTACGAGAGAGTGTTCAGTAAACACCCGTTAGACTTCGGGCGAGTCAAGGGGGTAGAACACCACATCCCCACGGGAGACCATCCTCCTATAAAAGAGAGGTATCGACCCGTACCCCCTGCCCACTACCAACACGCCAAGGGGATGCTTAGAGACATGAAGGAGGCTGGGGTGATCAGGGATAGCTGTAGCCCCTGGGCAGCTCCACTAGTCTTAGTCAGAAAAAAAGACAACACCATGAGGATGTGTGTAGATTACCGGAAAATCAACCGTATCACACACAAGGATGCGTACCCCTTGCCAAGGATAGAGGAGTCATTGGCTGCTTTAAGATCTGCTAACTTCTTCTCTACCTTGGATCTCACTAGCGGGTACTGGCAGGTTCCTGTAGCAGAGGCGGACCGGGAGAAGACCGCATTCACCACCCCGATGGGACTTAGCGAGTTCACCTGCATGCCGTTCGGACTCTGCAACGCACCAGGAACCTTCCAACGACTAATGGAGTGTTGTCTGGGCCACAGAAACTTCGAGACGGTCCTGTTGTACCTGGACGATGTCATCGTATATTCCAAGACGTATGAGGACCACCTGAAACACCTGGCGGAAGTGTTCGAGGCTCTGGCGAGTTACGGCCTAAAGGTGAAACCCTCCAAGTGTCACCTCCTGAAACCAAAGGTGCAGTACCTGGGACACGTGGTGAGCGCTGACGGAGTGGCTCCCGACCCTGATAAGATCACCGCAATTAAGGAATGGCCAAGCCCCTCCAGCGTAAAAGAAGTGCGGCAGTTCCTCGGGTTGGTAGGCTACTACCGAAGGTTTATTCCCGGTTTCACCAAAAAGGCAGCACCTATGCAGGACCTACTGATAGGCCAGTCCCGGAAGGCCAAGAACCAGAAGCCGCCCTTCAAATGGGAGGAGCTGGAAGAAGAGTCCTTCCGCCAGCTGAAGATGGCCCTCACGGGGGACGAAATCCTGGCGTACCCGGATTATAGCCAGCCCTTTATCCTCTACACCGACGCCAGTAACATCGGGCTAGGAGCCGTACTGTCCCAGATCCAGCAGGGGAAGGAACGAGTAATCGCCTACGCCAGCCGAAAACTGCGACCCACCGAAAGGAACCCCGAGAATTACAGCTCATTTAAGCTAGAGTTCCTGGCCGTAGTATGGGCAGTCACCGAGCGCTTTAAGCATTACCTCGCTTCTTCCCGGTTCACCGTGTACACGGATAACAACCCGTTGACACACCTGGACACGGCAAGACTCGGTGCCCTGGAGCAGAGGTGGATGGCCCGTCTGTCCAACTACGAGTTCACAATCAAATACCGGGCCGGACGCTCCAATACCAACGCGGATGCCCTGTCCAGGATGCCCAACCTGCCGGACGAAGGAGAAGATCCGGAGGGACTGGAAGTTGAACTCCCTGCGTTCCACCGTCATGGGACTATCCAGTATTCCCACCGGGTAAGGAGTAAGCAGGCTGTTACGTTGAACCCCTTACCTCACTACAACTGGGCGGAAACGCAAGACAGCGACCCTGCCGTCCGACTGGTGAAGGAGATGCTGACTCGCCCGGAGGCTTGCCTTGAACCAGACGCTCCGGAGGAAGCCAAACAACTATGGGCAGAGAAGAGTCGACTGTTCCTTTACAAGGGGAAGTTGTGCCGCAGAATGGTTAACTCCCGGACGCATGAACTACTCTGGCAAGTAGTAGTGCCACAAAGAGACGCAGCCATGGTGATGGAGGCATACCACGACGGAGCTGGACACTTCGGGTGGAAGAAGCTGGAGTTCCTGCTGCGCGAGCGATTCCACTGGGTAGGCATGAGGGGAACCATTGAGAAGTGGTGCAGAGACTGTGGCCCGTGCAACCTGAGAAGGAAGGACCGCGCCAGCCAGAAGACTCCCCTGCAGTCCATCGTCACCCGGCAACCGTTGGAACTGGTAGCCTTGGATCATGTAAAACTGACCCCAAGCAGAAGTGGCTACGTCTACGCGTTAACCATCGTGGATCATTACTCCCGGTTTCTGGTTGTCGTCCCCGTCAAGGACTTAACGGCTCAAACAGCAGCTAGAGCCTTCCAGCAGCACTTTTGCCGTCCACACGGGTACCCGGACCGAGTGCTGACGGACCAGGGACCTGCCTTTGAAGCGGAGGTCTTCCAGGAATTCTGCAATCTGTATGGCTGCCGGAAGATAAGGACGACACCCTACCATCCGCAAACTAATGGACTTTGTGAGAAAATGAACCAGGTGGTAATGGATCTTCTAAAAACGTTGCCCCTGGAAGAACGCAGTCTGTGGCCTGAGAAGTTGCCCGATCTGGTGGACCTATACAACCACATCCCGGTAGGTTCCACCAACTGTACCCCGGCTTACCTAATGAGGGCAAGACCTGGTAAGTTACCTGTTGACCTGGAAATGGGAGTCCTGACACCCGAGGACACTTCACCAGAAACAGACTGGGACACAGAGAGGCAGCAGCAGTACCGGAGAGTACAGGAGAGCGTGGAGCGAAGTCTCTGTCAGGCTAGGGAAAGACAAGAGAAAACTTACAACCAGTATGCTCCCGCTGTTCCCCTGGTACCCGGAGAGCAGGTCTTGAAGAGGAAGAGACGGCTCCACAAGTTGGACGACCAGTGGGAGAAGGACCCGTACACCGTACTGCCCTCAAGCCACGAGAACCCGAAGGTTTGTACCATCAGTAAAGACGGAGGGGAAACCACAGCCATTGTATCCCGGGACCACCTGAAGAAGTGTCCCGAACAACTGAGGAACCCTGAAGAGGAACAAGAAGACCATCGACCCGTAGAGGAAAGGGAAGATATGGTTAGTACTGTGCTCGGGGACTTCCCTCGGTCTTGGACTCAAGTCAATGGTGCAGTTGTGGTACCCGTACTCACCTTCCTCCAACCAGCATCCCAAGCACCTACGGAGCAACAGGTAGAGCTGGAAGAACAGCCGGTCCAGGAGGCAGAAGACTCCACACAAGCAGAACAGGAGGATCAACCCTCTGCTTATAGTGAGCCTGCCGTACCCCTAGTGAGACAAAGAGCCGGTAGACAGCTGCCCAGTTTACCCTTGACAGCTCCTACACCCTGTAGTTCAGGGCCAGACAGTCAGCTCCGTAGGTCCACTAGGGCCACTAGAGGCCAGTTACCCGCACACTGGAGGATTTGAAGTGTATAAATTGTTTTATTTATGTTTACCTGTGTATTGTTGCTTGTGTATAATTTTGTGTTTCCAGTTACTTTTAGGAATCCTTGGTGGATTACCGGGAATCCTTGTACATAGTTGGAACGTAACCCAGGATGGACTAGAGACTGTTAAGGACTCGGGGTAGGACAGACCCCTACCTGGTTACGTCTCCCTGTTTTGGTGAAATGGACACCTTGCTTTTCTTCAAAACTGCACCCGGTTGCGGACACGCCGTAACCATCGTTATGTGTTTTCTTATTGTATTATTATTGTTTATATCTTGTTATGTTTTTCTAAAATATGTTTAGTCCCGGAGTACTAAATTTTACTAGGGGGGAATGTGGCACCCCAGGGGTCTGGTTTCCACAGTAATGTAATGTTATGTCTGAGAGCAGGTGGGAGGTCCTTTGGTCAGGGATCCTGTGCATGCCACACCTCCTGCCCAGTCTTGGGAGGGGAAGAACTTCCCCTATGTAAACCCGGGGCTGAAGCAGGGTTAGTCAGTCAAGGAGAGTAGAGACAGAGAAGCAGCATAGGAAGAAACAGCAGAAGCTCAGTGGGAGCAATACTACTACAAGCCAGGGGCTGGCAGCTGCAGAGCTCGCCCTGACTGAGAAGATTTCTTACCGGACCCGGCGTCCGAGGCTGTGGGGACTAACTCTGACCCAGCAGCAGAAGCCGACCGGCAGGGGATTTCAGGTCCTCAGGCCCAGAAACCCGAAGGCACGGTCACACGCGTGGGACCAGCACCGCCATCGTGGAGCGGAAGCCATTAGAAGGCCCCGAGTCACCGGCCATACGGGTGAGCACCACACGGTACACTCAGGGACGTGGGCTACTTATATCCGCTTCTAGCAAGGTAGCCAGAAGAGTACAGTCAGTTTGGGAGGCCTACAACTCCGCCTGGCCAGGGGAGATCCCATCTGCTCAAGGACTGACCAGGCCCCGTTCGCTAGCAAGTACTCCGGGAGGGTCTATCGTTGTTACCAGTAAAGACCCTGAATTACACCGCACCGTCTCTGAGTGGTTCCTGCTACCCCCATCATCCACATCTGCTGCCCTGAGGCCATACCCCTCCCGTTGGGGGTTATACCATCTACGCTGCACCATCCATCCACCGGCCTCAGCGGACTGTCCTGCAGCGGCAGCTCCATAGCTGCATTCAACGGGTGGCGTAGTCGTACACATCTACCGCTGATACATCGCCGCTCAGTTTGACTCCCTGGGCACGGACCGGGTCCCCGCCACGAGACTACAACCCTCAAGCGATCCGGCTCCGGGTAAGCTCCCGCGTGCGCAACGCAGCGCGACACAGGCCCAGGGGCGCGTCATCTATATAATAGATGTAGAGAAGTGGGATGACGGCGGCCTGTGCTGAGCATTGCCCGGCTGATCGGGTGATGACTGATGGGTCACATGAATGAGTTATTACAGCAGAAACCGCACCCGTCCTGATAACTATTCCTGCAAGGAACCGGCCGTCCCTAACCCTGCAGCTACATAATAGAGATGCAAAGAAACAAGGAGAAAGAAAGGATGCAATGACAGGGATCACCAAGGAATAGCAAAAATATAGAATTTTATTAAAGACTAAACATACAAGACATGTTAAAAAAAACAACTAAAAAGCAACAATTGCCCCAATGAATAACAAAACCATTGCAAGGTACTGATATGGTTAATCCTCACATATATATGCCCAACTAGTCACAGAAAATCTCAATATATGACTACAGACTGCCCACCACAATATAATAAAGAGCAAGGCAGCAGCAAAGTATCTATTCACAAAGGCAATAATATCCAAATAAGCCTATAAAAATAGTGCCCATTATATAACCCCACAATGAAACCTGCCGCTGACACAATCGCCCCAAATGTGAAACAATACAATTGGATTGCTAAAAGAGCAAGCTAACGCTGTTAGGTCGGGCAGTAGAAAAAAATGATGTAACTACACCTGAACCATCAGGCAACCTACAGAAATGTGCATGGAGGATGTTGTTTTTACATAAGAGTTATGTATACAGAAAAGCTATATGTCCTATACAGGAAAAGTGTGGGATGAGGAGCTTACAAGACCACTAAAGTAAGACATTCACAAGCTCCTTCTGTATACTCCCTGGTGCCGGGGGTCCGACCCCACTGATCTTACACTGAGAATGTATGGAACTCCTGTAATGTCACCCTTCTTTTCTACAATGTAATCAAGGCATATTTATATGTCTGAACAAGACTTGTATCGACCCATAAAAGAAAAGAGCCCCAGCTCCACCATACTGAATCCCTGCACAGCGACGCTATCAGCCGTGCAGGGACACAACGCAGCTGCCGTCACTTATATAATGGCCGAATGTGCAGGGGAAAGCCACAACGGACCTCATTGTTCTGAAGGCTGCAGCGTATCCGAGCTATATGTGATACTACTCTGACATAGGGAAAGGGACAAAAACCCTTCAAATAGCAGGGAGTGACGTCTGATTAATATTTAGATTTGTATTGAACATAAAACCACAATCTTAGGACCATTACATACATTACCAGACTACTTTATAGATGATCAATTGCCAGCACAAGTTATATTACGCCCAAAATATCTCTGCAGCACCACCAAATTGCTGTATGAAAAATATGAGGAGTTATAGAAGTGTATTATCTGTACAGGTCCATATATCAGCCACTATTATGTGAAATATGTAATAAAATACACTATTATACATTATTAATGTTCTGTCCCTTTAACATTCTGTCACCATGGTAACGACAGTCATACTCAGCCAATAGGATTGCTCGGTTTGAATTTGAAAAAAAAAAAAACCTCCTATGTGGTCAGTTTGTTCCATCTCATCTGAGTGTGAAGACAGACACCTGCGATCAGCGAGAGATTCTAGGTATAAGACGTGATATAATCTAATGGACGGAGCCACATCCCATCACACGCACTCAGCAACCACAACTGACAGGAATCAGCCCATTTACCAGAGGAGAAGTCATTATTCCCCAACACATGATACGCTGAGACACCAGTGGGGGGCGCCACACTCATCACATCTCCCATCTGGAAGGATCCAGCGATCACTTCTAATGGGGGTCACTGCCCTTTTTTGGTGATTGCTGGAGTTTCCCGCGGTCGGACCCCACTGATCTATCAGTCATCACCGAGCCCAGGGATAAGGGGATGACTTGTTCCATCTGATAATTCCCCTTTAATGAAGCTCAGATACAGAACAGTAAATATCCTACACATTTCCCAATTTGCCCTTTCCCCAGCAGAGCCCCCGAATTATTTATAGCCAATGTTTCTAAGACCAAAGAAATATCAGCCAATCCCCAAACCCTCTGCTGACGCCTCCTGAGGTTTTATAGATTTTGGATACATTTCTACAAGAGAAGATATCAGCGGACACCATGGGGATGGAGTATTCTGCCAGCGTTGGACCCGGTAGTATCCATCACTCACTCACCGTTCTCTATACTCTTGTTACATGGCTTTCTGGGGCTTTCATTAAACAGACTCATCTGTGGGGACATTTTCTTTCCTTTAATGCATATACTTGGTGGTAAATATTTTTCTGAGTTTTATTGAAAATTGTGCACAGTTTGCCTCCTGTGCCCTCTGTGCTGTACTGTCTATTGCTGGCTGCAGAACTAGTTAACTGAGAATCCATCAGTGAGCTCCTTCTGACAGTCTTAACATACATACGTCCTCTTTGTACGGTGAGGATTGCTCCTAATATCTGGTTGTGTTTTCTGCAGATTACATCAGTCCTGAGGAACAGCTGAGGAGACTGGCATATTGTGTGAAGTTTCTCCCTTCTCCCCTCTACAAGAAGGAGGTCAGTGAGACGACTCAGGGCAACGCTACGGCCTCTTCTATAAGGTAGCTGTGTATTCGGATCTTCCTTGTAGCCTCCTAACTTCATCTCTTCTCTTCCAGCGCCTTATGCCGACCAACCCCATTGCCCAAAGAAGATGCATCGAAGAGTATAAAGCCAGGGAGAAAAGGAAGAGGGAAGAAAGGCGCAAGGAACTAAAAGAACGGCGCAAGTACCTGGATGAAGAGGAAGACGAGGAAGAAGAGAAGGAAGAAGAGGAGAAAGCAGCAAAGAAGATAAAGCTGGACATCATGGATTTAAGACAGAAGACACTAAAAGAACTGTGCGCCTACCTGGATGAAGAGGAAGAAGAGGAAGAAGAGAAAGAAGAGAAAGAAGAGAAAGCAAAGAAGATGAAACTCCACATCAAGATCCCTAGGGGGGAAGTGACGGCCAAAGGCCAGAAAAGAAGACAACCGATCCCAACAACAAGAAGGAAGAAGGAGAACCAGACCAACTTCCGCCAGTACATCAACCGGTATTTGAGAGGAAAGAGGAACATCATGTGGACCATCCTGCTGGAACCTCTCTGCCGATAACATCACATACGGCAATACCGGCTGGTAAGTATCAGACCACCAAATAACAGCAGGATAGTGTAATATAGTGGTAGTGTATCAGTATTAGTGTAATAAGAGTAATAATACTAGTGATAATAGTAAGAAATAAATAAAATAGTAATAAAATAACAGTAGTAATAGTAGTAGGTAGAATAGCAGTGTGATCCAGGGTCCAAGGACTGATCGCCTTTTCTCGGGGTCAAGAAGGAATTTTTCCCCTGTGACACAAATTGGCTGAAGGTGTCCAGGGGTTTTTGCCTTCTTCTGGATCAATACTGTAGTTATAGGGTAGTATTAGTAGTGATAGGAAAGAATAATAATAATGTAAAAATATAGCAGGTTATTAATAATAAGAAGAATATTAAATAGCTATATTTATAAAAATAAAAACATAAATTAAAATAACTCCAGTAGTACAATAAGTAATATATTAATTATACAACTAATAATAACATTATTAGGTTTGATCCAGGGTCCTAGGACTGATCGCCTTTTCTCGGGGTCAAGAAGGAATTTTTCCTCAGTGACACAAATTGGCTGAAGGTGTCCAGGGGTTTTTGCCTTCTTCTGGATCAATACTGTAGTTATAGGGTAGTATTAGTAGTGATAGGAAAGAATAATAATAATGTAAAAATATAGCAGGTTATTAATAATAAGAAGAATATTAAATAGCTATATTTATAAAAATAAAAACATAAATTAAAATAACTCCAGTAGTACAATAAGTAATATATTAATTATACAACTAATAATAACATTATTAGGTTTGATCCAGGGTCCTAGGACTGATCGCCTTTTCTCGGGGTCAAGAAGGAATTTTTCCTCAGTGACACAAATTGGCTGAAGGTGTCCAGGGGTTTTTGCCTTCTTCTGGATCAACACTCTAGGTATAGGGTAGTATTAGTAGTGATAGGAAAGTAGAATAATACTGTAATAAGATAGCAGGATGTTAATAATAGTAAGAATATAAAAATAATTATAGTGTTGTTTTGATTATTTTAAGTAGTTATAGAAAAGTTAGAATAGCAAAGTAATAAGATAGCAGGACATAAATAATATATAATCTATAAAAAGTACAAAAACCTAAATTAAAATACTAATAACTGCAGTAGCAGTACAATTAGTTGTGTAATATTAATAAGAATTATTAATAACTAGTAATAACATTATTAGATTTGATCCAGGGTCCTAGGACTGATCGCCTTTTCTCGGGGTCAAGAAGGAATTTTTCCCCTGTGACACAAATTGGCTGAAGGTGTCCTGGGGTTTTTGCCTTCTTCTGGATCAACACTAAGTATAGGGATTTTAGTAATACCATTATCATAAACACAAGAGTAATAAAAAATTATAAAACTAATTAAAAAATGAATTATAACAGGTACAATTGATTGCATTAGTACAGTAATAATAAACATTAAAAATGGTGGTCCCAGTTAGTAAGTTAGTGTAGTGTTAGTGTAGGGACCCATCTGAAGAGGTCGCCTTGACGGTGGCAGATGGGCTCGCACAATTTGCTCAAAGTGTGCGCTAAGAACCTCATATTTCTATGTACAGGAGATCTAGCAGTAATACCATTCAGGAGATAGGTATTTGTGTACACACATTTTGTTATATACTTTTGCGCCGCACACAGGGCAGGTATACAGGTACAGGATGCTCATATGTAGTGAGAGTGTTGCAGTAATATTATAACTGGGCCTTAAGGGTAAAATGTTGATAATTACAGGTCCTGGAAACACATCAGAAACTAGAACCTGTAAGTAACTGGTTCCCTGCTAGTGATTAATATGTAAAGGGCAGTCTGGTACCAGGACCCGCGTTATAGGACACATTATCATCAGGCAGGTGCAGTCAGGACTCTTACAAGATCTGTGGCAGTCGTGTGGCGGTATAACACAGTCCCGCTCCTGCCTCAGGCGCCAGCAGTGGAGCCAACCCTGATCCTGGCAGCTTAACCCCTTATATGACACAGTCAGTGGCTTTCACAGCATTTAGGCACTTAAGACCGGAGAGGGAGGCGCGATCATGGTGCCGATGAGTTTCTATGGCAGCCGAGATCTAACAATGGACCCCATGACGGCCATCTTACTGCTCTTATTAGTCCCGGCTGAGGAGAGGTCTATGAGGACACCGGTCAGAGTTATGTCGCCTGCTCTGCAGCTATTAGAAATATCTAGGGCTGATTAGTTTGCTATCTGTAAATCGGATCTAGCCCTGCCCCCCCCAGCAGCACTGGGCTACCACTGGTGTGATCAGGGCTATTGGGCTCCTAGATTGGGCAGAGGAGCTCAGTCTTCAGCAGGAGCTGGCTGAGGAGAGCGGAGCGACTTGCATGGGGCTGCTGCACAAGAAGCAGCTCACAAGGTGGAGATTTATCCGGAGACGTGGTACCCGGGCTGTCATCTGCTTTGCAGGCTGCATAGTCACTGCCTCCTAGGACCCGAACTTCACCCCTAACAGGCACAGCAGAGCTCGGACAGCTGCAAGTGCCGGAGAGTGGCTGATTAGTGACTGCTGTGTCTCCTGCACTCAGATAAGAGCGGTACAGAGCGGGGGCTCAGTAATGGTGAATACGGGAAGTGTCCACCCCTCACATGCCCTATATGTGGCCCCCAGAGGTAAAGTCTTCCCTGTACCCAGCGTCTCCTCCCGCCTTCACTGCTGGCGTGCGCCATTGCTTAGAGGGGATGTCTGAAGATAACAAGTTACATACATAGTAACATAGTTTTTAAGGTTGAAGGAAGACTAAGTCCATCTAGTTCAACCCATAGCCTAACATGTTGATCCAGAGGAAGGCAAAAAAAAACCCTGTGGCAAACACTAAGCTCCACATTGGGGAAAAAAATTCCTTCCCGACTCCATACGACAATCAGACTAGTTCCCTGGATCAACGCCCTATCATGGAATCTAGTTTTTGCAACCTGTAATATTATACTTTTCAAGAAAGGAATCCATGCCCTTCTTAAATTTTATTAGTGAATCACTCATTACAACATCATGAGGCAGAGAGCTCCATAGTCTCACTGCTCTTACAGTAAAGAATCCCTGTCTGTGATTATGATTAAACCTTCTTTCCTCCAGACGTAGAAGATGCCCCCTTGTCCCCGTCTCTGGCCTCAGAGTAAAAAGATCAGTAGAAAGGTCTTTGTACTGTCCCCTCATATACTTGTACATAGTAATAAGATCACCCCTAAGCCTTCGTTTTTCCACAGTAAATAACCCCAAGTGTAATAACCTGTCTTGGTATTGCAGACCCCCCAGTCCTCTAATAACCTTGGTCGCTCTGCACCCGCTCTAGTTCAGCTATGTCTTTCTTATACACCGGAGACCAGAACTGTACACAGTATTCTAAGTGTGGTCGCACTAATGACTTGTATAGAGGTAAAATTATCTTCTCCTCATGAGCATCTATGCCTCTTTTAACGCATCCCATTATTTTATTTGCCTTTGCAGCAGCTGCCTGACACTGGCCACTAAACATGAGCTTGTCGTCCACCAATACACCCAGGTCTTTTTCAGTGACAGATTTATCCAGTGTTTTACAATTAAGCATATAATTATACATTTTATTTCCTCTGCCCAAGTGCATTACCTTACATTTATCCCCATTAAAGCTCATTTGCCATTTATCAGCCCAAGCTTCTAGTTTACATAGATCCTCCTGTAATATAAAATTGTCCTCCTCTGTATTGATTACCCTGCAGAGTTTAGTGTCATCTGCAAATATTGAAATAGTACTCTGTATGCCCCCTACAAGGTCATTAATAAATATGTTAAAAAGAAGGGGGTCCAATACTGACCCCTGTGGTACCCCACTGTTAAATGAGACCTAGTCTGAGTGTTTTCCATTAATAACCACCCTTTGTTTCCTATCACTGAACCAATTCTTAACCCACATACATATATTTTCCCCTATCCCCATTGTTCTCATTTTATGTATCAACCTTTTGTGTGGAACCGTATCAAAAGCTTTTGAAAAGTCCATATACACAACATCCACTGCATTTCCTTGGTCCAGTCCAGAACTTGCCTCCTCATAAAAATTGATCAGATTAGTCTGACAGGAACGGTCCCTTGTAAACCCATGTTGATATTGGGTCATGAGGCTATTCTTCTTCAGATACTCTATTATAGAATCTCTTAGGAAACCCTCCAGGATTTTTCCCACAGTAGAGGTTAAGCTTACCGGCCTATAATTTCCAAGTTCGGTTTCTGTCCCCTTTTTGAATATTGGCACCACATTTGCTATACGCCAGTCCTGTGGTACAGACCCTGTTATTATGGAATCTTTAAAGATTAAAAATAATGGTCTATCTATGACATTACTTAATTCCTGCAGTACTCGCGGGTGTATCCCATCCGGGCCTGGGGATTTGTCAACTTTAGTTATCACTTATCCACAGGCTCAGTGATCACTTACTGATCGTGGGGTCTGACCACTGCGAACCACCGTCTGATCGGGAAGGAACGGAAAGTCAGGGAACAACTGCAGCTCCATTCATTCTCTATGGGGCTCTGGAAAAAGCCGAGCTCAGCACTTGGATGCCACATAAGGAATGAATGGAGCAGATCCTGGAGTAATAACATGTCCTCCTCAGCTTTCTGTCTGTGTAAGTGGCTCAGCCCTCGTCTCCCCTTCTGTTCCCGACTTCTCTTTTGTTCCCTATGGACTTTCTCTCAGTCCTCTGCAGCCATTATGTGTGTAGACAACTTCAAAAAGAAAAAGTAGCAGAACATCAGTCATCTAATAATCCACGATATTCAGGGGGGAAAACAAAACGGTGATGTTCTTACACAGTCGCCTCCTCTTGAGCTGATGAAGATGTCGGTGGCAGCACATTGCGGTTTGTGTTCTCTGCCTGAATATCGCGGATTATGTGACGTCCTGCAGCTTCTCATCATCCATGTTGGGCTGTTGGACGACGTGTGGACGTGTTAACTCTCGCCTGGACACACTGACTGTCTCATCGGGAGCTGCTTCCACTCGCACACTTACTACCCCGGCGCCGCCGCTGCACAGCAATACCATAGCATCCCTTCCCGGTCCCCGTCTCTCCGCCCCGCCTCGTTTTGGCGGAGATCCCGGTCAGGCACGGGGCTTCACTAACCAGTGCACTCTGCACTTCGAACTTTTGGCACATCAGTTTTCCACCGACTGAGCCAAAGTAGCCTTCATCATGTCCCATCTCACGGGGGAGGCGCTGGCTTGGCTAAATCCTCTATGGGAGAGAGGAGATTCCCTGGTGTCCAACCTGACAGCCTTTCTCACGGCTTTCCGGAAAGTCTTCGACGAACCAGGACGGAAGACCTCATCCGCCTCATCTCTGCTATGCCTCCGTCAAGGAAGTCTCACCGTGGGCCAATATGCCATACGGTTCCGTACCCTTGCTTCGGAGCTTGCCTGGGATAACGACGCCCTGGTGTCCGTCTTCTGGGAGAGTCTGTCCGGCCGTATTAAAGATGAACTCGCCGGTCGGGACATTCCTACCACTCTCGACGACTTAATAACACTCGCCACCCGGATTGACATCCGGTTCCAGGAGCGCACCAAAGAGGTCACCCGTGAGAGGAGGTTTCCACGCCTTGCCCCTACCTTTCAGAAACCCGTCACTTCCTCCGTTCCTCCTCAGGCGCACTCACCCGAGCCTATGCAGGTCGACCAGACCAAGATGGTCAAAACCCGTCAAGAATTACGCCGTGCCGAGGGGAGCTGCTTCTACTGTGGCAGTAAGGAGCACCGGATCCGTTCCTGCCCGGAGAGGTCGGGAAACACCTGTGTCTAGGATCGCTCAGAGAGGTCGTCCTAGACAAGAGTAAACCCTCTCCATCTCTGATGCTGTCGGTCTCTATCATCTGCGGGGAGAACAGTTTCTGTGAACTAGCTCAACTTGACTCTGGAGCTGCCGGAAATCTCATTTCTCTATCCCTGGTAGAGAAATACCACATTCCCACCAAACCCCTGGCTGTACCCTTATCTGTCGCCTCCGTGGATGGGGGTCTCTTACCGCATCCCATTCAACTCATCACCGAATCCATAACTCTGCAGGTGGGAATGCTGCACTCTGAGAGCATCTTCTTCCATGTTCTGCCTGGACTCTCTCACGCCCTCTTGCTAGGCCTACCTTGGCTCCAGAAACATGCACCCATGCTTGATTGGCAGACCGGAGAAGTCCTTCGCTGGGGAGAGGACTGCCATAAGACTTGTTTAGTTCCCGTTCTTCCTGCCTGTCCTTCTCCTACCCCAGCCAATCTACCCGGCCTACAGGTTCCCTATTGGTCTTATGCGGATGTCTTTAATAAAAGAGAAGCAGAGACATTACCCCCTCATAGACCATACGATTGCCCAATCGACCTGATACCTGGCGCTACTCCTCCCCGTGGGCGTTTTTACCCTTTGTCCGCTGCTGAGACCTGGTCCATGTCTGAATATATTGAGGAGAATCTGGCCCGGGGATTTATCCGGAAATCTACCTCCCCGGCGGGAGCAGGCTTCTTCTTCGTCAAAAAGAAAGACGGCTCACTCCGTCTAGACATTAGAAACGTATCGTCACATTTAATGTCGGAGGTGTAGATCACTTTAAGAGAATTTCCGTCCCGTCCTGTAATGAGCCATGTGAGCTCCTTGTCTGATCAGGATAACAGAGGGGTGGAATGTATTTGTACACATGACAGATTAGTTGTTGGCTTCTCGGGTTTGGGCTTTGGACGCTGTAGGCCTCGTCTTTACAATGTACTGCCTCCTCTCTGTTTACAGCCTGGGAAGACACATGATAAGTTCAGGTAATATGATCTGTAGGAAAAAAATGGGTGAAGCCGGACTGCGGGACTAAGTTTAGATCAAGTGCGTCAGTAACCTTTATCTCACCAAACAGGTCACAGTCGTTCACGTTCATTTCAGATCTCACATGTACAAATACACATGAATGAGCACGGTCATGCACTGTGGACTTGTGGCCTGAGGCCACGGCCCCACTATCAGTAATCAGTCAGTATTTTTTCTCAGGAGTGGGAGCCAAAACCAGGAGTGGGTGATAAATGCAGAATTGGTGACTTGTTTCTATTAGACCGTTTCTCTGATTGTTACTCACCTGGTTTTGGCTCCCACTCCTGAGAAAAAATACTGACCGAATACTGATAGTGTGGCCAATCATCAGCGTCAGGCCACAGCCCCACTAACAAGTCCACCGGTGCTCATATAAAGCCTTTTCAAAAGGGCCGATACAAAGTGTACCAAGATGGTTGCTTATTGTCGGCAGCACGTCCTGTTTACATGGGCAGATGAGATGACTATAAACAATCCAATCAGGCGATGGATGAGTCTTTTTCTAAATAATACATTGTTCCTGGTTAATAATATTTTTTTAGGACTTGGACCTCCTAAAATTAGGACTTTAAAAATCCTAAATATTTTCACCGTGATAGTGATGCTCATAGTCAGTCTCCTCTCATATGCCACAGCAATTCCAACAGTAAAGCGTTGTCCCATACACAAGAGTACTTCAGCCGAGTGTCTCTGTGTTCTCTATAAGAGAACCGCAGTCCTACATCTTTGGTGATAAGCTATCTCCAGGGAAACAGAAGGATCAATAGTTCAAAATCGGACATGTCGGACACTTTAGAGGTATTCTCATCTCCAAAATCCTATCCCAATATGTAGTAGGTGTAATAATATTAGCAAATACCTACAATTATAAATGTAGGATAGTTCTTCTGACTAGCTATGTCACTTACCCCATGTGCAGGGCATTGCAGTAGCTTAGGTATTCATTGTTACGACCACTAAGCGTAACTATGTGTGGTCGTAACCATGGATGCCTAAGCTACTGCAATGCCTTGCACATGGGGTAAGCAACATTGCTAATCAGAAGGACTATACTACATTTCTAATTGGAGGTATTTGCTAATATTATTATTACACCTACTACATATTGGGATAGGATCTTGGAGATAGGAATACCCCTTTAACTTCCCCAACAATCAGTTGTCTGGGCCCCCATACACATTTGAGTTTCAGCTGAATCTGTCAATATCGGTGGGATAGGTCAACATTAGTCTAATATGTATGGTGGGCCTTCAGTTAGATATTTTGGTTCTAATACAGCTAAATATACCAGTAGAGTTTATACAATGGGCTCTGTGCTGCTTTATAATGGTCACCCCAGAGTTTGAAGCCCCCATAGATCCCAGTATACCACACAATAGAACATTTGCTGCATTTTACAACAGTTTGGCTTTTGTAGATCCTTATTTCCATAAAGAATGGATGCAGCCAAATATCCCAGAATACTAAGAATTATTTAGGAATGGTTCCTTGAATAGTCAGGTATTTTCTTTTTTTCCTCGATGTCCTGGAAAGAGGTGAAGGCTCAGCAGGAGAAGCTCCGAGATGATCATTCCATCATAATGTGTCATTGTCGAGTCTTCAGATGTGGTCCTCTCCCCGCGTGGGGTTTTCCTTTTAGGAGGAAGCTTTATATTTACCACGTCAGTGTTATGCATTGTTACTTATTTTTATGTTATGTGAATGTTTTATACACGAGAACATTGACCACTGAGCCTTTATTATAGAATTCTCGGTAAAGCTACTAAATATAGCCTAATGATTGTTATAGCAGAAGATGGAGTCCCTCAAGTTTAAAGGCCCCATCTATGCTATATAAGTCTGACAGTTATTTTAGGTAAAAAAACAGCAAGCTGAAATGTTCCTTCTTGTATCAATAGCGTGTCCTTGCTAAAAAGATAACGTGATTCTCCCTGGCCAGATGTTTCTTCTTGTAGTAATAATGTGTTCTTGCAGAAAGATGAAATGACCTTGCTAACTAGATAAGTCTAATTAAATATTTTAAAGCATACAGAAACTAGTTTTTTTCACTTGTTCAGCTAAACTGTATAATCGAACCATATATGGCAAATCCGTTTCCTGCCTTTAGGGTGTATATTAGCCCTGTGTTTTGTAATAAAGTTTTTAGAGTATGTTTAGACACAAACATCCTGTCCTGTGTCTTCATTCTCTCCGAGCTCGTAATCCAAAGGATAGAAGACCCAAAATTCAGTGACGACAGCTGGCGCCTCGAACAGGGACCTTGAGTTAATCTACCCAAGGGTGCTCGACCGGTCCGAGACGTGGGACGAGTGAAGCTCTCTGTTGGTGATATATACAGTGCTGAGGTAAGAATAACTGTTATATTCTACCTAATTATATCACTGCATAGAAGAGACTCCCTCACCCCCGAGCGGTTGGCTCCCCAGGTAATTCAACAGATTGTTGTCTGGCTCAGGTCCCTTTGAACCAGTAGAATCCCTCAGATAAATTGACAGTCCTGCCTTCTATCCTTTGGAGAATTTAATGAAAGTATGGATCCGATGATTGTGTTGTGGATGTGTCCCGGGATTGATGTTTTTGGTCTGTTTTTCTGGTTGGCGTATAAGTCCTAGAGAGGCTAGTAGTGGAATGGTTCAGAAACCTTTGTGGCCCATTGTCTAAGTGACTGAGGAGTCTCTTCTAGGTGAGGAGAACCGAAAAAAATGGGGAACCAAAATGCCAAGGAAGGCATTATAGCCAAAGACTTAGTGGTACGCAGAGAAGGGAAACAGGCACTGATTGGAATTGACAAAATATTGTGTAAAGCGGGAATGAATGAGAATGGAGAGATGAATGGAGAGAAATGGAAATCCTTCTTTAACTCCTATCATGGATGGTTGAAAGATAAGGGTCTGTTGAAAACAGTAGATGTATGGATGAATGCATGCGCTTATTTTGAAGGAAAGACTGAAGAATTAGGAGACGGACGTTACAGACTGACAAAAACTGGAATGACAGATTTTCCTCCCTGTCCGCTCCCGAAGTCACCCCCACCCCAGTACCAGAATTCCCAGGAACCTAAATGTTGGGTTTGCCCCAGATGTGGACAACAGAACCCCTTGACAGTAGACATCTGTGTGGCATGTGGAGGACCGAGACCCCACCCAGCTAGTCTATTCCCAATGAGGACGGTAGTTGTGCCAGGAGCACCAGCAGCAGCAGCAGGGGGGGATGCAGTGGTTCCAGGTCAGGAAGCTCGTACAATGTTAATGTATAGACCATGGAGTCCTTCAGAGCAGTTGGCACTGATCTCCCAGCTGCCAGATCCGTCCCAGTCCCCTATGGGTTTTGCTAGAATGATCACCACCATACAGGATACGTATCATGCCACTAGAATAGATCTGCAGGGGGTAATTAAGGAAAAATTGGCAGATGAAGCCCGCTATGATAGGTTGATAGATGAGACAAAAAAACAGTATGCCAATAGGACCGGACCCGTAGATGCAGAATCTAATGATGCAGCAGCTGGAGTCCTATTCGCAGCAGCGTTGGTAAAAGCATGTCAAGACAGGCAAGCAGAAAAGCAAGTTACACTAGAAGATAGAGTGCAGGGAAAGGAGGAAGATCCTAAGGATTATTTCTATGCACTAAAGAAAACCTGGTCAGAAATGGGGTTCAACCCCGGGAATAAGACTAGTGAGAGGGTATTAGCAAGTGCTTTCATGAATGGACTAAAGAAAGAGATTGCAGAGAAGGTAAAAGCAAGTAGACCGGACTGGAGATCAGTGAAGGCAGAAGATTTAGCTAGAATAGCTCAGGGGGCACAGCATGACATAGCGCAGGCAAAAAGAGCTGCCAGAATACATATAGTAGAGACGACCCCCAGAAACAACAGAGGCAGAGGACAGACTGAAGGAGAAGGACAGAGACTATGTTACGGATGTAAAAAGCCAGGACATTTTAGAAAGAACTGTAGGACCAACCCGTATCCAAATGCTCAGAGTACGGGTCCTCCAGCCGACCAAACAACGCCCCCATAGGATGAGGGAAGCTTGCACATGAACCCCCTCATCTCCTTACCCCCAACTCCCAGTTGTATAGTGCAGGTGAACCTACCAGGGGGACATGAAATCGATTTCCAAGTAGATACGGGGGCCGACAATTCAGTAATTACGCAAGGTGATTGGCCATATACTGACACTGATTTTTCACATCATGTCATTGCCACCCCCTTCAATTCCCCGTCTGTCCTGCTTCCTGTCACTAAAAGAATTCCCCTGCAAATTCAAGGAGCTACTGTACATAGCCAGCTCATGGTATCGCCCCGAGGCCAATGTAACCTTTTGGGAAATGATGTGTTGTCCCAATTACAAGCACATATTGAGTATCATCCCGATGGCACTGTCACCATGACCCCAGGTTTAAAACCAAGTACCCTTTGCAAAATTATGTCACTAGATATTGCCAGCATAGAAGAGACAAATGAGTTTCCCCCGATATTGGAGCAGGCTGTACCACATGATTTTTGGGCCTCAGGCAAAACAGATGTTGGTAGGTTAAGAGTTCAACCAGTAATGGTGAAATTAAAACCAGGAGCCATCTTGCCTCAACAGAAGCAGTATCCCCTTAGCTCGGCTCAGGAGAATGCCATAGCCCAGCAGGTCCAAAAATTACTACAGAGAGGAGTCCTAGTCAAAACCCAGTCCCCTTGCAACACTCCCCTGTTCCCAGTAAAGAAAAAGAGCGTGCCAGGACAACCAGCCGCATATAGAATGGTCCATGACCTCCGGTTGGTTAACAAAGCCACAGAACTTCTAACACCAGTTGTGCCCAACCCGCATACTCTTCTGTCACAGATACCTTCTAATTCTCTTTGCTTTTCAGTGGTTTATTTGGCAAATGCATTTTTCAGTGTACCATTACATCCTGACTGCCAGTACCTGTTTGCTTTCACATTCCAGGGTAGTCAATATACATGGACAGTGTTGCCACAGGGTGCCCAGAATTCACCCACAATGTACACTGCAAGCCTGCAGGAAATACTGGAGGGATGGTCTGAACCACATATCGTTGTTCTGCAATATGTCGATGACCTGCTCATTTGTGCCCCCTCCAGGAAACAATGTCATAGTGCAACTATATCGCTTATGTTGTTTCTCTATCACGCTGGCTGCAAGGCATCGAAAGATAAGCTTCAGTTTTGTAAATCTTCAGTCACCTTTTTGGGACATTGCATTACACCAGGAGCTCGTCATTTAACAAATGCACGCAAACAAGCAGTACAGGCATTCACCGTCCCCATTAATGTTGCAGCCCTCAGAACTTTTCTTGGACTTGTTTCCTATTGCAGACAGTGGATTCATGCCATCTCTGTTTTAATGCAGCCCCTCTATGACTGTCTTACCCCAACACCTTTTGTACTAACATCAGAGGCAATAGACTGTTTTTATTCTCTCAAGAACCGTATTTTGGCCGCTCCAGCTTTGGGTACCCCTAATTATGAGCTCCCATTTACTCTGTACCTTCATGAACAAGCTGGACATGCAGCAGGAGTTTTAACTCAAACACACGGTGATAATCAGAGACCTGTTGCCTACTTTCGTGGCAGATTGGATGCGGTAGCCAGAGGTGCACCATCCTGTGTACGTGCTCTGCATGCTGTTGGACTATTACTCCATAAATCCGCAGACATTGTTCTTGACCACCCACTCACCGTTCTAACACCTCATGATGTCTACACTATATTGAATCAAGTGCAACCCGCTCACCTCTCAGCAGCACGTCATCTCAGGTTACAATGTGCACTGTTAATGCCTCCCAATGTTTCTTTACAGAGGTGTACTACCCTGAATCCAGCAACTTTGTTACCTCTCTCGGATCTAAAGGAGGAGTCAGGTACTGTGCTTTTTAAGGAAGATCCAAGAGAGGAAGTTCCTCATGACTGTGTACAAATGATGGCACAAGAAACGGCAGGTTTACCTACTGGATTTGAACATGAATTACAAAAATGCAGATTTTGAATTTTTTGTAGATGGATCCCGTCATCAGGACGATTCAGGTACCTTCCATACTGGATATGCAGTTGTCTCCCTCAATGCAGTAATCAAGGCAGAACCAATGCTCCCACACCAGTCGGCTCAAGAAGCTGAACTTAGGGCCCTAACCGAGGCCTGTAAACTAGCGGAAGGTAGTATTGTTAACATTTACACAGATTCTAGGTACGCATTCGGTATATCGCATGATTTTGGTCCAATATGGAAGTCAAGAGGTTTCCTGACGGCAGCAGGACACCCCATTAAGAATGCTGATGCGGTCCAGCAGTTAATTGATGCGCTACAACTACCTAAACAAGTAGCTGTCATAAAGGTAAGCGCACATACCAGACGCACCGACCAGGTAAGCAGAGGAAATGCGATGGCAGATGCAGCGGCAAAAACAGCAGCCTGTAAGCCGCAACAAGGGTCAACAGTACGTCAGTTAAGTGCCCCTAAAAACCCCTTTGTGTCGGAGGACATCTTATCCCAAATGCAGGCTCAGGCTCAAAAGGAGGAGGTTGATAAGTGGTTAAAGGAAGGTGCATGCCTGAATGAAGCAAATGGGGTATGGGGGAAAGGGACACGACGATGACTTCCAAGGGCACTGTACCCAGCAGCTGCCCAGATACTACATGGGCCGACACACCAATCTAAAACGGGTGTGATGAGTGTGATGCAGAAACATTGGGTGGCACCAGGATTCTCCACCTGTATTGAAAACCTGGTACAAGGGTGCATGATATGTGCTACATATAATCAGGGTAGAGTAGTTAAAACACCACCCAAACACACCCCCCGGCCCCTCTATCCATTCGAGAGACTGCAAATTGATTATATTCAGCTGCCAAAGTCAGGATCATGGGAATATGTGTTGGTTTGTATTGATTTGTTCTCAGGATGGCCAGAGGCTTTCCCGATTGCCAAAGCCACGGCTGCGGCAACCGCAAAGAAACTGCTTGCGGAGGTGGTCTGCAGGTATGGGGTACCAGAGGTAATTGAGAGTGACAGAGGTACACACTTCACAGGTGAAATAATGAATGAAGTCATGTCAGCTCTACGAATTCAACAAGCATTCCATACCCCATATCACCCACAAAGTAGTGGTAAAGTGGAAAGACTGAATGGGACATTGAAATTAAAAATTCAGAAAGCCATGGCTGAGACAGGAAAACCATGGCCGGACTGTTTACCACTTGCTCTGTTTTCAGTAAGATACACGCCTAATAGAAAGACTGGACTCTCTCCATATGAGATATTGTTTGGCAACGTACCCAGCCTAGGGTGTTTCTATCCGCAAGCATTAGAAATGAACAACCATGTGCTAAGTTCCTATGTGAGGACTTTACACAAAAAGATTAAGCAAGTACATGATAATGTCTTCAGTTCTCTTCCAGATCCAGATCAAGACTCTAGCAGCCATACGCTGCAACCTGGAGACTGGGTGGTTATAAAAAGACACGTGAGGAAAAGCCTAGATCCACGGTTTGATGGACCCTTTCAAGTTCTGCTGACCACAAGCACAGCCGTTAAGTTAGAGGGAAAAGAGACCTGGATCCACGTGTCCCATTGCAAAAAGATACTAGGAGAACCAGCGGACAAAGACTGATGACATTGTTTATACTTACCTGCATCCTTGCGACCACAGGTGCATGGACTAGGTTAGGCACCATGGATGGAGACGACAATAGATTCATTAGACACCATCTTGCTCTAATCGATGGACTAAAGGAGCAAAACCAGACCATTGCTAATTGTTGGATATGTACACATGCCCCTGTGACGTCCACTAGCATACCCTTTCTCGCTGTCCCAGTCTCATGGGAAGAGATAAACTTTTGAGTGAACTGTTCAGATACTTTGGCCAATAATTCCACACAGAGATTTTCCTTTCTAAATCCCGCAAATTGGTTTAAAGGTATTGGTGGGTGGTTGGCTGGTATAGTACAAGCTATTTTACAGGTTTTGCTAATGTGTCTTGCGGTTTATTTGGTTTTTAAGCTTTTTTTAATGTGTATTCAGCGTTGTACTAAAAGAAAACATAGAAATTCGTATTGATAAATGAAGGAACAAAATGATGGAATGTTATAGCAGAAGATGGAGTCCCTCAAGTTTAAAGGCCCCATCTATGCTATATAAGTCTGACAGTTATTTTAGGTAAAAAAACAGCAAGCTGAAATGTTCCTTCTTGTATCAATAGCGTGTCCTTGCTAAAAAGATAACGTGATTCTCCCTGGCCAGATGTTTCTTCTTGTAGCAATAATGTGTTCTTGCAGAAAGATGAAATGACCTTGCTAACTAGATAAGTCTAATTAAATATTTTAAAGCATACAGAAACTAGTTTTTTTCGCTTGTTCAGCAAAACTGTATAATCGAACCATATATGGCAAATCCGTTTCCTGCCTTTAGGGTGTATATTAGCCCTGTGTTTTGTAATAAAGTTTTTAGAGTATGTTTAGACACAAACATCCTGTCCTGTGTCTTCATTCTCTCCGAGCTCGTAATCCAAAGGATAGAAGACCCAAAATTCAGTGACATGATAATATACAATCACGTTTGTTGTACTTGCGGAATTTTATTCTAGTGGTTTCCTGCTTCCTGACTAATTGTGATTTAGATTAAATACTATCTGACCACGGTCACTTGTGAGGTCCGAGTACTATCTACGTCTTATACGAGTGTTGATCATGTTAAGGAATATATCAGCTAGAAATTTCTGTAATTATTAAAACCAGACATTTATATTCTTTTTTATCAATAGGTTTTTAATTTCTGATTGTCAAGATTTTTCTAATTGTATTCTCTCTAAATGATCAGGCGGCAATATTACCTGAGCTGATAAGCCTTACAGTGGATATATGGACCACTTTAGACTGTGGATGTTCACTGGGTTATAGGCATGCTCTCTGACCTGTGCAGAGGTCATTGTGCAGAGAGGGGGGAGAAGGTCAGCTGAGACCATCGCCTTTTGTGAATGGTGGATCCTGTATTATCTATATGACAAGATGTTACCTTTTATTTTAATCCTGTCTGTGATGATAATAAGATGGCTGCTGAGAATCTCTACAGAACAGGCAGGGTAAGCCAATGCTGAGACTTAATATGCATTTACACTGAAAGATTATAAACGAGAGCTGCTGAGAAGTGGAGTGTAAATAGGCTATAGGGTAAAACGAGAAAAAGACGGATTTTGGTAAGACCTTACCTGTAAAATCCTTTTCAGCGAAGGAAGGAAGGGAGACACAGATCCATTACTAGTGGGGGTAGGCGGAGCCCCACAGGATAGTTCACCTCAGATTTAGAAAAAGTGACAACCGGCCCCTCCAACTTAGGCTCCTCCTACTCCCATGATCTCCAGTCCGTACACAAGCTAAGGAAGAGCAGACAACACCAGGGGAACAACACAACCCCTTCTGAAAATTCATAAATGTGAGAGAACAGGTTATGTATATAACAGCATGAAAACACACAGTCCCAGGCACTACTTACTGGACCTGACAACTGCGATGAGCTGGCAATGCTGGAACAGAGCCCTAGTGCGCCAACCCCAGACCAGATGACCGCCATCAGGAGGGAGTCGCGCCGCATCTAGAAAAACCATAATACACTTCTGCCATGGGAGGGTGCTGTGTCTCCCTTCCTTCCTTCGCTGAAAAGGATTTTACAGGTAAGGTCTTACCAAAATCCGTCTTTCAGCAGCAGAAGGGAAGGAAGGGAGACACAGATCCATTACTAGTGGGAAGTCCCAAAGCAGTCCAAAACTCAAGGGTGGGAAACAGTGGCAGGATCGCCAACACCCCAACAACTTAGGCAAGTGCGCAACAAGCGCCGAACAAAAAATAAAGAGATAACCTAAACCACTGCCGCCTGCAGGACCCTGCGTCCCAAGGCCGCATTGGCGGAAGCACTCACGTTCACTTTATAAAATTTAGTAAAAGTGTGAACGGAGCACCAGGTAGCCGCCCGGCAGAGCTGCGCTGCCGAAGCCCCCTGACGAAAAGCCCACGACGAACCAACAGCTCTCGTGGAATGAGCTTGAACCTTAACCGGACAAGGCTCGCCCTTGAGCCGGTACGCCTCCAGGATAGCCGAACATATCCACCGAGCTATAGTGTCCTTGGAAGCCCGCTGACCACGGCGACGACCAGCAGGAATCACAAACAGAGAATCCGATTTTCGAAACCCTTGCGTGATTTAAAGATAGAACTTCAATGCCCGCACCAAATCAAACGAGTGCAAGGCCCGCTCCTTCAGACTCTTTGGTTTCGGACAGAGGGAAGGCAACAGGATGTCCTGATTGAGGTGGAAAACGCGACACCACTTTAGGTAAAAAATCTCCACGGGTACGAAGCGCCACACGATCCGGGTGGAATTCCAAAAAAGGGGGCGAGCAAGACAGTGCCGCCAACTCCGAAACCCTTCTTAAAGAGGTGACCGCCACCAGGAAGGCCACCTTCCAAGAAAGCAAGTAAAGCGTAGCTGAATCCATAGGCTCAAACGGCCCATGCTGAAGAGCCTCCAAAACTAAATTGAGCCGCCAAGGAGCCACAACCGCCCTCCGAGGCGGAAACTTATGTGCAACCCCGCGAAAAAATGAACGCACATCCCTGCGTGAGGCAATAGCCTTCCGAAAAAGCCCGGATAGTGCAGAGACCTGACCCCGCAAGGTACTAACTGCTAGACCCTTGACCAGACCACATTGCAGAAAGGCCAAGAAGTTGGGAATGGAAAAAACCCTCGGGTTCCTTGACGATCCAGAACACCATGAATAGAAGGCCTCCCAAGTTCTGTGATAAATACTAGTCGTAGCTGGACCTCTGGCCGCCCGCAAGGTGGCAATGACCTCGGACGAAAACCCACGACGGGTCAAGATTTCGGTCTCAAGAGCCACGCCGTCAAACGAAGTGACTTCAGGTCCGGATGACGAATGGGCCCTTGAGTTAACAGGTCCGGGCGAAGAGGCAGTGGAAACGGAGGCGCTGCCAGAAGAGACACCAGCGTTGAATACCACACCCTCCGCGGCCAATCCGGCGCCACCAAAATCGCCGATACTCGTTCGAGATTGATCCGCCTGATCACCAGAGGAAGTAAGGATACCGGCGGAAACACATAGATCAGCTCGAACTGGTCCCACGGGGCCACTAGAGCATCTACCGCCACAGCCTCCGGGTCCCTGTACCTGGACATGATTGTCGGAATCTTGGCGTTCAGCCTGGATGCCATCAAGTCCACTTGGGGAGTCCCCCAACGGGAGCACAGCAGAGTAAAAACCTCCGGATGAAGACTCTATTCTCCGGGATCTACCCGCTCGCGACTGAGGAAGTCCGCCGAGATATTCAGCACACCCGGGATGTGAAACGCGGAGATGACTGGAACCCTGAACTCGGCCCAAAGCAGGATCCGAGAGACCTCCATCATGAGTCTGGAACTCCTCGTCCCGCCCTGATGGTTGATATACGCGACAGCTGTCGCATTGTCCGTCTGAATCCGGACCGGCAGACCGCTCAAAGGGACCGTCCAATGTCGGAGGCAGAGAAATATTGCTCTCAACTCCAGAATGTTGATTGGCAGAGACGACTCCTCTGACGACCAGACCCCCTGAACCCAGAGGTCGTTCCAAACCCCCCCCCCCAGCCAGTCAGGCTGGCATCGGTGGTAATCACCGACCACCGTGGGAGAAGAAGGGATTTCCCCAGGGATAGAGCCTCCAGACGTAACCACCATCCAAGAGACTCTCGCACCCTGCGGGAGATGACGACACAGCGATCCAGCGAAGTCGGCGATTGGTCCCAACGGGTCAGAATAAGATCTTGGAGATCCCGGGAATGAAATTGTGCAAACGGCACCGCTTCCATTGCTGCCACCATCAGACCCAGAAGGCGCATGCACTTCCGAAGGGACATCGCCCTCACCGACCTCATAGCCTGGACGTGGTGACGAAGGTTCGCTTGTTTGTCCGGAGGGCGGGACACCACTGCCCGTACGGTGTCGAAATGCATCCCCAAGAACAGGATTGACTGCGACGGCTCCAATGACGACTTCTTCCAATTGACCAGCCACCCGAAGTCTTCCAGGTGCTGAAGGGAGAGATCGCGAGCTGTCACTGCCTCCTCCGCTGTGGGTGCCACAATTAACAGGTCGTCCAGGTAGGGGAGAATCGGAACTCCTTGCTTTCGAAGGAGCGCCATGAGCGGCGCCAGAACCTTTGTAAAAACCCTGGGCGCCGAGACCAACCCGAAAGGTAGGGCCACAAATTGGTAATGGGCCTGCCCTACGGCGAAACGCAGGAAGCACTGGTGAGCCCTGCCAACAGGGACATGCAAATAGGCGTCGCGGATGTCGATCGACACCAAAAAATCGTACTGCGACAAGGCCGCCACGACGGAGCGAAGAGACTCCATACGGAATTTCCGGATTCGGACATGAAGATTCAAATCCTTGAGGTCCAGAATGGGATGAAACTTGTCCTCCTTTTTGGGGACCACAAAAAGGTTAGAGTAAAAACCCCCTTCCCCGGTCCTCCGGCGGAAACGGAACCACTACACCCTGCTGCAGAAGAGAGTTGACCTCCCGCAGCAGAGCAGCAGCCAGCTTGGGCACGGACGGGATGCGAGACTGACGAAACCTGTCCGGGGGTAGAGAGTGAAACTCTATGAAATAGCCCGCTGACACAACCCGTGTCACCCAGGCGTCCGATTCGTGGGACGCCCAAACCGACCCGAATTGTAGCAGCCGACCTCCCACCCGAGAGCCCTCGAGAGGGATCCTGGCGTCAGTCCGCCTTAGCGGGCTTTTTGTCAGCCTCCCTTTTGTCCCGACGGAAATGCTGTTTCCAGGGAGTACGGGATTTCTGGGTGGACTTCTTACCGGAAGACGAGGGACGACCTAATCTCCAAGAGGGCTGATCGAATCGTCCCCTGGGTCGAAAGGACCGACGACCACTACCGGCACTTGACCTGTCAGAAGTAGAGGCCGCTGCTTTCCGCTGTGGCAAAGCCACATCCTTGGCCTTAGCAATCAGCTCCGTGAGGTCCGAACCAAAAAGCAGACCGCCCTTGTACGCCAGAGTAAGCAAACCTTGTTTGGATACTGCGTCTCCAGTCCACTGTTTGAGCCACAGTGCTCTACTGACTGTGACGGCCGAGGCTTGAGCCCTGGACAGAAACAAAGTAGTATCCAGCACTGCGTCTCTGCTATATCGGGCCACCTCTTCCAACAGCTGGAAGAGCCTTTCCACGTCAGACAGCGGAGTCCCATCTTGCCATGCTGACCGCAGCTGATCCAACCATCTCAGGGAAGCCTCACCAGTATAATGTTAGGTGTCAGGCATGTGCTGGGCATGAAATTGGGTCAGAATCATCTGTGGATTCTGTGGTCTCCCATTCTGGTCCAGCCAGGGCAGACACTGCTCAGCATCACCATCTGGCCCAACGCCTAACTAGTGCACTAGATGTACAGGCTGTCCCCACATGGCCCCCAAGGCCGCTCGGAATCCATGACCCACGGCCTCGTAGATGGACTTCGCCGCTAACTCCGTCCTTCTGTCCAGCGGATCCTGTAGACTCGCCT
Organism: Phyllobates terribilis; assembly: GCF_046119375.1. Lineage (NCBI taxonomy): Eukaryota > Metazoa > Chordata > Amphibia > Anura > Dendrobatidae > Phyllobates > Phyllobates terribilis. Next base: position 1,587,265 of record NW_027362956.1, on the reverse strand, counting down.
TCCCTTTAACCGGAAGCAAAGAAGATTTGCTCAGCTGAGACAATGGCACGTCCACTTCAGGAGAGGGGACCCAATTAGCGATCGTCTCTGTGGAGCAGGGATACAGGGCATCAAAAAACCGCATCCCTTGGAAGCGCTTATCCGGACACAGGCATTCTCTCTCCACCGCCTCGTTAAGTTCATCGTGCGCTGGCAGTGTCGAACGAGCCCGACGCGACTCCTGATACAGCCGGGCCGACTTGCCCGGCCTCGTCACCTCTTCAGACAGCTATAACACTTCCCGCATGGCTCCAATAAGAGCATCCACGTGGCCTGAAAGCGAAGCCGAGCGACCCTGCCGATCCTCTTCATCAGAATCGGAGATCTCACCAGCAGAGCTTGTCGGTGAATCCGAAGCCTTTGATGCGCTGCGCGGAGGAGACAGCGCCACCACAGGCCTGTGGCGCTTCTTGCCCCGCGCCGGTAGGGACTTAGCTGATACCCAGTGACCCAGGAGGTCAGACAGACTGTCAATGGAGCGAGTGAGCGCTTTAACATCACTGAGGCCCCTGACCAGAGATGAACCTGACGCCGTCAACCCCGGCATATCAGATACGCGTGACCGATCCTGAAGCGGGCCGGGAGAGAGGTCCGCGCCGCCTGGACCCTGATCCGACATGCCCCCTACTCAGTAGCGAGCGTCGCGGAAAGAGCAGTAATAACCCCTTACAAGAGCACAGTAACCGGGGAAGTGAGATCCTGCTATCACAGCCTGTTCCCACAAAACAATTTACCAAGCACTGAAGGGTTAAAGATTCTCCTTAGAGGGAGAAAAGCTACCCCAGCATTGCAGAAAAAAGGTTTTCTGATGATGGCCAGAAGGGGTTAATGCTGCTGAACACGCAATGCACCTTGCCTTAAAAGGACTAAGGTGTGCATGCAGCAGAGAAGACAGCAGCGCTCTGTGCTGTAGAGATGAGACAAACAGATGACTCACCAGCTTCCTGGAGCCTGTGTGTGAGAGCGGAGAGCAGGGGGGAGGGAGAGGACAGCGCTGAGCTCCGTGAGGCAATGGCCGTTTGCAGAGCCGAAGAGAAGGAAGGCAGGAGGGGGGCGGGGACTGCCCAGCGCGCGCTTTCCAGGCGCTTCCTGTCTGCACAGACGATGGCAGGCAGCCAAGAACATAAGCCACGCCCCCCCGTTACACTAACGGAGCCCGCGCTCCTCTGACCCGCTCCCCTGCTAACAGCAGCGGTGATGTGCATTCTCCAGTATTACACCTCTGCCTGAAAAGACAAAAGGTGCAGTCACCATAAGACAGTAACACACACACACACACAGGGCACTTACCCAGCTGAGCGCCACAGGGACCCCCAGGGATGTGTGACGCCATGGCCCTTAGCTCCCCCCCACGGCGGAGCTCGCAGGGACCCCTAGATGCAGTGTGCGTCTCCGCCAGGGAGCACCCTGTATCCCCCGGGGCCGGCAGGCTTATGCGGGGACCTCCTTAGGGGGTACGCAGATCCGCCAGGGGAGGGCCAGGGGTCCCAGCAGCGCTGAGACCCCCTGAGACCTCTAGACCAGGGGGGTCCAGGTCTCCTGGTAAAAATAAAAAATTCTTCTGAGGAGCTGCAAAGCTTACGCCTTCTGAACGTTCAACGCACATCATTTAGCATGGTTTTCCTGTGTAAACAGGCTTCTAAACCTCCGACAATCAGTAAATATTTACCAGTTAGTGGTGGTTTACTGCCACTAATCTGTCTGTGTAAATGGAGTATTAGTGGGCAAAGCAAAAATTCCAAGATTTTAGGATTTTATTTTTATATGTAACCTCTCACCGCATTAGGATGTGAATGAACATCCTGAGAAGGAGCCTGCGTGTGTGGAGGTGGCTCAGGAACTCCACAAGAAGCTGATGGTGTCTGTTAACTATTTTGAATGTGCGCTGTTAATCGATGGGTTACCACAGCAGCCGGGGGCCAGCTTAAGCAGAGGCGTTCATAGAAATCATGGGGCCCCATACCAAGAGTCTATATTGATGGACTAGGCAGGGTTATAACATATTGATGCAGTCACACAAGGGCCTACTTTCCAACTTTTAAATACAGGGAGAGGACATGTTTTGTGGCTTGGACACAGAAATAATGCCCCTGCTACTGATTCCTCTTGTTTGCACACACTGATACCATTTTAATAAACCCCATAGAGTATGCTGCCCTCCACACACGGTGCGATACCTCGGAGTGAATCTCCTGTCATAATTTTCTCCCACAGTAGTCCTTACATGGACAACATGATGACCCCATGGCAAACCCCACCAGTATAATGCACCTACACTACTCCCCCCCACACACACACACACAGTATGATGCTCTTACAGCCCCCCACACATATACACACACAGTATGATGTCTTCCACAGTTCGCTCACACAGTATGATGGCCCCCAACAGTTCGCTCACACAGTATGATGGCCGCCCCACATCATGTATGATGGATCCCACAGTATACGCTTTTCTTGTTGCCAAAATAAAAAAAAACTGCGCACAGAGGGCCCGATCTAGTGACGTCATTGCACCTGCAGTGCTGAGACTTCGAGCACAGACGTACAGGCTGAATGATGAGGAACAAAGGCCATCTTTCAAAGAATGATATGCGGAAGAAGAAAGCCCTGTAGCATCAGGCTTTCCCAGCTAATGAGCGCCATAGTGGCCACGTGGTCTACCGCTATGGGCAAAATGCCTTTACCTTTAAGGCCCATCTTAGTACTTTTTACAGCAGACTGAGTGCCATAGGCAACCATGATTTCTAGTAAATACCGCAATACTGTGGTATTACAGTATATATAAGCAATCCAAGGATCACATGTTTAAGTCCACTAATGGGTACAAAAAAAATGAAAAAAAAATAAAAAGTCAAAATATAAAAAATAGATAATTTTTAACTATCCCACGTTTTCCCTATTAAAAACAAAGAAACGGAAAAAAAAACATTTGGTATCGCCACATCCGTAAAAGTCAGATGTATCAAAGTATGGAATTATGGTAATTAACCTTTACGGTAAACATTGCAGAAAAAAAAAATCAAAATGCCAAAATTGTGGGTTCTTTGTCACCTCACTTAACAAAAAAAATCCAATACAAAGCTAGCAAAACGTTATATGTGCTCCAAATTGGTATCAATAAAAACGTCAGCTCCATAAACACAAAAAGCGCTTAAATAAAAAACTCCCTGGTTCTTAGAGAGTTAAAATAGCGATCACAAGACGTTATGTCACCAAACTCATTAAGGCCTAGTACATTAATGGTGCCACAGGAACGGGCAACAGCGAAAAATGTTATTTGCAAATCTACTTTCAGCGTATGTATGTTGGCCCTTGAGGACATTGCACACGCTGCTGCCAATTCATAGTTTTCCATGAACATTTATTTTGTGCATAGGGTAAAAGAATACATAAAAGATATTTCTTATAGATGGCAGCTAGCGTTATATTACTCCTGGTTTAGGAGCTGTGACTCTCACAATCCCTCCAGGTGAGCACCTCAAATTATTTCTTTCCCCCTCCACTGTTTTTTTTCCCTATGTTCTGTGCGCTCTATTCCCTAAACAGCTCCATTTTCAATGGACAAATCATGATGTCTAGAGATCTCAATATTCTCCTTGTCAGAGGTGCCCCCATGAGGGTTGTCAGAAGATCTCAAAAACAGCAGGTGTTGTGGGGTGTGCCTGGCATACAATAGTTAGTGCCTACCAGGGTAGAACATCCGGTGAGCAGGTGGCGGAGTCATGGGCGCCCAAGGCTCATTGATACTTGTGTGGAACGAAAGGTACAGTAGCCCCAGCTGGTCCGGTGCTGCAGAAGAAATACTGTGGCACATATTGCTGAAAAATTAAGTTTTGGCTATGAAGAAAAGATGTCAGGATAAAGTATTGCAGCTTATTACATATGGAGATGCACACTGGTCATTGTCATGCTGACCCGGTTACAGCCAAAAGCACCTACAAGGGTATATGGGCATCAGAACTGAACCATAGAGTAATAGAAGAAAGGGTTCTGGTCTGATGAATCATGTTTTCTTGTACATCACGTAGATGGGTAGAGGTGTATAACTTACCTGGGGAGAAACATGGCCTCCAGGCGCACCTTAGGAAGAAGGCAAACTCCGGGGAAGTAATCTATAGTTGTATGTGCCAAACATTACATTTTATCACCCTTTTGGAATTTTTTTATATAAAGTGACCAACCCCAATATAATAAATAATACAGAATTTTACAATTTCATTGTACAATTTTTAAGTCATATCCGCACTTGGAGTATCCTACACAACCCTATATATATATATATATATATATATATATATATATATATATATATATATATATATATATATATATACAGTCATGGCCAAAAGTATTGAGAATGAGACAAATAGTAATTTTTCCAAAGTTTACTGCTTCATTTTTTGTAATGGCAATTTGCATATACTCCTGAATGTCAAAGAGTGATCAGCTTAACAGCAATTACTGTACTTGCAAAGTCAATATTTGCCCAGAAAATGAACTTTAACCCCCAAAACACATTTCAACATCATTGCAGTCCTGCCTTAAAAGGAGCAGCTAACATCGTTTTAGTGATTGATCCATTAACACAGGTGTGGGTGTTGATGAGGACAGGGCTGGCGATCAATCAGTCATGATTAAGTAAGAATGACATCACTGGACACTTTAAAAGGAGGCTGGTTCTTGGTATCATTGTTTCTCTTCAGTTAACCATGGTTATCTCTAAAGAAACACGTGCAGCCATGATTGCACTGCACAAAAATGGCCTAATAGGGAAGAGTATCGCAGCTACAAAAATTGCACCTCAGTCAACAATCTATCGCATCATCAAGAACTTCAAGGAGAGAGCTTCCATTGTTGTCAAAAAGGCTCCAGGGCGCCCAAGAAAGACCAGCAAGCGCCAGGACCGTATCTTAAAACTGTTTCAGCTGTGGGATCGGACTACCAGCAGTGCCGAGCTTGCTCAGGAATGGCAGCAGGCTGGTGTGAGTGCTTCTGCACGCACTGTGAGGCGGAGACTCTTTGAGCAAGGGCTGGATTCAAGGAGGGCAGCAAAGAAGCCACTTCTCTCCAGAAAAAACATCAGGGACCGACTGATTTTCTGCAAAAGGTACAGGGAGTGGACTGCTGAGGACTGGGGCAAAATCATTTTCTCTGATGAATCCCTTTTTCGATTGTTTGGGACATCTGGAAAACAGCTTATTCGGAGAAGAGGTGAGCGCTACCACCAGTCTTGTCTCATGCCAACTGTAAAGCATCCTGAAACCATTCATGTGTGGGGTTGCTTCTCAGCCAAGGGAATCGGCTCACTCACAGTCTTGCCTAAAACACAGCCATGAATAAAGAATGGTACCAGAATGTCCTCCAAGAGCAACTTCTCCCAACCGTCCAAGAGCGGTTTGGCGCCCAACAATGCCTTTTCCAGCATGATGGAGCACCTTGCCCTAAAGCAAAGGTGATAACTAAATGGCTCATGGAACAAAACATAGAGATTTTGGGTCCATGGCCTGGAAACTCCCCAGATCTTAATCCCATTGAGAACTTGTGGTCAATCATCAAGAGACGGTTGGACAAACAAAAACCAACAAATTCTGGCAAAATGCAAGCATTGATTATGCAAGAATGGACTGCTATCAGTCAGGATTTGGTCCAAAAGTTGATTGAGAGCATGCCAGGGAGAATTACAGAGGTCTTGAAGAAGAAGGGGCAACACTGCAAATATTGACTTGCTGCATTAACTCATTCTAACTGTCAATATAACCTATTGGTACTCATAATATGATTGCAATTATATTTCTGTATGTGATATAAACATCAGACAAACACTAATAAAAACCAGAGGCCAGCAGATCATGTGAAAATATAATTTTGGTGTCATTCTCAATACTTTTGGCCATGACTATATATATATATATATATATATATGTATATATATATATATATATATATATATATATATATATTCTCTATCTCAAGTCTTGGAGCAGAAATACTTCACATACAGAATCTGTTGCTATAGTGAGCTTATTGTTCTGTTCATGATTGCAGTTTGTGAGCTCCGATCTCCTTCTATGGGTGAATTTCTTTGGGGTCTTGAATCCTCTGGCTGGTTAAAACACGTGAAAACAATCCTAGATGCTGGTATCTTCATTGTAAAGGTAAGATGTGTTGTATCTGTTCATATTCTAGTGCTGCTTGTCTGATTTGTACTATTCTAGGCACGGACTGTACAAAAATGATCCTTTTAGTGCTGAGAATAAACGAGATTTGTAATTATATAAATGTGTAATATTTTACATTTAATTTGCACATTTAGGCCGTGTCAGAAGAGGGCGCCAGCGTGCTCGTTCATTGTTCTGATGGATGGGACCGCACCGCTCAGGTCTGCTCTGTATCCAGTCTGTTACTTGACCCCTATTACCGAACCATCAGAGTATTTATGGTAAGAGGTTTCATTTCATATACTCTATGTACTGGTGGAGATTTACGGAGTTGATATTTTTTGCATAGTGTAACTTTTATTTTTCCCAATTACTATTAGGTGTTAATTGAAAAAGACTGGATTTCATTTGGACACAAATTTAATCACAGGTAACCCTGGTCACTGCACATATGTTGGAAAAGTCAAACAGAGTCACTTATTTACAGAGGGCCTTTCACCAAATTTTTCATGTTGAACTGAAAACACGTTTTAGCTTCAGAGCAGAAAAAAAAATAATTGTTAGTTCTTTTTTTATTTTGCATCTCTGTTGCAGGGATATTAACAATCAAAGTATTTGTCACCTAATGAGTTAATTTTCGTTACATCCAAGTGGGTGTTATCAGAGAGCTTTCACTGTGGGGCATGTACTTCTCCTTGTACGATGTTGTCCAATTATAAACAGGCAGCAAGATGCTAGAAAAAGAACACCTCCACACCATATCTTACAGCAGGTTTCTCAGTGTGTGGGTTATAATGAAAGCCCGGATCTCCTGGTCTAACCTCCTGCATGATTAGAATATCAACTGTATTCAAATCCCATCAATCAACACATTTCAGATATGGGCCCAGCAGTCAGTGTGGGGCTAGGGTCAGCACAGCTGAGTTTAGCTGTGTCACTTTCCAAATCTTCCATCAGCTCTCCTCCTCTCAGCAAAAGAGACAAAAAAAAAACACCATACATTCTAATATAATATACTTACTGTAGTTTTTCTGTGCCATTCCCAGTCTCAGGCGGTTTTGGGAGTGCAGTCCACCTGAAAAAGATGTTGCATGCATATACCCCAATTGCATTGCTTCAGCATATTTTTTTTTTTTTTTTTTTTTTTAAGGTATGGAAATTTAGATGGGGATCCCAAGGAGGTGTCCCCAGTGATAGACCAGTTCCTGGAATGTGTCTGGCAGCTCATGGAGCAGTTTCCCTGTGCGTTTGAATTTAATGAGAGATTCTTGGTCCACATACAACACCATATATACTCCTGTCAGTATGGAAACTTTCTGTGCAACTGCGAGAAGGAGAGGAAGGAACTGATGTGAGAGAATATGTGCTCTGTGTATGGTCACTATAGGCTTGTAACAGAAATAGAATATGGATGGTTGACGTGTCCCTGATGCTGATCTGATCACACGGTGCCCCACAGTCTGGATAACAGCAATCACTTATAAACTGTGAAGGTTGAACCTTGGCAAAAAATTTTCAATAACTGTGCAGGAGAAAAATGTATAAAGTGATGGCATATTGGTAAGATATGCCATCACTTCAGGATTGGTGGGGGTGTCAGACCTTAGGGACTCCCACATATCCGGAGACTGAATGGGTATGTGAACCTAAACCATTTCAGTTTTTTCCTGCCCATCTGGGTCGCTGGCATCGCTGGCAGTGCCACTGTACAGAGAAACATAAGAATGGTGAAATCAAAATGCCAATAATAAAATAAGATGGGTACATGGATTTAAGAATTGCACAGTTCCTGATGTAACCAATGGTCCACTAGAAGATACTTCTTGAAGATATTCTCTGTCCTGAGTAATGTTGAAATCTTGTAGATCTTCTTTCCCAGTCACAAAATGTCCTAACCTGCAGGTCAGTAGCCAAGGACATGAGATACATCCTTGTAACTAGAGGATCATGGCTTTAAAGAGATATTCTTAAAATATCAAGCTCTCATTGAGGCCTCATTCAGACATCCGTATCCACATGTACGTGTTAATGCTAATGCTATTCACATGCCTGTGGATTTTCATGGACTATGTGTCTGTGCAAAACTCACGGAGACATGTCTGTTTTTTCTTCCAATATCACAGATGAAAAAGACCTATACAAGTCTATGGGTCCATGAAGAACATAGACAGCCCACGGATGGCATCATGGTGCTGTCCGAGATTAAAGGGGTTGTCCAGTACTTTATATTACCCCCCCCCCAATGTGTCTCCCCGAGACCCCTAAGGATTTTTGTAATTACCTACCGTTGCAGATAATGCCTGTGAGTGGCGCTATCACTGGCCGCTCACAGGCATCACGTGACCCCCGCCGATGTCGCTGGCAGCAGCCGGGGGTCTCTGTCTTCCACGTTCCAGGTGGATGCCAGACTGTGGGCGGGGTTACCCCCCCACACATCACACCCGGCATCCACCGCACGCTCTGCCTCTCCCCATTCATTGGGAAAGCGCGGTAGATGCTGGGAGTGACGCATGGGGAGGAGGTGTAACCCTGCCCACAACCCAGCAGCCACCGTAGGGACCCCAGCGCTGAGTCACGCCTCACTTGTCGTGACATCAGCGTGGGGTCACGTGATGCCTGTGAGCGGCCACCGATAGCGAAGCTCACAGGCATTATCAGCAAAGTCTTAGGGGCCCCGGGGGGATACATTGGGGGGGGAGTAATATAAAGTACTGGACAACTTCTTTAACATTACAAAGCATAGGAGAAACTTTATAACATATTTATCCATACGAGAAGAACACTGATAACACAATGATGGTAAAAATGGACACACTGATACCATTTTTTCACATACCTGTTTAAACCTGTACATGTGAATGAGGCCTTCTGCTGATCACTGAAGAGCCCCATTCTCAGCATCGCTAAAAGTCCCATCGGTCAGACCTCCTGCATTCAGAAAGTTATCTCCTAACCCTTTACAGCAGTGGTTCTCAACTCCAGTCCTCAGGACCCACCAACAGGCCATGTTTTCAGGATTTCCTTAGTATTGCACAGCTGATAATTGCATCACCTGCACAGGCAATAATTCCATCAGCTGTGCAATACTAAGGAAATCCTGAAAACATGATCTGTTGGTGGGTCCTGAGGACTGGAGTTGGGGAACACTGCTGTAAAGGGACTGTCAGTACAGAAGGACTGTTCAAATCAAGTACAGGCGCTCGGTGCACCGTGGTGGGGCCAAGCAGTTCAGTGCATCTTTCCATCTACTTTTTGGAAACGGATTTTCCAATTTTGACTATGAAGCTACACAGCTACTATGCAAAGAAACACTGAAAGCTATAGAACTTGTGGCTCATTCATATAAGAGAATCAGGCACAGTTTCACCAGTTTGGTCAGTGTCAGTTTTTATCATTAGAGTTTGGCCTGAGCTTCAGTTTCTTCATCTTTTTCCATCAAACAGACCTGGAAAACTGGACAGCGCTCAGATGGCAATTAATTGTTGGCCGATTTTTTTTTTTTCACTGACCCATGGATGTGCATTGTTAATTTTGACCTGACACTCAGATAACTATCGTACTATCGTACATTTTGCCACGATTTTCCGTCTCTCAAACAATCACAGATATGTGAATGGCCCCATTCACTCTTCTAGGTACAAGTCGTATCTGGAAATAACACAAATAGGACTCGTACACAAAAAATGTCCGTCTGAATGAGCCCTTAGTGTTAGTGCAGGTTGCAGTGGTGACGGGTATACTTGCAGCTCTCATAATCTCAATATATCAGTGATGCAATCATCATCTTCCAGAATTCAGGAGAGGACCTACTTCCTCTGGTCTTACCTGTGGAAGCAGCGGTTGGATTACATGAACCCTCTGTACAGAGCAGATCACAGTCAGACCCAAGGAACTCTGAGACCACACACCACTCCATGCCACTTCAGGTAAGAGGTTATTCTGATTCCTCCTCTGCACTGAATAAAGCAGCAGAACTCTAACACACCATATACTTATCATTCATATATAGAAACATCAACCCTAACTTTACAGGTGAAAGAAGCGGGGTGACGTATCATGAGCCCAATGTGTCCTTCAGTGGTGAAATCCAAGGCCCAACACTCTTCCCACTTGTAACCATGGTCTACATTTAGGGGTTGCGTCAGAGCTCACTCGTCAGTTCTATCTTCTGCCTGGCACAAATCAATTCACTTTAGACAGATTTACTGACATCTATGACAGCTTGTGACACGGTGATTCATTTTGCACATATTTAGACTGCGATAAAGTATTGATCTTTGGGGGTCAGACCGCTGGGACCCCCAACAATCCCCAGGAGGTTCTGTAGAGCAAGCTTTGAACAGAGCAGAGGGGGAGCATGTACATCTCTACTCCATTCATTCTCTGTGGAACTGACCCCTAGCGATCAATTCCTAAATCCCGTTGATAGGGGATTACTTATATACTTGGTACAACCCCTTTAATAGGGCATGCGGATGTCCCTGATCGGGAACTTTCTATATAAACGCATAATATAAAGTCGAGTTTGGGTCAGGAGACCTGAAGCCAGTCTTTGCATTGAAGCATACTCAGACCGCAAAACACACGTGTGAATCCAGGCAAAAGCTGTTTTTTTTTTGTTTGCCTGTACAAAACAGACCAATTTTGCAAGTGTGTTAGATCCAATTTTCGGGCATATTTAGTCCACATGTCCGTTTTTATCAATGGTTTTGCCATATGCAAAAACAACGTGACAGAGGTTTCCCAAGCTTCTTCAAGTACCCAGTCAGTGAAAATGAAGAATAGCAGTAGGATGCAACTTGGATGTCCGCAAATAAGGTCAATGTAGGGGATGTCTCTGTTTATATACAGACCATCAGTCAGCAAAATAACAGAACGGACATGTGAATAGTGTAAGGATAGGATGTGTCAGTGTGCTGTCCGAGTAATGAGGCCCAACTTGCCACCACATATTTTCACTAATCTGAAGTCACCAGCCATAGATCAGCCACTGAGGGACTCATTAGGACTCGCTCACATTGCCACGTAACACGGCCGAGTGCTAGTGCTATGTGATGTTTTATCGGATAGCACTCGGACCAATAATATACTATGTTATCCGAGTGCAGTCTGATGTACGTGCACAGAGACAATGGAGAAGATGGAAAAATTAAGTCCTCCATCTTCTCCACACCTGTGCTGCAATTCTTCCATGCGAGAAAATTGGATCACACTCAGAGTTAAAGCAGAGTGTCATTAGTATAATCGGCCCAATTCTCTGGCATGGGAGAATATACAGCATTGTGAGCTAGCCCTTCATGTGTGTACCATGAGCTAGCACGTCTTAAGAACATATATCATGAGAATTGCTCGATGATAATCTTCTGTACTTGTGCATATACTAACTCTTCAAACTTATTTTTCACCATGGAAGGTTTTGGAGGGGCCTCTATAACCGATTTGAGAAAGGAATGCACCCTCGCCAGTCAGTCACTGATTTTCTACAGGCAGTAAAAGAAGAGACGCAGCAGCTGGAGGAGGAAATGGAGTTCATGGAGAAGGTGTGGTAGAAATACTGAAAATCCAGCTTCCTGGCCTATATGTTTTTGATGTTTATACCTCCGCTTAGGTTTCAGTGTAAACCAATTCAGCTTTTAATGGTGACTGAGAAACAATTTTAAATGATTATATATAAAAACCCTGCACAAGATAAAAAAGAGGCAATCATTTTTAGCCGATGCCCTACGTCTTTGGTGTTCTCCAACACAATAACTGGAAGAGAGCACCATTAAAGGGAATCTGTTACCAGGTTTTTGCTACCCATCTGAGTGCAGCGCAATATAGGGGCAGAGGCCCTGATTCCAACAATCTGTCACTTACTGGGCTACCTGCTGTCATTTTGATAAAATTACTGTGTTATCTGCAGCAGACCCCGCCCACATCACTGATTGGCAGTTCTCTGACTGCTGAGCTCTGTATAACCCTGCCCACACCACTGATTGGCCACTTTGTGTATACTAGATTTGCAGAAAGCTGCCAATCAGTGATGGGGCGGGGTTGTACAGAGCTTATGAATATGTAGGACTACCTGGCAGCAGGTTTACTAGTCCCCAATGATAATCTGCTTGCTGATAAAATAGTGATTTTATAAAAACTACAGCAATCAGACCATTAAGTGACACATCACTGTAACCAGGGTCTCTACCTTGTGTCTTTTCAATGTCAGTAATGCCTGAGCACTGTGGCGTTATGGCTTTCTTATGGCACCAGAGAAGTTTGTTCATTGGTATAAAGTTTTCAAGTAAAGGTTCATTTAGGCAGGCCAATAATTGGGTTAGGGAGCGTTCCCTCATTCCCAACTGTTGGCTGCCTAAACAGGCCATCAAACATCCAATGGAGGGGCAAAGCATTCATTGGTGTGATAATTTTTGAGCACGTTTAAAAATTATCATTAGCAGCACATTGTCCTGTGTAAACGAGAAATGTGCTGACGATAGCATAAGTGCGGCCGGCCTTACTAAACAGACCATTAAACCACTGCTGATCGACTTGCATGTAGAGGTTACATTAACATGCCCTAACCCAATGTAACTTTTGCTCTTGTCTAACAATTTTTCCTTTAGAGATTAACAAAACTGGAAACTCGAGAGTCAAATGAAACCTACAAGAATCTCAATGACCAGCCAAAAATCCACAACTTCCAGATATGCATCACCAAACACTCTCCGGCTAATACGCCCCAAGATTACAGCACCAACCTGAAGCTGTTTCCCTCTCGTAGTTCATCCCAAGGTGAGGAGGACTCGGCCCTGATCCTAACCCAGGACCATTTGAAGAGCTCGGACCCCGACCTGTCGGCTAACAGTGACCAGGAATCTGGGGTGGAGGACTTGAGCTGCCGGTCTCCGAGTGGTGGAGACTCGTTACCCAGCGAGGACAGTGGGAAGGATCCCGATTCAGATGAAGCAGTGTTCCTGACTGCTTAGAGGTCTTATTAACCACTTGCTATTATATTAGTGCTTCTATTTATTTATAGGGAGTGATGTAAGCTGGGAGGGATATACTGGGGGAAAAAAAAACATATCGACTTTGTTCACATGTATCAGTGGTAGTTTGTGCAGCGGAGACCAGATACTAATGTCCTATATAGTCGGTCTGATCCAGGCAATTGAACGACTGACAATTGGAAAAGTGCATACACAGGTTGACGAAACAATGACGGGGACACAATGATCGCTAATAATCTGGTATCCTGTTATCAGCAGCACGTCTCCTGTTTACACTGAGTAATGTGCTGCCGTTAAGAATTTTAATGAATGCATAAAATGTATCGCACCCAATGAAACGGTGCTTTCCTAGTTTGTCTGCCGATTGTGGTCCTGGTTAGATGGGCCAATAATCGTATGTTGAAATGATTCCTATGAGCGCTCGTTCATCGTTTATTGGCTCTACGCCTTAAGTGCGTGTCTGCAGCCTCCGGGAATATTCAGAAACAGTTATCTTTTTTTAAGAGCCAACCTTATAATGCATTTTGTTTCCTTTCATGATTTCAAACCACATGTCCGTGGAGCATGAATCCTGTCCCAATATATTTGTATATTTAAGGTTTGTCATTGACAAAGGTGCCCTGTACTGGAAATATGGACACTTACATGGTTTTCGGGTTTAGGTCCACTGTGTGAAAGATCTGAATGTGCTTTGCTTCTGTGTAAGTTGCTGGTAGACTAATGGTGGTCATCCAGGATCTGACATTGGGTATTAATTCCCTACCTCCTAGTTATGTTAGGCATGACTATCACATGTAAGGTTCTTGCCACCTGGCCGAGAAAAGTTCGAAAAAAAGGACGCAAGCATAAACTGTTTGGCCTGTGACCACAGCAATTTACAGTAAAACAATGTGATTTTCGTCACATGATTAAAACCATGACCCAATGTCTATGGCTGAATAATCCCTTAAAGACTAATGTTTTGTGCTATGGTATACCATCGGTCCGATCTTCTGTAACTTTATACTGTTTCCACATAGACTGCCAATGAAACAAAACTTCAGAATCTCATTTGGAGACTTTAAAGGGGCTGTCCAAGACTTTATTGAAGGCCTATACTTGATCATCAATGTCTGATTGATAGTGCGTGCTGTAGCTGTTCCTGTGTCAACGGTGGCCAGAAATGCTCAGGTGCCGAGCTCTGTTGACGGAGTACTACATATCGGCCACCCATTCAAATCATTAGGGGGCAGATGTGTAGTACGCAGCCGCAGCCACTATTCCCTCCACAGAGCTCCGCAGTGCAGCTCCGCTAATGAGCACCCCAATTGATCAAACATTGATGCCTTATCTTAAAGAGGTGGTCACTACATTGTATAATGCCCCCATCAAATTACACCTTTCAAATACCTGCAGCCGGGGTCACGTGATGCAGACTGAGAAGTCAGCAATAGCGCCACCCAAAGGTACATATGGAAGCAGGAGGTATTTACAAAAACATTTATTTAGTTAACATGTGTAAATCGATGGGGTCATTATACAATGTAGTGGACCACCTCTTTAAAGAAAGGCCATCAATGTTAAAGTCCGGGACAACCCCTTTAATTATTAATCGGTATCGGTACAGATCTATTAGACTTTTCAGAACTTCAAAATAGGTCCATCCTTCAAACAGATGCCAAAAAGTACAGTATGTTGCAAACTTTAATGGAAGCATTCCTGTATGAATACAATATTGGAGGAAATAAAGAAAAAAAAACAAAAAGCTTTGGCACTTTTATGTAGGTCTCCAGAATATAGTGGGGAGAGACTTTCTTATTGACTTATATAAGCGAGGTAGAGCAGTAACCCCAAAGAAATTGAAAAATCAGCTGTGGTCCCTATAGGATGGCCCTACACATTGCATTTCCCATCACTTTTTTGAGAATACATTGGGGTGGAAAAATAAGATACAAATAAAGCAGATAATAAGAATTTATAGTCCAGAATTTACTGGTCACTTTTGTATTTCTGTAGGAATTCCAGCTCTGTACGTTGCAGATATCCGGCCCATCAGCGGATTAGCGGGGTCCCGCGTACTTGAATCCTTGCATGTTATCTGGGGGCTAAGAGCCATAGGGTTCTCTCTAAGTGCTTCCGACACTGGTTTTCAGAAAACGTACTGATCCTTTTATATTCGTGCTGCAAGGTAGTTACATGTGGGGTCTCAGCGTCACATTACTGGGCTAGTACTAATATGGTAAGAGTCAATATTGTGTAGTATCCCCCCGCCATCCTTTACGTGTCTGCCTGCTGCATAGCGGACGGCTGCCATCTTGAATGCTCATTGAAGCTGCTATTAGTTTTTTTTGTAAATTGCATGGATAATCTTACCAGAATAATCGTTCTCACTTCTTGACTTGTCTGCTCATTGTGACCAATATCATATTGGTTTTATAGACGAGTTTACAAGCGCTTGTAGTGCTACAATACAAGAACAAAGCTACTAGATGTAATAGGAAGATCATCATAAAATGACCGTCCCTCCCAACTGCAGATTCCAAAATCTTCTGAAGATGCAGCTTATAAGTGAGGTCCGTGATAGTCAGAAGCAGCGTCTTCTTCCCATGATCTGTGCCTGGGGTGGTAGCCCAGCGATGTAGGGGCTGAGCCGCAGTAACAGACATGGGGCCGTGTCTGCGGGGGAAGGTGGGGAATAGAGTTTTCATTTTCTAATCCAGGACAACCCTTTTAAAAGTAGAACTCCCAAAAACAATGAAAGGGAAAGCCTCTTAAAGGGACACTAATCCTCGAAATGAATGAGGGCAAAAAATAGAGCAGCTCTTACTTTTGTCCAGTCTCAACATGATCCTAAAAGAGATGGGGCCAGAGTGATCAAGAGCGGCGCTGTTCACATTGGTCTTGATGAGGAGGTGTGCTGGAGTCAGACAGACGCTCACGGTTCATGAAAAGGTGCATGCTTCTTCCTGAATTGAGAACGCACCGTGGGTCAATAAACAAATATGCAACATGGGAATGAGATTTTGTGGCTATTTATGGTACAAAGATTTAAAAAAAAAATTCTGCACAAGCGCTGTGTGTGAGCAAACCCCAACGGTGGTGCCGCAGGTCTTTTGGGAGTTCTCCTTGATTGCAAAGGGTTTTGTGTGTTTTTTTTATATATATTATTTATGGTTTATTTATTGATGCCATCATTGCTTATTTTTGTGACGAGTATAATAAAATCATGATCTATTTTTTTATTTTGTGTTGCATATTTTGGCTGTAATTTATATGCAGAAATTGATTTTTGTTTTAAGATATTTTAAAATATGTTGTCAAGCAATATTACCCTAATTGTGACTATATCAGTACAAAGTACGTATGTAAAGTAGTTTATTCCGTAATGTGCAATTAGAATATTTTTGTAAACTCCCTTGTGTTGTGTGTGTGCTGGTGTGTATAGATTAGATTGGGCCGCTGTCCTTTACGGACTTAGCATTAGAGTCATTTATGCTGCACTTATAGAAGATGCTAAAGAATTACACTACAGTTTTTTTAATACAATTTTCTTTTCTTTTTTAAAGCAATACTTTACTCACCCTCTCTGGGTCTAATGCAGAGTGTCAGCTATTTGTCACATTGACAGCGCTGCAGCCAGTCAGTGAGTTCAGTGACTCTGAGCAAGTAGTGCCGTTAACTCGGGCAAAGCTGCTGATCTCAGTTATTGGTTGCAGCGCTGTCGACGTGAGGCCAAAGGACAGTAACAGACACTGGGAGCAGTGGCAGAGACCCTGTGCTGGACCCAAGGAAGGTGACTAGTGCACAGTTACAAAAAAAAAACAGCTGCACCAACGGGTTAAAGGAAAATCCCTTTAACCCTCAACTGGTGAGGTGGGGGTCGCCACACCCCAGGGAATTTTTGTTCGGCTGCCATTCATTGAAAAATGCTGGTATGAGGATACGTGTCTCACTAGCTTCCATCCATTTGTGGGTGTCAAAAATTTGTTACACTCATATGCAATCAATCGCCAATAAGAAAACGATTAAAACAAACGTGATCTTCGCATTTTCTGTAAAAATAAGAGATTTCTAAACACTGGGGTATAGGAAACCCCACC
>NW_027362956.1:1532500-1560000 GCF_046119375.1 Phyllobates terribilis | reverse complement strand
TCAAACAGAGAGCCCTTGTTATTATACAGTGATGGATACATTATCAAGCAACTTTCAGAAATATCCCATTGAGAAGATCAGGAAGAAGTTTGGGATTCACCTCCAGGGTCCATGGAATATTATTTACAGTTGGACTTTCATATGACGGACGGTCACGTGTCCAGTATGAGAAGTCCTGCAAGAGGCGATATTCTCATTAGCTGATCCTTGTGACCTCCATATTGATGAGAACATACTCGCCCTCAGTGTACTGTAATGTGGGGGGTAGAGCAACGTAAAGCACAGAAATGATAGGATGATACTCATCATCTCCAGAGGTCTCTCAGCACCAAGGTATGGTCAATGAGATACAAGCTGCAGATGGGCCGAGGCTTCTAATATACCCAGGGGTGACATCACAAAGCCCTCTGTGACATCATTGCACAGTTCTATCCATCATGTCACTGATACTTTGGACCTAACTAAATGTCTAAAAGAGAACCCTTCCACATGATTTCCAATCACGGAGCAGCTTCAGTTTTTCAAGAAAAGTTTAAAAAATATAATCTGTGCTGTGATTGGTCACAATGGCACATGAAGCAGAACGTCTTTAGATCTTTTAAAGGGAAAGTGTCAGCAATTTTTTTACAATTGTAAAATTGTAAAGTATTTATATTTATATATAAATACACATATATATTTAAAAAGGTTTTAATGGTATAAAATCTGAAAAAAATATTTTAACTCTTTTGATGTTTTCATCTTGTAAACACTAGGGGGAGCAGCTGCTGATATTTCCATGAAAACAGAATACAGCTAGCTCGCATTACGACTGCAGTAAAAGTGGGCGGGATCTGCTCACATGGGTGTGATGTCACTCCTCCCCTTCTGGGCGTTTGCAAAAAGGTAAATGAGACTGTAGTTTAGGATCACAGTGCGGAGCGATCACTGGTGACTGCAAAGTGATATATAAGGGACAACACCAAAGTCATTAATCACTACAAGGACAAGGCAGGAATGTGGGAGTCAGAGGGGTCACCCCACACTTATATCCCCTCTGACTGTCACTTCCTAAGCTCCTTTCCCTGCCATAACCTCTTATTCCCGCAGGTAAATTCTTACAGGACCCCCCTCCCCATCCCCTTCCCCTGCCGCAGCTGATTCTAAACGTCCTCCATATGTAATAATAGACAGGTACTCACCGGCAGCCTATGGTAATTCACAGGGTAGAACAGGGTACAGCACAGAAACAATATGGCGATCCTCATTGTCTCCAGGGGGTATCTCAGCACCAAGATATGGCCAATGAGATATGAGCTCCAGGTGGATGGAGCCCCCTTATATACCCCAAGGGTGACATCACAACGCCCTCTGTGGCATCATCACCCACAACATTCCGTCACATGACATCACCCAGCACCAGCATCATGTGACCCAGCATAAATAGAAAGTCCTTGTTGGCTATAGCAACTATTCAAAACTAAGTTTAAACTTTTCCAACAGCTAAAGGCGGCTCTGTGATGGCAGTTTCTTCTTGTGGACGGTTGTGATAAATCTGCAGAACATCTACATAACGCGACATGTAGAAAATCCTGTCTTTTCCCCTCTGTTCTTCCTCTGGTGCTACAGAGACGGATAGAAGGAGCTTTTCCAGACCTTACAGTGCACAATATGGGACCTAATCACTGATATCCCAGATCTGCTCAGTACAAGCATACCGCCAACCTATGAGGACTAGAAAGAGGGCGAAACCATGCGGCACGCGTAGTCTGGCCACGCCCCTATCCACACCCCAAGCCACGCCCTTTTTATGCCTTGGCAGGAGGAGATGTCTGTACAAAGCGCAAGTTATCAAAAGGCTGAAGGAACACTTTATCAACATGAATGAAGGTTTTGAAGGGCATCCACTGTCCCGGCACTACCGGAAGTTCCACAACCAATCTTATAAGGACACTAAGTTTTGTGGGATCCGATTAGTCCCCAGAAAATGGAGGGGAGGTGATTACCTGAGATTAATGTCGCGGATGGAATCCAAATGGATCTTCACATTAAATAGCTTGGCTCTGAAGGGCCTTAATCACGAGAGTCAGCTGTATGCCTTCAACTCGCAGCGGTATATACTGTATGTATTTTTTATCCCAGTACCAATGGAACATTTACATTGCACTTTTATGAACCTCCTTATATTTTATCAATATAATATGTCTTTTGGATATATTCCTTTGAATCCACCTATTTTATATATGTATTTGTTTCTATACATTGATACCCCTATTGGAGATACTATATAATGTTTTTATTTTTCTCCTTCATTTTTTCCTTTTTATCTCTGGATGGTACTAAGTGCCGAATTTATACTATCCTGGTAATATACACTGATTAACAGACTGTTTTTTATAGCCATCAGAAATATAAGTATATAATTTTTATTCATTTTTAACTAATTGTGAAAGTTTGAACAAAGTCTTTTTTATTATTATTTTTTTCACACACAGTCTATTCTTATTGGAATTCTATCTTAGTTCTATTGCACCTCCATATGTCCTTTTGCACCGTCTTGTTAGTATTGGATCTTCCTCCATTTCTTTGGTTGTATTATCTTTGTGGGGGGCGTTTGGAC
Source organism: Phyllobates terribilis (assembly GCF_046119375.1). NCBI lineage: Eukaryota > Metazoa > Chordata > Amphibia > Anura > Dendrobatidae > Phyllobates > Phyllobates terribilis. Next base: position 1,557,401 of record NW_027362956.1, on the reverse strand, counting down.
TTTATTAGGTTACCAGTTTGACTACCAGCGAGAAGCTGACGAAGAGGAACTGTGAGTCCTCGAAACGCGTAGTTTTTTTTGGCCTATACAGGACATCGAAGGAGAAGGAGAGAGTCAAGGCACAGGGATAAGCCCTCCTGATATCCAGAAGATATATATAACCATATCATATTATTGATACAAAATATAAATGCACAGAGTCAATAAAATCATTTAAAAACACCAAACCCCATCCTTACTTTGCAGGATACCTATTCCAAAGGTGTATCTAGGTTTTCTGGCACCCGGTGCAGCAGGGGCTGGCTGGCACATTTTAGCCTGGGGGGCAAGCACACAGCAGTGGCCCATGAGTAGCGGCCCATCCTTAACATGTTTATTACCAGATGCATCATAAGCCTATATTCACACGACCGTATTGTCTAAGTGCTGCCCGTGAAAAAACCTGACAGCACTTGGACCAGTTCAGATGAGTGTTTGTAGTGGTCAGACATAGTACATATTATTCTTATGTATTACTTAATGTTGAGCGATACCTTCAGATATCGGGAAATATCGGATCGGATTGGATCGGACCGATACCCAAAAAGTATCGGATATCGCCGATTCCGATACCGGAAACCAATGCAAGTCAATGGGACGCTAATATCGGAATGCCATCCCAGCGTGAGAGAATTCTCCTGATTGTTTAAAAGCCGGCAGGCGGTAAAAAGCCGCCGGCTTTTAAACAATCACACAGCCCCATACTGCTTCCCCGCAGCCTCCCACCCCGATCCTGCGCTCCCCCCGCCACCTCACATCCCGATCGTAAGTTAGGACCGGGCGGGGAGCGCAGCACCAAGGAGCAGGGAGCGAAGGACCCAGGCGGGGAAGCCGGCAGGGAAAAGACTTCACCGCCGGCTTTCCCGTTTTGTGCTGCGCTCTCCCGCCGGTTATTTCAAATGAACAGCTGAGGTATCAGGTGATGCTGATCAGCTGTTCATTTGAAGTAGCTGCGGTGCCCTCAGAGGGTTCATGTGAGTTCATGCTTCACTGCATGAACTCACATGAACTTTCCCACGGCCGCACAGGTCAGCCTCACCTCCCAGACCATCAGACCCATCATGATTGGAGTGTGCGCGGGTGTCTGTGCGATGTGTGCGGGTGTGTGCGCGATGTCTGCGGGTGTCTGCGTGCAGGCAGACATAGGCCGATGTGACACTACTACTCACATCGGCCTTTGTCTGTCCCCCGTCCACTCGTGCCAGCAGGATCAGCTCGATGGGAGCAGTAGTTCCCATCAGCCTGATCCTGCTATTTAAACTGCCCCATATGTTATTTTTGCCCCTATACATCTTTTATGTTTTTAGGCCCCCCATATATTTTTTTTGTTTTTGGTCCCCAATAAATTTTAAATACATTTTTCATTGGTGGCCAGTGGTTACCTAAAATAAATTAGTTCATACATTACCTGATCGCCACCTAAAATAAAGTAAAAAATAAAAAACTACACCTATACTCACCTAGACACCGGTTTATGCAATGATGGGGCTGCTTTACGGCCCCGTCATTCTAGCGGCGGCAGTGGTTTAGAGCGGTCACATTTTATGTGGCTGCTCTAAACTGGAGATCTTCGTGGGACACTCGTGGACTACTACGGAGGGGTAAGGATAAGGTTGTGGTTTATTATTTTATATTTTATTACAGGAGATCGATGGCTTCGGGGAATTAGGTGTCTAGGTGAGTATAGGTGTAGTTTTTTATTTTTTACTTTATTTTAGGTGGCGATCGGCGGGGACAGGTAATGTATGAACTAATTTATTTTAGGTAACCACTGGCCACCAATGAAAAATGTATTTAAAATTTATTGGGGACCAAAAACAAAAAAAATATATGGGGGGCCTAAAAACATAAAAGATGTATAGGGGCAAAAATAACATATGGGGCAGCTAAAATAGCTACTGCTCCCATCGAGCTGATCCTGCTGGCACAAGTGGACGGGGGACAGACATAGGCCGATGGGAGTAGTAGTGTCACATTAGCCTATGTCTGCCTGCACGCAGACACCCGCAGACATCGCGCACACACCCGCACACATCGCACAGACACCTGCGCACACACCAATCATGATGGGTCTGATGGTCTGGGAGGTGAGGCTGACCTGTGCGGCCGTGGGAAAGTTCATGTGAGTTCATGCAGTGAAGCATGAACTCACATGAACCCTCTGAGGGCACCGCGGCTACTTCAAATGAACAGCTGATCAGCATCACCTGATACCTCAGCTGTTCATTTGAAATAACCGGCGGGAGAGCGCAGCACAGAACGGGAAAGCCGGCGGTGTAGTCTTTTCACTGCCGGCTTCCCCGCCCGGGTCCTTCGCTCCCTGCTCCTTGGTGCTGCGCTCCCCGCCCGGTCCTAACTTACGATCGGGATGGGAGGTGGCGGGGGGAGCGCAGGATCGGGGTGGTAGGCTGCGGGGAAGCAGTATGGGGCTGTGTGATTGTTTAAAAGCCGGCGGCTTTTTACCGCCCGCCGGCTTTTAAACAATCAGGAGAATTCTCTCACGCTGGGATGGCTTTCCGATATTAGTGTCCCATTGACTTGCATTGGTTTCCGGTATCGGAATCGGCGATATCCGATACTTTTGGGTATCGGTCCTATCCAATCTGATACGATATTTCCCGATATCGGAAGGTATCGCTCAACACTACTCCTGACCCCACACATAAACTTCAGCTCATCCAGCACCATGACAACCAGCACAGCAGAGTCCTGCATCTGACGCGCCCCTGGGCCTGCTGTGTCGCGCAGCGTCTCGCGCACGGGGCTTACCCGGAACCGGATCAGATGAGGGTTGTAGTCTCCGAGTGGCGGGGACCCGGTCCGTGCCCAGGGAGTCAACTCAGTGTGTGGCAGTCTTGATAGATGTTATTTGAGTGTCGACTACGCCACCCGTTGATTTGCAGCTATGGAGCTGCCGCTGCAGGGCAGACCGCTGAGGCCGGTGTAGAATTGTGCAGCGTGATAGTATAACCCCCAACGGGAGGGGTATGGCCTCAGGGCAGCCGACGTGGAAAATGGGGGTAGCAGGAACCACTCAGAGACGGTGCGGTGTAATTCAGGGTCTTTACTGGTAACAACGATAGACCCTCCCGGAGTACTTGCTAGCGAACGGGGCCTGGTCAGTCCTTGAGCAGATGGGATCTCCCCTGGCCAGGCGGAGTTGTAGGCCTCCCAAACTGACTGTACTCTTCTGGCTACCTTGCTAGAAGCGGATATAAGTAGCCCACGTCCCTGAGTGTACCGTGTGGTGCTCACCCGTATGGCCGGTGACTCGGGGCCTTCTAATGGCTTCCGCTCCACGATGGCGGTGCTGGTCCCACGCGTGTGACCGTGCCTTCGGGTTTCTGGGCCTGAGGACCTGAAATCCCCTGCCGGTCGGCTTCTGCTGCTGGGTAAGAGTTAGTCCCCACAGCCTCGGACGCCGGGTCCGGTAAGAAAGCTTCTCAGTCAGGGCGAGCTCTGCAGCTGCCAGCCCCTGACTCGTATTAGTATTGCTCCCACTGAGCTTCTGCTGTTTCTTCATATGACTGTTTCTTGTCTCTACTCTCCTTGACTCCAGGCTCAGGCCCCTGGACAGGGCCTGCCTGTGGAGCAGAGCCCATAGAGCAGCTCTGCTCCCTGTCTTCTCCTCTCAGAACTCCCTACCCTGCCTCAGCCCCAGGTTTATATAGGGGAAGTCCTTCCCCTCCCAAGACTGGGCAGGAGGTGTGGCATGCACAGGATCCCTGACCAAAGGACCTCCCACCTGCTCTCAGACATAATATCTCTATCACTGTGGCAACCAGACCCCTGGGGTGTCACACATCCACTGAGGCCCCTGATCATGTGACCCCTGACTCTTCCCCTCCTGTGACCTCATCACAGCTCCTGTGCGCACAGAGCAGTCATATATGTGGTGGCGGCTCTGCAGGTGGAGGTATGTGGGGATCCCCCATTACTGGGCGCAGGGGGCATTAACCCCTTGAGCACAGAGACTCTTTTGGGGTCTTGTGTTGCCCCTTTATAAGAATCATAAGGTTTTTGTTCTGTTTCCTGTAATAGATACATACGACCCAACTATGGAGACAGGAAGGGAGGAAACGTATTGTTCTCATAGTAAAGGGCCCCTTTACTGGCCCCACAGTGTAATGCCCCCATTATGCCCCTTATACAGAATGTATGATGCCCCCACACAGTGTAATGCCCCCATTATGCCCCTTATGTAGGATGCATGATGCCCCCCACAGTGTAATGCCCCCATTATACCCCTTATGCAGTATGTATGATGCCCCCACACAGTGTAATGCCCCCATTATGCCCCTTATGTAGGATGCATGATGCCCCCCACAGTGTAATGCCCCCATTATGCCCCTTATGCAGTATGTATGATGCCCCCACACAGTGTAATGCCCCCATTATGCCCCTTATGCAGGATGTATGATGCCCCCACACAGTGTAATGCCCCCATTATGCCCCTTATGCAGGATGTATGATGCCCCCACACAGTGTAATGCCCCCATTATGCCCCTTATGCAGTATGTATGATGCCCCCCACACAGTGTAATGCCCCCATTATGCCCCTTATGCAGGATGTATGATGCCCCCACACAGTGTTATGCCCCTTATGCAGGATGTATGATGCCCCCCACACAGTGTAATGCCCCCATTATGCCCCTTATGCAGGATGTATGATGCCCCCACACAGTGTAATGCCCCCATTATGCCCCTTATGCAGTATACATGATGCCCCCACACAGTGTAATGCCCCCATTATGCTCCTTATGCAGTATGTATGATGCCCCCACACAGTGTAATGCCCCCATTATGCCCCTTATGCAGTATGTATGATGCCCCCACACAGTGTAATGCCCCATTATGCCCCTTATACAGTATATATGATGCCCCACACAGTGTAATGCCCCCATTATGCCCCTTATACAGTATGTATGATGCACCACACAGTGTATGCCACCATTATGCCCCTCATGCAGTATGTATGATGCTCCCACACAGTGTAATGCCCCCATTATGCCCCTTATACAAGATGTATGATGCTACCACACAATGTAATGCCCCCATTATGCCCCTTATGCAGTATGTATGATGCCCCCACACAGTGTATTGCCCCCATTATGCCCCTTATGCAGTATGTATGATGCCCCAAAAAGTTTAATGCCCCCATTATGCCCCTTATGTAGTATGTATTATGCCCCCACACAGTGTAATGCCCCCATTATGCCCCTTATGCAGTATGCAGGACATTGCCAGACCTCATGTGGCTGGAGTGTGTCAGCAGTTTCTGCAAGGTGAAGGCATTGAAGCTATGGACTGGCCCGCCTGTTCCCCAGACCTGAATCCGATTGAGCACATCTGGGACATCATGTCTCGCTCCATCTGTGTCACCCTGGCCTGGATGCCACAAAATGTATTAAAGCTGTGTCTGAGAGCAAGGGGGAGGTTCTCTAGTCAGGGGAACATTAGCATGCAATGCCTCCTGTCTCAGGCCAGTAGGGGGAGCAGGCTGCCCCTATAAAAACTGGTGCTGGGGGCAGGGTTAGAGAGAACTGGATGGCCTGTCTCAGCATTGAGACTTGTCCCAGAGCAGAACAGGGACAGACAGTTGCACTGCACCTAAGAGGAAGTGTGGCAGGAGGAGAGCCACAAGCCAGAGACAAGAGGCGAAGAGAGCCTGTCTTGGCAGAAAGAGGACTTAATTTACCAGACTTTGGTGTCTGAGGCTGAGAGGATTCCACATCCCCCAGCAGAGAACCAGTCCGCAGGGGACTGTATATTCCTTGGCCTAAGAAGCCTGGAGGCCCTGCCACAACAGAAGGGACCAGTAAAGCCGTACAAGGCTGGGAGCAGAAAGGAACCCACGTCGCAGGCCATACAGGCGAGAATACACAGAAAGCTTGGAAACGTGGGCTGTTACCCTATCAGGAGGAGATAGCCAGAAGGAGCGCAGAAAGCACGGTAGGCCTACACCCTTACCCTGACCAGGGCCAATTTCCCCGTTGCTCTCAGACATCCAGGTCCCCCTCCTAGCCGGGACTGTTTATGGGTCAATTTACCTGTTCTAGTAAAGACCCTGGACTGCAACCTGTTGTCTGTGTGCTCCTTGCTTCTCCAGCACTATCAGCACTGGGACTCTCACCACCATCACTCCCACCATCCACTATACTGCCCTGGGGCCGCACTCTTCCCGTGGGGAGTCACACTACCCTAGCTGCACACCTCATCAGCCCCAGCGGTCGGCATGCAGCGGCGGTTCCTAATAACCGCAATCCACGGGTGGCGTAGTCGGACATAATCAATAGCACATAACGGACTACCACTGGCCTGACCACCCTGAGCCACGGAACCGGGTTGCCACTACTACTCCCATCGTTCCCAGACTGCCCGGATCCGAGTGCCCCACGGCCCAAGGGGCGAGTCAGCTTTGGCGTAGTCGGCAGGATTTCATGCCCGCAACCACCGGGTACTGCGTGCCTAAAAAAGACTTTTGTAACTTACCTGTGGCGAAGTTTCCCGCCGTCCGGAGTCGTTTCCCGCCATCCGGAGCCGATTCCCGCCATCAGACGCCATCTTGGACTGTTTCCCGCCGTCTTCTGCCGTCTTCCCGCCATCCGCAGCTGTTTCTCGCCATCGGACGCCATCTTCAGGACGCCGCGCGGGAAGAAGAGGGGCGTGGACTTCAAAACCGCGCGAGATCCGAAGCTCCGCCCCACGCACCGACGCTGCGCAAGGTCCTGGAAGGGAGAGAGAGCGACGCTGACGTCATCAGGACGCGACGCAAGGTCCTCGTCCAGAGCAGCAGCAGCGGAGCCGCGGCCTACAGAAGAGGATCGTCGGAAGGTAGGCCACGCTTAACTAGGGGGGAGGAAGATGTCGGACACAGAGGCGCCCACTACCACCAACGCAGCTGCAGCAGCGGTGATGCCCTTTTCCCTGCCCTACATCCCTGGAGCGGCCTGGCTGCCCAAATACTCAGGGGAGCCCCATGCCCTAACTGACTTCAAGGAAAGGCTATACAGTTTGTTCCACGTTTACCCCCTGACAGAGGAACAGAAGGTCAGCATATTGACAGGGCAGTTAACTGGCGCAGCCCAAAGGGAGGTAAAATCATGGCCCACTGAGGATAAAAGGACTGTGAAGGGTATTCTGGCCCGGCTGCGGGGTACCTTTGACACACGTACCTCCGCTGAGATTAAAATGAGGTTCTATGGATGTAAGCAGCGGGCACAGGACAGCATCAGAGACTATGCCCTAAATCTGCAGGAAGCCTTGAGGGCTATTCAACAAACTGACCCTGGCAGTGTGCAGGAAACGGATAAGCTGCTAACAGAACAATTCATAGAAGGTCTGCTGTCTAGCGCCCACAGGGCCCAACTGCGTCTCATGTTCTTTCAGAACCCCGACCTAACCTTTGCCCAATTTAAGGACAGGGCCATAAGGGTGCTCCGTGAATCTGCAACCAGTGGCGCTATAAACCCCCGGCGCCCTGCTCTCACCAACCACCAGGAGGCGGCGCCCTCCTCTATGGATCCCGTGGGGGCTGATGCACAGGCCCTGAACCAAGCCCCGTCGAAAGACCTGCACCACCAAGTCCAGGAGCTGACCAGGAGCGTCGCGGCGTTGACCAGGACCGTCCAGGCGTTGCAAGTGGACCCGTCAAGACCCATCGAGCTGGCTTCAAGTCCGGAGGATGTCCCGTGGCGTCGACAGAGGAGGATCCCGTCGTTCCGAGGGAGGCCCACAGACCGCTACGCAGAGGATGGACAGCCCATTTGCCGTCGATGCAACCAGCCCGGACACATTTCCAGGTACTGTAATTTAAAAGGGTCCAACCTGGGGCAAAGGGTCAACCCCCAGGCATAAGATCACCAGGCCCTTACAATTGGCGTAATAAGTACGTTGGGGGGCGCCCGGTTTTACCCATGGTGCTGGACGGTATCCCCATGAGCGCCTTGCTGGATAATAGGTCACAAGTAACCACTATCCCTTATGTACTTTTTAAGCAGTATTGGACTGATGCTGATATCACACGGTATCCAGACAATAACTTGAGCATCATCGCCAGTAATGGCTTACCCGTGCCGCAGATGGGGTTCAAGGAGATGACCATTAAAATTGGTAAAGTTGAACTGCCGGCACAGGGGGTGATTATTGTGGACATTGACCGTCGTGAAAGTCACCCTAAAATAACTGTGGGTACTAACGTAATTGAAAATTGTCTTTCAGAGGTAATTGTAATTCTACAACAGGTGGCGGTGAATGCTAGTTCCAGCCAACAGAGAGTCCTCAACAAGGAGATAAAAGCCCTGATGAGACGGCAGCAGGTAGAACTGTCTGGTGGTGAGATCGGTAGCGTAAGACTGAGTGACCCATTCCCCATTTCCATGCCTCCCAAAAGTGAAATGATGATCTGGTGTCGGACTGCAATCGGGTTGAGAGGTAGAGACTACCAAGCCATGGTAGAACCCGTGTACTCAGACAGCAGGCCCACCATTTTGACAGCCCGGGGGGTGGTTGATGTCCGTCATGGGAGGGTGCCCGTCCGCATCCTCAACATTGGGGAGAGGGAAGTACACTTACCCAGGTACGCTACACTCGCCAAACTGTTTGTTGTCGAACACAAAGCTATCAGGGCCGTGGAACCCTTGCCTCCATCTCCTCAGGCGGAGGGTAATGGCTCCCAGAAACAAAAGGAGGACTGGTGCCAGAAACTCCATGTGGGTGCTGACTCCACTCCCCTGCACCAAAAACAAGGAGTCTACCGGGTGGTACAGGAGTACGAGAGAGTCTTTAGTAAGCACCCGCTAGACTTCGGCAGAGTAAAAGGGATAGAACACCACATCCCCACAGGGAGCCACCCACCAATAAAAGAGAGGCACAGACCTGTACCCCCTGCACATTATCAGAACGCAAAGGGCATGCTAAGAGAGATGAAAGAAGCTGGGGTTATTAGAGACAGCTGTAGCCCCTGGGCAGCCCCCTTGGTTCTGGTCAAAAAGAAAGACGGCACCATGAGAATGTGCGTGGACTATAGACAAATCAACCGTATCACCCACAAAGACGCATATCCGCTGCCTAGAATAGAGGAGTCTTTAGCCGCACTAAAATCTGCTAACTTCTTTTCTACTTTGGACCTTACTAGCGGGTACTGGCAGGTTCCTGTGGCAGAGGCTGACAAGGAGAAGACTGCCTTCACCACCCCGATGGGACTGAGTGAGTTCAACTGTATGCCCTTCGGGCTCTGCAACGCACCAGGGACCTTCCAGAGGCTGATGGAATGATGTCTAGGGCACCGAAACTTCGAGACGGTCCTCCTTTACCTGGACGACGTGATCGTCTATTCGAAGACCTACGAGGACCACCTAAAGCACCTGGCCGAGGTGTTCGAAGCCCTGGCAGGCTATGGCCTGAAGGTGAAACCATCGAAGTGTCACCTGCTGAAACCAAAGGACCAGTACCTAGGGCACGTGGTAAGCGCGGAAGGAGTGGCCCCCGACCCTGACAAGGTCACGGCAATCAAGAGCTGGCCAAGCCCCTCGAACATCAAAGAGGTGAGACAGTTTCTCGGGTTGGTAGGCTACTACCGAAGGTTCATCCCCGGGTTCACTAAGATGGCAGCTCCTATGCAGGACCTCCTGATCGGACAGTCTAAGTCCAGGAGCCAAAAGCCGCCCTTCAAGTGGGATAAACCGGAAGAGGAGTCCTTCCGCCAGCTAAAGATGGCCCTCACAGGGGACGAGATCCTGGCCTACCCTGATTATGGCCAGCCTTTCATTCTCCACACAGATGCCAGTAATGTGGGACTGGGAGCCGTACTGTTCCAAAACCAACAGGGCAGAGAAAGGGTGATCGCGTACGCCAGCCGGAAGCTGAGACCCACCAAGAGGAACCCGGAGAATTACAGATCCTTCAAGCTAGAATTCTTGGCGGTGGTGTGGGCCGTGACGGAACGCTTCAAGCATTACCTGGCCTCCGCAAAGTTCACCGTGTACACGGACAACAACCCGTTGACACACCTGGACAATGCAAGACTGGGTGCCCTAGAACAGCGGTGGATGGCCCGTCTCTCCAACTATGACTGATCAAGTACCGGGCCGGCAAAACCAATGCCAACGCTGACGCCCTATCGAGGATGCCTCACTTATCTGAAGGTGACGAAGACCCAGAAGAGCTGGAGGAGGTAGAACTCCCCGCGTTTCACCGGTATGGAGCTGCTCAATACTCCCACCACGTGAAGGAGGAGGATCTAACAACCGTGATGATAAATCCCCTACCTCAACACAGCTGGGCCGAGACCCAAGATAGTGACCCTGCCATCCGCCTGGTGAAAGATCTGCTGACCCAGGAAGATGCCCGCATAGATCCGGATGCTCCAGAGGAAGCCAAGCAGCTATGGAAAGAGAAGAGCAAGCTGTTCCTCTACGAAGGCAAGTTGTGCAGAAGGATTGTCAACCACCGGACGCACGAGCTGACCTGGCAAGTCGTGGTCCCAAGGCAGGATGCAGCTATGGTCCTGGGGGCTTACCATGACAGAGCGGGACACATCGGTTCGGTTGGAAGAAACTGGAGTTCCTACTAAGAGGAAGGTTCTTTTGGGTCGGCATGAGAGGAGCTGTAGAAAAATGGTGCAGAGACTGTGGCCCTTGTCACCTAAGGAGGAAGGACCGCACCAGCCAGAAGACACCCTTGAGGCCCATCGTCACCACGCAGCCTCTTGAGCTGGTAGCTCTGGACCATGTCAAATTGGCTCCCAGCCGGTCAGGATACATCTATGCCCTGACAATCGTGGACCACTATTCCCGTTTTCTAGTGGTGGTCCCAGTAAAAGACTTGACAGCCCAAACAGCGGCCAGAGCCTTCCAGCAATATTTCTGCCGTCCACACGGGTATCCGGAACAGGTCCTGACAGACCAGGGTCCAGCGTTCGAGGCTGAAATCTTTCAGGAGTTCGGCAACCTCTATGGCTGTAAGAAGATTCGGACAACGCCTTACCACCCACAAACCAACGGGATGTGTGAGAAGATGAACAATATAGTCATTGATCTCCTGAAGACGTTGCCCCTGGAGGAGCGCAGCCTGTGGCCAGAAAAACTGCCGGACCTGATAGACTTATACAATCATATCCCGGTGAATGCTACCAACTGCACCCCGGCTTACCTGATGCGACCCAGACCGGGTAAGCTGCCTATAGACCTGGAGATGGGAGTCTACCCGAAGGTGTGCGTGATCACCAAGGACGGAGGAGAAACCACTAGTACCGTCTCCAGAGACCATCTCAAAAGATGCCCCGAGCAACTCCGTAGTGCAGAAGAGGATCAGAGTGACCTTGAACCCGCAGAGGACAAGGAAGAAATGATCAGCACCGTTCTCGGAGAGTTCCCTCAGTCCTGGACTCGCATAAATGATGCCATAGTGGTACCCGTCCTGCATTTCCTGCAACCGGCACAGCAACAACCAACACCAGAGCCGGAAGGTGAAGAGGAGCAAGCGGTTCCAGAGGCAGAAGAGCCTGTACCAGCAGCCCAGGAGAGTCAACCCTCTGCTGACAGTGAGCCTGCCATGCCTGCGGTAAGCCAAAGGACCCACAGACAGCTGCCTTCCCTACCTGTACACCCAGCTGATAGCTGTACCCCTAACGCTAGTGGGGAAAGCCAGGTTGGTCCACCACCAGACAGTGGGCTACGTAGGTCAACCAGGAGCACAAAGGGGCTGATACCCGCTCGCTGGAGAATATAGAGCGCACTAAAATTGTAAATAACCTTGTTGCCAAATGTTGAATTGTTTGCAAAGTTACATGCATGTTTGGTAATTCCGTGTTTCAGTTTCTTGCAGTTACTGTAAGGACTCACAGGTTATGGACTTTTTATAACCGGGACTCATGCTGCACATAACACATCTGCATCTCTGGCTGCTATGGGCATAAAAGGGGACAAACTTATGGTGTGGCCCCCATGCTCCCCTGACCTCAACCCCATTGAGAACCTCTGAAGCATCATCAAAAGGAGTGTCTATGATGGTGGGAGGCAGTTCACATCTAAGCAACAGCTCTGGGAGCGTATTCTGTCCTCATGCAAAACAATTGAAGCAGAAACCATCCAAAACCTGACAAATTCAATGGACGAGAGAGTTCAGAAGCTCATTTCGAACAAGCGGTCCTATGTGCAAATGTAACATCACCTAGAATAAAGTTTTGAGTTGAAAACTGTTTGATTTCAGTGTGTAATAACCTGCTAATGCTTATAATTTCAAAAAAGACCATTTTTTTGTTCTTTATTAAAATTAAAAGGTTGAAAACTCTGCTGTGCATAATAATTTGGAACATGCATTTTGAGTGCAGTTTGAGTGTTTTATTTTTTTAAATATACTGTTATCATAGGCAGTTTGTACAAAAACCTTTCAATTGTACTCTAATAGTTATTTGACTGGAAAATTACAATGACTGCAATTCATATAGGTAATTTGGGAAAATCTGAGAAAATAATATTTGCATAATAATTTGGAACACAGTGTATACAGACCACAAAGTATGGCAGTATCAGCGATCAAGCAGACAAGGGCTGGAGAGAGCAGGAGAGACGTTAGAAAGACGCTCGAGAGAGAGAGAGCAGGAGAGACGCTAGAAAGACGCTCGAGAGAGAGAGCAGGAGAGATGCTCGAGATCAGGAGAGACGCTCGAGAGAGAGAGAGAGCAGGAGAGACGCTCAAGAGAGAGAGCAGGAGAGATGCTCGAGATCAGGAGAGACGCTCGAGAGAGAGAGCAGGAGAGACGCTCGAGAGAGAGAGAGCAGGAGAGACGCTCAAGAGAGAGAGCAGGAGAGACGCTCGAGAGAGAGAGCAGGAGAGACGCTCGAGAGAGAGAGAGCAGGAGAGACGCTCGAGAGAGAGAGCAGGAGAGACGCTAGAAAGACGCTCGAGAGAGAGAGAGCAGGAGAGACGCTCAAGAGAGAGAGCAGGAGAGACGCTCGAGAGAGAGAGCAGGAGAGACGCTAGAAAGACGCTCGAGAGAGAGAGAGCAGGAGAGACGCTCGAGAGAGAGAGAGAGAGCAGGAGAGACGCTCAAGATCAGGAGAGACGCTCGAGAGAGAGAGCAGGAGAGACGCTCGAGAGAGAGAGCAGGAGAGACGCTCGAGAGAGAGCAGGAGGGACGCTAGAGAGAGAGAGCAGGAGAGACGCTCGAGAGAGAGAGAGCAGGAGAGACGCTCGAGAGAGAGAGCAGGAGAGACGCTCGAGAGAGAGCAGGAGAGACGCTCGAGAGAGAGAGAGCAGGAGAGACACTAGAAAGACGCTCGAGAGAGAGAGAGCAGGAGAGACGCTCGAGAGAGAGAGCAGGAGAGACGCTCGAGAGAGAGCAGGAGAGACGCTCGAGAGAGAGAGCAGGAGAGACGCTCGAGAGAGAGAGAGCAGGAGAGACGCTCGAGAGAGAGAGAGCAGGAGAGACGCTTGAGAGAGAGAGCGCAGGAGAGACGCTCGAGAGAGAGAGCAGGAGAGACGCTCGAGAGAGAGAGAGCAGGAGAGACGCTCGAGAGAGAGAGCAGGAGAAACGTTCGAGAGAGAGAGCAGGAGAGACGCTCGAGAGAGAGAGCAGAAGAGACGCTCGAGAGAGAGAGCAGGAGAGGCGCTCGAGAGAGAGAGCAGGAGAGACGCTCGAGAGAGAGAGCAGGAGAGACGCTCGAGAGAGAGAGAGAGCAGGAGAGACGCTCGAGAGAGAGAGCAGGAGAGACGCTCGAGAGAGAGAGAGCAGGAGAGATGCTCGAGAGAGAGAGAGCAGGAGAGACGCTAGAGAGAGAGAGACGCTCGAGAGAGAGAGAGCAGGAGAGACGCTCAAGAGAGAGAGAGCAGGAGAGACGCTCGAGAGAGAGAGAGACGCTCGAGAGATTGAGCAGGAGAGAAGCTCGAGAGAGAGAGCAGGAGAGACGCTCGAGAGAGAGCAGGAGAGACGCTCGAGAGAGAGCAGGAGAGACGCTCGAGAGAGAGAGCAGGAGAGACGCTCGAGAGAGAGAGAGCAGGAGAGATGCAAGAGAGAGAGAGACGCTTGAGAGAAAGAGCAGGAGAGAAGCTCGAGAGAGAGAGCAGGAGAGAAGCTCGAGAGAGAGAGCAGGAGAGACGCTCGAGAGAGAGCAGGAGAGACGCTCGAGAGAGAGAGCAGGAGAGACGCTCGAGAGAGAGAGCAGGAGAGACACTCGAGAGAGAGCAGGAGAGACGCTCGAGAGAGAGAGAGCAGGAGAGACGCTCGAGAGAGAGAGCAGGAGAGACGCTCGAGAGAGAGAGCAGGAGAGACGCTCGAGAGAGAGAGCAGGAGAGACGCTCGAGAGAGAGAGAGAGCAGGAGAGACGCTCGAGAGAAAGAGCAGGAGAGAAGCTAGAGAGAGAGAGCAGGAGAGACGCTCGAGAGAGAGAGCAGGAGAGACGCTCGATAGAAAGCAGGAGCAACTGTCAATCACTTCATCACTATATGACTCAGTAATGATACCTATTACTCAGGGTGACAACATGGCAGGTCACAGAGTTACTTTCATGATCTAGATTTGCTAAATTGGAGACATATCATGATACAGAGCCCATGTCCATGACTTATGTCAGCTCCAAAGTGAAATATGTATTGAAAAAAATTAAAAAAAATTATATATATACACACACATATACATACACTGCTCAAAAAAATAAAGGGAACACTCAAATAACACATCCTAGATCTGAATGAATGAAATATTCTCATTGAATACTTTGTTCTGTACAAAGCTGAAAGTGCTGACAACAAAATCACATAAAAATCATCAATGGAAATCAAATTTATTAACTAATGGAGGCCTGGATTTGGAGCCACCCCCAAAATTAAAGTGGAAAAACACACTACAGGCTGATCCAACTTTGATGTAATGTCCTTAAAACAAGTCAAAATGAGGTTCAGTATTGTGTGCGGCCTCCACGTGCCTGTATGACCTCCCTACAACGCCTGGGCATGCTCCTGATGAGGTGGTCTCCTGTGGGATCTCCTCCCAGACCTGGACTAAATCATCCGCCAACTTCTGGAAAGTCTATGGTGCAACGTGACGTTGGTGGATGGAGCGAGACATGATGTCCCAGATGTGCTCAATCGGATTCAGGTCTGGGGAACGGGTGGGACAGTCCATAGCTCAATGCCTTCATCTTGCAGGAACTGCTGACACACTCCAGCCACATGAGGTCTGGCATTGTCCTGCATTAGGAGGAACCCAGGGCCAACCGCACCAGCATATGGTCTCACAAGGGGTCTGAGGATCTCATCTCGGTACCTAATGGCAGTCAGGCTACGTCTGGCGAGCACATGGAGGGCTGTGCGGCCCTCCAAAGAAATGCCACTCCACACCATTACTGACCCACTGCCAAACCGGTCATGCTGAAGGATGTTGCAGGCAGCAGATCGCTCTCCGCGGCGTCTCCAGACTCTGTCATGTCTGTCACATGTGCTCAGTGTGAACCTGCTTTCATCTGTGAAGAGCACAGGGCGCCAGTGGCGACTTTGCCAATCCTGGTGTTCTGTGGCAAATGCCAAGCGTCCTGCACAATGTTGGGATGTGATCACAACCCCCATCTGTGGACGTCGGGCCTTCATACCACCCTCATGGAGTCGGTTTCTAACCGTTTGTGCAGACACATGAACATTTGTGGCCTGCTGGAGGTCATTTTGCAGGGCTCTGTCAGTGCTCCCCCTGTTCCTCCTTGCACAAAGGCGGAGGTAGCGGTACTGCTGCTGGGTTGTTGCCCTCCTACGGCCCCCTCCTTGTCTCCTGGTGTACTGGCCTGTCTCCTGGTAGCACCTCCAGCCTCTGGACACTACGCTGACAGACACAGCAAACCTTCTTGCCACAGCTCGCACTGATGTGCCATCCTGGATGAGCTGCACTACCTGAGCAACTTCTGTGGGTTGTAGAGTCCGTCTCATGCTACCACGAGTGTGAAAGCATAACCAACATTCAAAAGTGACCAAAACATCTGCCAGAAAGCATTGGTACTGAGATGTGGTCTGTGGTCCCCACCTGCAGAATCAATCCTTTGAGGGTGTCTTGATAATTGCCAATAATTTCCATCTATTGTCTATTCCATTTGCACAACAGCATGTGAAATTGATTGTCAATCAGTGTCATTTCCTAAGTGGACAGTTTGATGCACTTGGAGTTATATTCTGTTGTTTAAGTGTTCCCTTTATTTTTTTGAGCAGTGTATATATACAGTACAGACCAAAAGGTGGACACACCTTCTCATTTAAAGATTTATCTGTATTTTCATGACTAAGAAAATTGTACATTCACACTGAAGGCATCAAAACTATGAATTAACACATGTGGAATTATATACTTAACAAAAACGTGTGAAACAACTGAAAATATGTCTTATATTCTAGGTTCTTCAAAGTAGCCACCTTTTGCTTTGATGGCTGCTTTGCACACTCTTGGCATTCTCTTGATGAGCTTCAAGAGGTAGTCACCGGAAATGGTTTTCACTTCACAGGTGTGCCCAGTCAGGTTTAATAAGTGGGATTTCTTGCCTTATAAATGGGGTTGGGACCATCACTTGTGTTGTGCAGAAGTCTGGTGGATACACAGCTGATAGTCCTACTGAATAGACTGTTAGATGCTTTTTTCTTGCCATCATACAAATTCTAAGTAAAGAAAAACGAGTGGCCATCATTACTTTAAGAAAGGAAGGTCAGTCAGTCCGAAAAATTGTGAAAACTTTGAAAGCGTCCCCAAGTGCAGTTGCAAAAACCATCAAGCGCTACAAAGAAACTGTCTCACATGAGGACTGCCCCAGGAAAGGAAGACCAAGAGTCACCTCTGCTTCTGAGGATAAGTTTATCCGAGTCACCAGCCTCAGAAATCGCAGGTTAACAGCAGCTCAGATTAGAGACCAGGTCAATGCCACACAGAGTTCTAGCAGCAGAAACATCTCTTCAACAACTGTTAAGAGGAGACTTTGTGCAGCAGGCCTTCATGGTAAAATAGCTGCTAGGAAACCACTGCTAAGGACAGGCAACAAGCAGAAGAGACTTGTTTGGGCTAAAGAACACAAGGAATGGACATTAGACCAGTGGAAATCTGTGCTTTGGTCTGATGAGTCCAAATTTGAGATCTTTGGTTCCAACCACCGTGTCTTTGTGCGATGCATAAAAGGGGAACGGATGGACTCTACATGCCTGGTTCACACAGTGAAGCATGGAGGAGGAGGAGTGATGGTGTGGGGGTGCTTTGCTGGTGACACTGTTGGAGATTTATTCAAAATTGAAGGCATACTGAACCAGCATGGCTACCACAGCATCTGGCAGCGGCATGCTATTCCATCCGGTTTGCGTTTAGTTGGACCATCATTTATTTTTCAAAAGAACAATGACCCCAAACACACCTCCAGGCTGTGTAAGGGCTATTTGACCAAGAAGGCGAGTGATGGGGTGCTACGCCAGATGACCTGGCCTCCACAGTCACCAGACCTGAACCCAATCGAGATGGTTTGGGGTGAGCTGGACCGCCGAGTGAAGGCAAAAGGGCCTACAAGTGCTAAGCATCTCCGGGAACTCCTTCAAGATTGTTGGAAGACCATTTCCGGTGACTACCACTTGAAGCGCATCAAGAGAATGCCAAGAGTGTGCAAAGCAGTCATCAAAGCAAAAGGTGGCTACTTTGAAGAACCTAGAATATAAGACATATTTTCAGTTGTTTCACACTTTTTTGTTAAGTATATATTTCCACATGTGTTAATTCATAGTTTTGATGCCTTCAGTGTGAATGTACAATTTTCATAGTCATGAAAATACATAAAAAATCTTTAAATGAGGTGTGTCCAAACTTTTGGTCTGTACTGTACATACACACACACACACACACACACACACACACACATATATATATACATACACGCCCGCAGTAGGGAAAATAAGTATTTGATACACTGCCGATTTTGCAAGCTTTCCCACCTACAAAGAATGGAGAGGTCTGTCATTTTTATCATAGGTACACTTCAACTGTGAGAGACAGAATCTAAAAATAAAATCCAAAAAAAAAATCACATTGTATGATTTTTAAATAATTAAATCGCATTTCATTGCATGAAATAAGTATTTGATCACCTACCAACCAGCAAGAAATCTCGCTCTCACAGACCTGTTAGTTTTTCTTTCAGAAGCCCTCCTACTCTGCACTCCTCACCTGTATTTATTGTACCTGTTTGAACTCGTTACCTGTATAAAAGACACCTGTCCACACACTCAATCAATCACACTCCAACCTATCCACCATGGTTAAGACCAAAGAGCTATCTAAGGACACCAGGGACAAAATTGTAGACCTGCTCCAGGCTGGGATTGGCTACAGGACAATATGCAAGCAGCTTGGTGAGAAAGCAACAACTGTTGGCACAATTATTAGAAAACGGAAGAAACACAAGATGACTGTCAATCTTCCTCGGTCTGGGGCTCCATGCAAGATCTCGACCCGTGGGATAAGGATGATTCTGAGAAAGGTCAGGAATCAGCCCAGAACTACACAGGAGGACCTGGTCAATGACCTGAAGAGAGCCGAGACTACAGTCTCAAACATTACCATTAGTAACACACTATGCCGTCATGGATTAAACTCCTGCAGGGCACGCAAGGTCCCCTGCTCACGCCAGCACATGTCCAGGCCCGTTTGAAGTTCGCCATTGACCATCTGGGTGATCCAGAGGAGGCATGGGAGAGGGTCATGTGGTCAGATGAGACCAAAATAGGACTTTTTGGTATCAACTCCACTTGACGTGTTTGGAGAAAGAAGAAGGATGAGTACAACCCCAAGAACACCGTCCCAACTGAGAAGCATGCTGGGGAAACCTTATACTTTGGGGGTGCTTTTCTGCAAAGGGGACAGGACAACTGCACCCAGCAACAGTCCCGAAACTTGAAAGATCTGGAGAAGATCTGTATGGAGGAGTGGTCCAAAATTCCTGCTGCAGTGTCTGCAAACTTGGTCAAGAACTACAGGAAACGTCTGACCTCTGTAATTGCAAACAAAGGTTTCCGTACCAAATATTAAGATCTGTTTTTCTATTGTATCAAATAATTAATTTGCATAATTGCATGAAATAAGTATGTAAAAATTATAAAATGTTATTTTCTGTTTTTTATTTTTAGATTCTGTCTCTCACAGGTGAAGTGTACCTACGATAAAAATTACAGCCCTCTCCATTCTTTGTAGGTGGGAAAACTTGCAAAATCGTCAGTGTATCCAATACTTATTTTCCCCACTGTATATACTTTGTTCCTAAAAAAGAAAAAACCCACCGGTCTTCTATGTGAACATAACAAAGACTATAACTAAAAATCTTATATATTAAAAAAAAAAACTAAAACAAGGTTGACCACATTTTCTTATGGTATTTTTATCTGAAACTTCCTTGGAAAATTCACTGGAAATATCAGAAATGTCTGAAGTGGGGACCTCAATGTAAGACCCCCACCCATTAGATGTAAGGTGGCTCCCAAACCTCACGTGTCGATGCAGCACAGCCATCTGCAGCCACATTTTACGTAGAGCACACGCAGAACTGGGTCATTAACACATACATTAATCCTTTCATTTCGTTCTCCTCTGCTGAAGATGTGTTTGACAAAGACCTCATCTACCAAAATAAAGAGGTGTATTCCCTATGAAGTAACAATACCGTGGCATCTCTTCTTCCCAGGTCCTCTGCGTTGTGTCAATCTTCTGGAAATGTGTGGATACATTGACAACTGGCCACTGCCAGGCCCCTGGTCGTAGTGATTATGCCTACTGTCCAAACTGATTAGACATGGACAAGGAGTAAGGTAACACCCCATTGTCAATTAGATGTAAGGCTATGTTCACACTAGGCGTTTTTTCACTACACATTACTTTCAATGGGTGAAATACACTGAAAGAAGTGACGTGCTCTATTCAGCAAAAAACAATGCAAATCACAAAATACTGATCATACAAAAACCAGGGTGTGAGCATGAGATTTCTGAAATCTCATAGACTTTGCTTGTACTGTAAAACACAGCTGAAAATTTGCATTAAAAAAACGCTGAAAAAAACGCGATGTGTGAACATAGCCTTCAAAGGCACTGCACAGTGGTCTGAAACACAAATTCTGCACATTTGTGATTTTATAGGGTTTATAAGATTACTAAAACAGACGTGTCAGGAGACCACACAGATCCACTTTATAAAAACAAAAACACCTCAGTCATTGAAAGGTTAAATTACAACATTCCTAAGTCCAGCGCTCAAAATCTCCCAAGTCTCCTTACATTATGTAGTAAAGGACAGGTGACATTGGGGCCTTGCTTGTCCACCAGGTGATGTCTTATCGGTGGAAAGACTGTGATGAGAGGTTTGTCTTGAGGAAATTGTGGCGGAAGTAAACTGCAATAAAAACAAAGTATTAGAGCAAGACGCGGGATACATGACTGCAGCCTACAGAAACGTGACAGGTCCGGGGAAAATACCCAACAGCCTCATCTCATCTCAATGGAAAATCCATTTAGGTGGCACGTAGCGTAAGGCATAAAGGGACGTCAGCACCTTGACATATGATCGTAATGGTGTTATAAGAGATCTGATGAGTCCATCATGACAAATCTAGTGTGGAAAACATATGCAAATCCGTCTGGAAGTGCACTGGGGCGTATCACTGCACTTAGACAGCTCCTTTCAAGTGCACGGACACGCCCCTCTGCACTCCCACACCAATCTGCAGACACTCCATTTCCTTTTGACTGGCACATCGGAGCTCTGCAAAAAAAAAAAGGATAATTTTTCTGGGGAGGGACAATCGACGATACTGTTCTACGACTACTTCCATATGTAAAAGGAAGCTGAGAGGACCCTATAAGCCTCCATATTGATTTAAAGTGATTTCTTATTAGTAGCAATTAAACAACTTGCATTAATACACATCATCTATAGTGACGTCATGAGCCGCCAAGCAACATCATTTAATGGCTCCAGTGCTACAAGACATGACTATGGATGACAAGTCATTGTAGGGTACCGATTACACGCGGTGGGGTCTATCAACAGCATGGGACAAAGATATTCTAGAAGTACCTAATATGGTCTGCTTTTTAAGGGGTTGCCCACTACCTTGATATTGATCACTTACCCATTGGATAGGTCATTAATATGGAATCAGTGGGGGCAGGGGTGGATTAAGAGTAGTAAGGGCCCCGGGCAGTTTAGAAGGCGCGCCCCCCCCCCCTACCTGATTTATCACGTGACATGTCACATGATCCCCTGTGATAGATCATGTGATAGTTCACGGGAAATTAATTTGGCATAATATTAATTGTGCTGCCTCATCTGAGAGCAGCACAATATTTGGGCAGATACCCTGATTCCAGCGATGTGTCACTTTTTCAGCTGCTTGTTGTCATTTTGAGAAAATCACCGTTTTATCTGCTGCAGATCTAGCAGCTCTCTGAATGCTGCGCTCTGTATAGCCCCGCCCACACCACTGATTGGCAGCTTTCTGCCCATGCTCAGTGTACACAGAAATCTACTGATCAGTGATGGGGGTGGGGTCCTACAGAACTTACTAGTCATCTAGTAATAATTACCTTCTGACAAATCAATGATTTTATCAAAACAACACTAAGCAGCCCAGTAAGTGACACATTACTGGAATCAGTGCCTCTAACCCTACATTATGCTGCTCTCAGATTAGGTGGCAAAAACCTGATGACAGATTCCCTTTAAAGGAGCTGTAAAGACAAGAAAGTTTGTATTAAAAAAAATACAAGCCATTTGTGAAATTAACTTTTTTTCATTGTTAATTCACATTAGACTGTATCTTCAACACTTTTGTCAGCAGGTCTTATTACAGACTCTGAATAGGGCAGCTCTCTCCCTCTCCCTCAGCAGAAAGTCACAGCATGGTTAAAAAACGGGATCTTTTATGATTTTCTCATAATAAATAAAAAAGGACATGCAAGTCCTCCAAACTATTTTCCCTTTCTCTATAGGCGAGGTCCTAAATCTTTCTTGTTCTTTAGTTGATCACATGTCAAAAATGCAAAGCATTTACTATGAACTCGCCTAAAAAAATATACACTTGGAGAGTAATATCATCATCTGCATGTAAATATTCCTTGACTCTAAGGGCTCGCTCACACTGTCGTATAACACGGCCGAATGCTATGTGATGTTTTATCGGATAGGACTCGGCCCTATGTTATACTATGGGACAGTGCGATTATTGGCATGAGAAAATAATCTCATTCGATATTCGGACCATGTGCACCCATACAAGTCTATGGGTGCACGTAAAACATTAGACTGCACTCGGATGTCATCCAAGTGCAGTCCGATGAACACTCACAGAGACTATGGAGAAGATGGAGAAATTAAGTTCTCCATCTTCTCCATATCTGTGCTGCGAGAGAATCGGATCACACTCAGTTGAAGCTCTGACAGAGTTTGAGCCGAGTGTCATTAGCATAATTGGCCCTATTCTCTTGCATGAGAGAATATATGGCTTAGTGAGTGGACCCTAAAACTGAATAGTAGTGACGGACAGGAACCTCACAAGCGGGATCCATGTAGCTCTCAGATGTCATGTAGGTAGGGCTTCATTCCATGGGGTAGGGCTTAATTCCAATGTAAATAAAAAAAAATGGACTTCAAATAAAAATTAAATGAACACAAAAAGCACTAATTGAATTATTTTTTTTCGTATTTATGTTTGCAGCCCCTTTAAAAACCCTTTGAGGACCAAGGCACATATATGTCCCATAGTTTTAAACTGGAAAAAAATTTGATTGAATAAAATGTAAGGTCCTCGAAGGTTTAAGTAGGTCATAAATTCATATGAATACTTGCTCATACAATTGCACATGCCAAAAGATGAAGAAGAACAGAATCAAAAATATGACATTAAGTGGATCACTTACAGGTATTCAAGGTGAAAGAGACCAGCAAAGGCATCGTCTCGAATGACAGTAAATGAGTTAGAATTCAGCAAGCTGAAAATGAAGACAGCAGGTTAGAAGTGAACCAGACTTTATGGTGCTCAGAATTAGTCAAGCAGAATTTATTGACTGCTCTTGCAAAGCACTGAGACTCCCGCTGTGTATAGATGGCGCCGTGCGGCCTCCCGCTGTGTATAGATGGCGCCGTGCGGCCTCCCGCTGTGTATAGATGGCGCCGTGCGGCCTCCCGCTGTGTATAGATGGCGCCGTATAGATGGCTACGTGCGGCCTCCTGCTGAGTATACGTGTATAGATGGCTACGTGCGGCCTCCTGCTGAGTATAGATGCCACACGGCGCTCCCCCCAGAGACAGCAGGAGGCCGCACAGCTCCATCTATACTCAGCGGGAGACCGCACGTAGCCATCTATACACAGCAGGAGGCCGCACGGCGACATCTATACTCAGCGGGAGACCGCATGTAGCCATCTATACACAGCGGGGGGCGCACGGCGCCCCCCCCCAGAGACTGCAGGAGGCCGCACAGCGCCATCTATACTCAGCGGGAGGCCGCACGTAGCCATCTATACACAGCGGGAGGCCTCGCGGCGCCCCCCCCAGAGACAGCAGAAGGCCGCACAGCGCCATCTATACTCAGCGGGAGGCCGCAAGTAGCCATCTATACACAGCGGGAGGCCGCATGGCGCCCCCCCCAGAGACAGCAGGTGGCCGCACAGCGCCATCTATACTCAGCGGGAGGCCGCTCGGCGCCATCTATACACAGCGGGGAGCCGCACGGCGCCATCTCTACACAGCAGGGGGCCGCACTGCGCCATCAATACACGGCGGGGGGCCGCACGGCGCCATCTATACATAGCGGGGGGCCGCACGTAGCCATCTATACACAGCGGAGGGCCGCATGTAGCCATCTGTACACAGCGGGGGGCCGCACGGCGCCCCCCCAGATACAGCAGGAGGCCGCACGGCGCCAACTATACTCAGCAGTAGGCCGCACGCAGTCACACACACAAACATATACAGACATATACATACACGCATAAACACATTTGAAACACAAAAATACATATAAACAGACATGACACAATGATATCTGCCCACACACACATACAAACAGACATCACACAATGACATCTGCCCACACACACACAAACAGACATCACACAATGACATCTGCCTACACACACACACACATACACACACACATACACACACAAACAGACATCACACAATGACATCTGCCTACACACACACACACACACAAACAGACATCACACAATGACATCTGCCTACACACACAAACAGACATCACACAATGACATCTGCCCACACACACACACACAAACAGACATCACACAATGACATCTGCCCACACACACACACACACACATACAAACAGACATCACACAATGACATCTGCCCACACACACACACACACACACATACAAACAGACATCATACAATGACATCTGCCCACACACACACACATACACACACACACACACAGACATACACACACACAAACAGACATCACACAATGACATCTGCCCACATACACACACATCACACAAACAGACATCACACAATGACATCTGCCCCCACACACACACAGACATCACACAATGACATCTGCCCCCCCCCACACACACACACAAACAGACATCACACAATGACATCTGCCCACACACACACACAAACAGACATCACACAATGACATCTGCCCACACACACACACAGACATCACACAATGACATCTGCCCACACACACACACACACATACAAACAGACATCACACAATGACATCTGCCCACACACACACAAACAGACATCACACAATGACATCTGCCCACACACACACACACACACATACAAACAGACATCACACAATGACATCTGCCCACACACACACACACACAC
>NW_027362956.1:1482500-1530000 GCF_046119375.1 Phyllobates terribilis | reverse complement strand
CCCTGACAAAACATAATACAAGTCCTGCTTCATGCTGGCTACGCTTCTCAGGTAACCCTATACTGAAGGACTTGTACTGTTCATAGACCTAACATACAACACATTACATACAAGTTATCCCGCATCAAGAGACACATGACATTTTGTAATGGTTTGGAAATAATAACCATCCTAGACATCAAGTTCCCCTTTGAGAGGTCACAAGGTAATATCCGATGGCTCTAAAATGGAATCTGCCACCAGGTTTTGCTATCCCATCTGCATGATGTAAGGGCAGAAACCTGATTCCAGAAATGTGTCCCTTATTTCGCTGCAGTTTTGATAAATTTTAGTTTTATCTACTGCAGATCTAGCAGTGCTCTGAATGCTGAGCTCCATATAACCGGCTGCACCACTGATTGGCAGCTTTCTGTGTACACTGTGCATAGGCAGAAGGCTGCTATACAGACCTTGTGAAAAATGAGAAAAGTGAAAGGGAGAAAAAGCGCGCCATGTACCACCTGAGGAAGATAGTTCACTATCGAAACGCTTTGTGGAAAGGGCTCATTAAATTTATTTTTTAGTCCTAAAATTTTTTTCACTTCTAGTGTTCATTCTTTTAGCGCCCTATAGACCGCTTTTTTATTTAATTTGGACCACTCCTGAAAAATGAGGGATACCTGGTTGCAGGTTTACTAGTCTTCTAGTCACAACCTCCTACTGATAAAACAAAGATTTTATCAAAACACCAGCAAGCAGCCCAGAAAGTGACACATCGCTGGAATCAGGGTCTCTGTCTCTACATCATGCTGCTCTCGGAATATATGGCAAAAACCTAGTGACAGATTCCCTTTAAGCTCTCATCTCTAGTGATCAGGACCCTAGAATTTTCTTCTGAGGTGGGTTTCCCTTTAGCTCTGCACCTACCTAGCATCACTGCATGGCTGCGGAAATAAAAAAATAAAAAAATAAATCTTTCTGAATTCTGAAGAGAAGGAGCAGTTGTGGAGTGTCAATGTGGCACCCCAGGGGTCTGGTTTCCACAGTAATGTAATGTTATGTCTGAGAGCAGGTGGGAGGTCCTTTGGTCAGGGATCCTGTGCATGCCACACCTCCTGCCCAGTCTTGGGAGGGGAAGAACTTCCCCTATGTAAACCCGGGGCTGAAGCAGGGTTAGTCAGTCAAGGAGAGTAGAGACAGAGAAGCAGCATAGGAAGAAACAGCAGAAGCTCAGTGGGAGCAATACTACTACAAGCCAGGGGCTGGCAGCTGCAGAGCTCGCCCTGACTGAGAAGATTTCTTACCGGACCCGGCGTCCGAGGCTGTGGGGACTAACTCTGACCCAGCAGCAGCAGCCGACCGGCAGGGGATTTCAGGTCCTCAGGCCCAGAAACCCGAAGGCACGGTCACACGCGTGGGACCAGCACCGCCATCGTGGAGCGGAAGCCATTAGAAGGCCCCGAGTCACCGGCCATACGGGTGAGCACCACACGGTACACTCAGGGACGTGGGCTACTTATATCCGCTTCTAGCAAGGTAGCCAGAAGAGTACAGTCAGTTTGGGAGGCCTACAACTCCGCCTGGCCAGGGGAGATCCCATCTGCTCAAGGACTGACCAGGCCCCGTTCGCTAGCAAGTACTCCGGGAGGGTCTATCGTTGTTACCAGTAAAGACCCTGAATTACACCGCACCGTCTCTGAGTGGTTCCTGCTACCCCCATCATCCACATCTGCTGCCCTGAGGCCATACCCCTCCCGTTGGGGGTTATACCATCTACGCTGCACCATCCATCCACCGGCCTCAGCGGACTGTCCTGCAGCGGCAGCTCCATAGCTGCATTCAACGGGTGGCGTAGTCGTACACATCTACCGCTGATACATCGCCGCTCAGTTTGACTCCCTGGGCACGGACCGGGTCCCCGCCACGAGACTACAACCCTCAAGCGATCCGGCTCCGGGTAAGCTCCCGCGTGCGCAACGCAGCGCGACACAGGCCCAGGGGCGCGTCATCTATATAATAGATGTAGAGAAGTGGGATGACGGCGGCCTGTGCTGAGCATTGCCCGGCTGATCGGGTGATGACTGATGGGTCACATGAATGAGTTTTTACAGCAGAAACCGCACCCGTCCTGATAACTATTCCTGCAAGGAACCGGCCGTCCCTAACCCTGCAGCTACATAATAGAGATGCAAAGAAACAAGGAGAAAGAAAGGATGCAATGACAGGGATCACCAAGGAATAGCAAAAATATAGAATTTTATTAAAGACTAAACATACAAGACATGTTAAAAAAAACAACTAAAAAGCAACAATTGCCCCAATGAATAACAAAACCATTGCAAGGTACTGATATGGTTAATCCTCACATATATATGCCCAACTAGTCACAGAAAATCTGAATATATGACTACAGACTGCCCACCACAATATAATAAAGAGCAAGGCAGCAGCAAAGTATCTATTCACAAAGGCAATAATATCCAAATAAGCCTATAAAAATAGTGCTCATTATATAACCCCACAATGAAACCTGCCGCTGACACAATCGCCCCAAATGTGAAACAATACAATTGGATTGCTAAAAGAGCAAGCTAACGCTGTTAGGTCGGGCAGTAGAAAAAAATGATGTAACTACACCTGAACCATCAGGCAACCTACAGAAATGTGCATGGAGGATGTTGTTTTTACATAAGAGTTATGTATACAGAAAAGCTATATGTCCTATACAGGAAAAGTGTGGGATGAGGAGCTTACAAGACCACTAAAGTAAGACATTCACAAGCTCCTTCTGTATACTCCCTGGTGCCGGGGGTCCGACCCCACTGATCTTACACTGAGAATGTATGGAACTCCTGTAATGTCACCCTTCTTTTCTACAATGTAATCAAGGCAGATTTATATGTCTGAACAAGACTTGTATCGACCCATAAAAGAAAAGAGCCCCAGCTCCACCATACTGAATCCCTGCACAGCGACGCTATCAGCCGTGCAGGGACACAACGCAGCTGCCGTCACTTATATAATGGCCGAATGTGCAGGGGAAAGCCACAACGGACCTCATTGTTCTGAAGGCTGCAGCGTATCCGAGCTATATGTGATACTACTCTGACATAGGGAAAGGGACAAAAACCCTTCAAATAGCAGGGAGTGACGTCTGATTAATATTTAGATTTGTATTGAACATAAAACCACAATCTTAGGACCATTACATACATTACCAGACTACTTTATAGATGATCAATTGCCAGCACAAGTTATATTACGCCCAAAATATCTCTGCAGCACCACCAAATTGCTGTATGAAAAATATGAGGAGTTATAGAAGTGTATTATCTGTACAGGTCCATATATCAGCCACTATTATGTGAAATATGTAATAAAATACACTATTATACATTATTAATGTTCTGTCCCTTTAACATTCTGTCACCATGGTAACGACAGTCATACTCAGCCAATAGGATTGCTCGGTTTGAATTTGAAAAAAAAAAAAAACCTCCTATGTGGTCAGTTTGTTCCATCTCATCTGAGTGTGAAGACAGAGACCTGCGATCAGCGAGAGATTCTAGGTATAAGACGTGATATAATCTAATGGACGGAGCCACATCCCATCACACGCACTCAGCGACCACAACTGACAGGAATCAGCCCATTTACCAGAGGAGAAGTCATTATTCCCCAACACATGATACGCTGAGACACCAGTGGGGGGCGCCACACTCATCACATCTCCCATCTGGAAGGATCCAGCGATCACTTCTAATGGGGGTCACTGCCCTTTTTTGGTGATTGCTGGAGTTTCCCGCGGTCGGACCCCACTGATCTATCAGTCGTCACCGAGCCCAGGGATAAGGGGATGACTTGTTCCATCTGATAATTCCCCTTTAATGAAGCTCAGATACAGAACAGTAAATATCCTACACATTTCCCAATTTGCCCTTTCCCCAGCAGAGCCCCCGAATTATTTATAGCCAATGTTTCTAAGACCAAAGAAATATCAGCCAATCACCAAACCCTCTGCTGACGCCTCCTGAGGTTTTATAGATTTTGGAGACATTTCTACAAGAGAAGATATCAGCGGACACCATGGGGATGGAGTATTCTGCCAGCGTTGGACCCGGTAGTATCCATCACTCACTCACCGTTCTCTATACTCTTGTTACATGGCTTTCTGGGGCTTTCATTAAACAGACTCATCTGTGGGGACATTTTCTTTCCTTTAATGCATATACTTGGTGGTAAATATTTTTCTGAGTTTTATTGAAAATTGTGCACAGTTTGCCTCCTGTACCCTCTGTGCTGTACTGTCTATTGCTGGCTGCAGAACTAGTTAACTGAGAATCCATCAGTGAGCTCCTTCTGACAGTCTTAACATACATACGTCCTCTTTGTACGGTGAGGATTGCTCCTAATATCTGGTTGTGTTTTCTGCAGATTACATCAGTCCTGAGGAACAGCTGAGGAGACTGGCATATTGTGTGAAGTTTCTCCCTTCTCCCCTCTACAAGAAGGAGGTCAGTGAGACGACTCAGGGCAACGCTACGGTCTCTTCTATAAGGTAGCTGTGTATTCGGATCTTCCTTGTAGCCTCCTAACTTCATCTCTTCTCTTCTCTTCCAGCGCCTTATGCCGACCAACCCCATTGCCCAAAGAAGATGCATCGAAGAGTATAAAGCCAGGGAGAAAAGGAAGAGGGAAGAAAGGCGCAAGGAACTAAAAGAACGGCGCAAGTACCTGAAGAGGAAGACGAGGAAGAAGAGAAGGAAGAAGAGGAGAAAGCAGCAAAGAAGATAAAGCTGGACATCATGGATTTAAGACAGAAGACACTAAAAGAACTGTGCGCCTACCTGGATGAAGAGGAAGAAGAGGAAGAAGAGAAAGAAGAGAAAGAAGAGAAAGCAAAGAAGATGAAACTCCACATCAAGATCCCTAGGGGGGAAGTGACGGCCAAAGGCCAGAAAAGAAGACAACCGATCCCAACAACAAGAAGGAAGAAGGAGAACCAGACCAACTTCCGCCAGTACATCAACCGGTATTTGAGAGGAAAGAGGAACATCATGTGGACCATCCTGCTGGAACCTCTCTGCCGATAACATCACATACGGCAATACCGGCTGGTAAGTATCAGACCACCAAATAACAGCAGGATAGTGTAATATAGTGGTAGTGTATCAGTATTAGTGTAATAAGAGTAATAATACTAGTGATAATAGTAAGAAATAAATAAAATAGTAATAAAATAACAGTAGTAATAGTAGTAGGTAGAATAGCAGTGTGATCCAGGGTCCAAGGACTGATCGCCTTTTCTCGGGGTCAAGAAGGAATTTTTCCCCTGTGACACAAATTGGCTGAAGGTGTCCTGGGGTTTTTGCCTTCTTCTGGATCAATACTGTAGTTATAGGGTAGTATTAGTAGTGATAGGAAAGAATAATAATAATGTAAAAATATAGCAGGTTATTAATAATAAGAAGAATATTAAATAGCTATATTTATAAAAATAAAAACATAAATTAAAATAACTCCAGTAGTACAATAAGTAATATATTAATTATACAACTAATAATAACATTATTAGGTTTGATCCAGGGTCCTAGGACTGATCGCCTTTTCTCGGGGTCAAGAAGGAATTTTTCCCCTGTGACACAAATTGGCTGAAGGTGTCCAGGGGTTTTTGCCTTCTTCTGGATCAATACTGTAGTTATAGGGTAGTATTAGTAGTGATAGGAAAGAATAATAATAATGTAAAAATATAGCAGGTTATTAATAATAATAAGAATATTAAATAGCTATATTTATAAAAATAAAAACATAAATTAAAATAACTCCAGTAGTACAATAAGTAATATATTAATTATACAACTAATAATAACATTATTAGGTTTGATCCAGGGTCCTAGGACTGATCGCCTTTTCTCGGGGTCAAGAAGGAATTTTTCCTCAGTGACACAAATTGGCTGAAGGTGTCCTGGGGTTTTTGCCTTCTTCTGGATCAACACTCTAGGTATAGGGTAGTATTAGTAGTGATAGGAAAGTAGAATAATACTGTAATAAGATAGCAGGATGTTAATAATAGTAAGAATATAAAAATAATTATAGTGTTGTTTTGATTATTTTAAGTAGTTATAGAAAAGTTAGAATAGCAAAGTAATAAGATAGCAGGACATAAATAATATATAATCTATAAAAAGTACAAAAACCTAAATTAAAATACTAATAACTGCAGTAGCAGTACAATTAGTTGTGTAATATTAATAAGAATTATTAATAACTAGTAATAACATTATTAGATTTGATCCAGGGTCCTAGGACTGATCGCCTTTTCTCGGGGTCAAGAAGGAATTTTTCCCCTGTGACACAAATTGGCTGAAGGTGTCCTGGGGTTTTTGCCTTCTTCTGGATCAACACTAAGTATAGGGATTTTAGTAATACCATTATCATAAACACAAGAGTAATAAAAAATTATAAAACTAATTAAAAAATGAATTATAACAGGTACAATTGATTGCATTAGTACAGTAATAATAAACATTAAAAATGGTGGTCCCAGTTAGTAAGTTAGTGTAGTGTTAGTGTAGGGACCCATCTGAAGAGGTCGCCTTGACGGTGGCAGATGGGCTCGCACAATTTGCTCAAAGTGTGCGCTAAGAACCTCATATTTCTATGTACAGGAGATCTAGCAGTAATACCATTCAGGAGATAGGTATTTGTGTACACACATTTTGTTATATACTTTTGCGCCGCACACAGGGCAGGTATACAGGTACAGGATGCTCATATGTAGTGAGAGTGTTGCAGTAATATTATAACTGGGCCTTAAGGGTAAAATGTTGATAACTACAGGTCCTGGAAACACATCAGAAACTAGAACCTGTAAGTAACTGGTTCCCTGCTAGTGATTAATATGTAAAGGGCAGTCTGGTACCAGGACCCGCGTTATAGGACACATTATCATCAGGCAGGTGCAGTCAGGACTCTTACAAGATCTGCGGCAGTCGTGTGGCGGTATAACACAGTCCCGCTCCTGCCTCAGGCGCCAGCAGTGGAGCCAACACTGATCCTGGCAGCTTAACCCCTTATATGACACAGTCAGTGGCTTTCACAGCATTTAGGCACTTAAGACCGGAGAGGGAGGCGCGATCATGGTGCCGATGAGTTTCTATGGCAGCCGAGATCTAACAATGGACCCCATGACGGCCATCTTACTGCTCTTATTAGTCCCGGCTGAGGAGAGGTCTATGAGGACACCGGTCAGAGTTATGTCGCCTGCTCTGCAGCTATTAGAAATATCTAGGGCTGATTAGTTTGCTATCTGTAAATCGGATCTAGCCCTGCCCCCCCCAGCAGCACTGGGCTACCACTGGTGTGATCAGGGCTATTGGGCTCCTAGATTGGGCAGAGGAGCTCAGTCTTCAGCAGGAGCTGGCTGAGGAGAGCGGAGCGACTTGCATGGGGCTGCTGCACAAGAAGCAGCTCACAAGGTGGAGATTTATCCGGAGACGTGGTACCCGGGCTGTCAATCAGACTAGTTCCCTGGATCAACGCCCTATCATGGAATCTAGTTTTTGCAACCTGTAATATTATACTTTTCAAGAAAGGAATCCATGCCCTTCTTAAATTTTATTAGTGAATCACTCATTACAACATCATGAGGCAGAGAGCTCCATAGTCTCACTGCTCTTACAGTAAAGAATCCCTGTCTGTGATTATGATTAAACCTTCTTTCCTCCAGACGTAGAAGATGCCCCCTTGTCCCCGTCTCTGGCCTCAGAGTAAAAAGATCAGTAGAAAGGTCTTTGTACTGTCCCCTCATATACTTGTACATAGTAATAAGATCACCCCTAAGCCTTCGTTTTTCCACAGTAAATAACCCCAAGTGTAATAACCTGTCTTGGTATTGCAGACCCCCCAGTCCTCTAATAACCTTGGTCGCTCTGCACCCGCTCTAGTTCAGCTATGTCTTTCTTATACACCGGAGACCAGAACTGTACACAGTATTCTAAGTGTGGTCGCACTAATGACTTGTATAGAGGTAAAATTATCTTCTCCTCATGAGCATCTATGCCTCTTTTAACGCATCCCATTATTTTATTTGCCTTTGCAGCAGCTGCCTGACACTGGCCACTAAACATGAGCTTGTCGTCCACCAATACACCCAGGTCTTTTTCAGTGACAGATTTATCCAGTGTTTTACTATTAAGCATATAATTATACATTTTATTTCCTCTGCCCAAGTGCATTACCTTACATTTATCCCCATTAAAGCTCATTTGCCATTTATCAGCCCAAGCTTCTAGTTTACATAGATCCTCCTGTAATATAAAATTGTCCTCCTCTGTATTGATTACCCTGCAGAGTTTAGTGTCATCTGCAAATATTGAAATAGTACTCTGTATGCCCCCTACAAGGTCATTAATAAATATGTTAAAAAGAAGGGGGCCCAATACTGACCCCTGTGGTACCCCACTGTTAAATGAGACCTAGTCTGAGTGTTTTCCATTAATAACCACCCTTTGTTTCCTATCACTGAACCAATTGTTAACCCACATACATATATTTTCCCCTATCCCCATTGTTCTCATTTTATGTATCAACCTTTTGTGTGGAACCGTATCAAAAGCTTTTGAAAAGTCCATATACACAACATCCACTGCATTTCCTTGGTCCAGTCCAGAACTTGCCTCCTCATAAAAATTGATCAGATTAGTCTGACAGGAACGGTCCCTTGTAAACCCATGTTGATATTGGGTCATGAGGCTATTCTTCTTCAGATACTCTATTATAGAATCTCTTAGGAAACCCTCCAGGATTTTTCCCACAGTAGAGGTTAAGCTTACCGGCCTATAATTTCCAAGTTCGGTTTCTGTCCCCTTTTTGAATATTGGCACCACATTTGCTATACGCCAGTCCTGTGGTACAGACCCTGTTATTATGGAATCTTTAAAGATTAAAAATAATGGTCTATCTATGACATTACTTAATTCCTGCAGTACTCGCGGGTGTATCCCATCCGGGCCTGGGGATTTGTCAACTTTAGTTATCACTTATCCACAGGCTCAGTGATCACTTACTGATCGTGGGGTCTGACCACTGCGAACCATCGTCTGATCGGGAAGGAACGGAAAGTCAGGGAACAACTGCAGCTCCATTCATTCTCTATGGGGCTCTGGAAAAAGCCGAGCTCAGCACTTGGATGCCACATAAGGAATGAATGGAGCAGATCCTGGAGTAATAACATGTCCTCCTCAGCTTTCTGTCTGTGTAAGTGGCTCAGCCCTCGTCTCCCCTTCTGTTCCCGACTTCTCTTTTGTTCCCTATGGACTTTCTCTCAGTCCTCTGCAGCCATTATGTGTGTAGACAACTTCAAAAAGAAAAAGTAGCAGAACATCAGTCATCTAATAATCCACGATATTCAGGGGGGAAAACAAAACGGTGATGTTCTTACACAGTCGCCTCCTCTTGAGCTGATGAAGATGTCAGTGGCAGCACATTGCGGTTTGTGTTCTCTGCCTGAATATCGCGGATTATGTGACGTCCTGCAGCTTCTCATCATCCATGTTGGGCTGTTGGACGACGTGTGGACGTGTTAACTCTCGCCTGGACACACTGACTGTCTCATCGGGAGCTGCTTCCACTCGCACACTTACTACCCCGGCGCCGCCGCTGCACAGCAATACCATAGCATCCCTTCCCGGTCCCCGTCTCTCCGCCCCGCCTCGTTTTGGCGGAGATCCCGGTCAGGCACGGGGCTTCACTAACCAGTGCACTCTGCACTTCGAACTTTTGGCACATCAGTTTTCCACCGACTGAGCCAAAGTAGCCTTCATCATGTCCCATCTCACGGGGGAGGCGCTGGCTTGGCTAAATCCTCTATGGGAGAGAGGAGATTCCCTGGTGTCCAACCTGCCAGCCTTTCTCACGTCTTTCCGGAAAGTCTTCGACGAACCAGGACGGAAGACCTCATCCGCCTCATCTCTACTATGCCTCCGTCAAGGAAGTCTCACCGTGGGCTAATATGCCATACGGTTCCGTACCCTTGCTTCGGAGCTTGCCTGGGATAACGACGCCCTGGTGTCCGTCTTCTGGGAGAGTCTGTCCGGCCGTATTAAAGATGAACTCGCCGGTCGGGACATTCCTACCACTCTCGACGACTTAATAACACTCGCCACCCGGATTGACATCCGGTTCCAGGAGCGCACCAAAGAGGTCACCCGTGAGAGGAGGTTTCCACGCCTTGCCCCTACCTTTCAGAAACCCGTCACTTCCTCCGTTCCTCCTCAGGCGCACTCACCCGAGCCTATGCAGGTCGACCAGACCAAGATGGTCAAAACCCGTCAAGAATTACGCCGTGCCGAGGGGAGCTGCTTCTACTGTGGCAGTAAGGAGCACCGGATCCGTTCCTGCCCGGAGAGGTCGGGAAACACCTGTGTCTAGGATCGCTCAGAGAGGTCGTCCTAGACAAGAGTAAACCCTCTCCATCTCTGATGCTGTCGGTCTCTATCATCTGCGGGGAGAACAGTTTCTGTGAACTAGCTCAACTTGACTCTGGAGCTGCCGGAAATCTCATTTCTCTATCCCTGGTAGAGAAATACCACATTCCCACCAAACCCCTGGCTGTACCCTTATCTGTCGCCTCCGTGGATGGGGGTCTCTTACCGCATCCCATTCAACTCATCACCAAATCCATAACTCTGCAGGTGGGAATGCTGCACTCTGAGAGCATCTTCTTCCATGTTCTGCCTGGACTCTCTCACGCCCTCTTGCTAGGCCTACCTTGGCTCCAGAAACATGCACCCATGCTTGATTGGCAGACCGGAGAAGTCCTTCGCTGGGGAGAGGACTGCCATAAGACTTGTTTAGTTCCCGTTCTTCCTGCCTGTCCTTCTCCTACCCCAGCCAATCTACCCGGCCTACAGGTTCCCTATTGGTCTTATGCGGATGTCTTTAATAAAAGAGAAGCAGAGACATTACCCCCTCATAGACCATACGATTGCCCAATCGACCTGATACCTGGCGCTACTCCTCCCCGTGGGCGTTTTTACCCTTTGTCCGCTGCTGAGACCCGGTCCATGTCTGAATATATTGAGGAGAATCTGGCCCGGGGATTTATCCGGAAATCTACCTCCCCGGCGGGAGCAGGCTTCTTCTTCGTCAAAAAGAAAGACGGCTCACTCCGTCTAGACATTAGAAACGTATCGTCACATTTAATGTCGGAGGTGTAGATCACTTTAAGAGAATTTCCGTCCCGTCCTGTAATGAGCCATGTGAGCTCCTTGTCTGATCAGGATAACAGAGGGGTGGAATGTATTTGTACACATGACAGATTAGTTGTTGGCTTCTCGGGTTTGGGCTTTGGACGCTGTAGGCCTCGTCTTTACAATGTACTGCCTCCTCTCTGTTTACAGCCTGGGAAGACACATGATAAGTTCAGGTAATATGATCTGTAGGAAAAAAATGGGTGAAGCCGGACTGCGGGACTAAGTTTAGATCAAGTGCGTCAGTAACCTTTATCTCACCAAACAGGTCACAGTCGTTCACGTTCATTTCAGATCTCACATGTACAAATACACATGAATGAGCACGGTCATGCACTGTGGACTTGTGGCCTGAGGCCACGGCCAGTAATCAGTCAGTATTTTTTCTCAGGAGTGGGAGCCAAAACCAGGAGTGGGTGATAAATGCAGAATTGGTGACTTGTTTCTATTAGACCGTTTCTCTGATTGTTCCTCACCTGGTTTTGGCTCCCACTCCTGAGAAAAAATACTGACCGAATACTGATAGATAGTGTGGCCAATCATCAGCGTCAGGCCACAGCCCCACTAACAAGTCCACCGGTGCTCATATAAAGCCTTTTCAAAAGGGCCGATACAAAGTGTACCAAGATGGTTGCTTATTGTCGGCAGCACGTCCTGTTTACATGGGCAGATGAGATGACTATAAACAATCCAATCAGGCGATGGATGAGTCTTTTTCTAAATAATACATTGTTCCTGGTTAATAATATTTTTTTAGGACTTGGACCTCCTAAAATTAGGACTTTAAAAATCCTAAATATTTTCACCGTGATAGTGATGCTCATAGTCAGTCTCCTCTCATATGCCACAGCAATTCCAACAGTAAAGCGTTGTCCCATACACAAGAGTACTTCAGCCGAGTGTCTCTGTGTTCTCTATAAGAGAACCGCAGTCCTACATCTTTGGTGATAAGCTATCTCCAGGGAAACAGAAGGATCAATAGTTCAAAATCGGACATGTCGGACACTTTAGAGGTATTCTCATCTCCAAAATCCTATCCCAATATGTAGTAGGTGTAATAATATTAGCAAATACCTACAATTATAAATGTAGGATAGTTCTTCTGACTAGCTATGTCACTTACCCCATGTGCAGGGCATTGCAGTAGCTTAGGTATTCATTGTTACGACCACTAAGCGTAACTATGTGTGGTCGTAACCATGGATGCCTAAGCTACTGCAATGCCTTGCACATGGGGTAAGCAACATTGCTAATCAGAAGGACTATACTACATTTCTAATTGGAGGTATTTGCTAATATTATTATTACACCTACTACATATTGGGATAGGATCTTGGAGATAGGAATACCCCTTTAACTTCCCCAACAATCAGTTGTCTGGGCCCCCATACACATTTGAGTTTCAGCTGAATCTGTCAATATCGGTGGGATAGGTCAACATTAGTCTAATATGTATGGTGGGCCTTCAGTTAGATATTTTGGTTCTAATACAGCTAAATATACCAGTAGAGTTTATACAATGGGCTCTGTGCTGCTTTATAATGGTCACCCCAGAGTTTGAAGCCCCCATAGATCCCAGTATACCACACAATAGAACATTTGCTGCATTTTACAACAGTTTGGCTTTTGTAGATCCTTATTTCCATAAAGAATGGATGCAGCCAAATATCCCAGAATACTAAGAATTATTTAGGAATGGTTCCTTGAATAGTCAGGTATTTTCTTTTTTTCCTCGATGTCCTGGAAAGAGGTGAAGGCTCAGCAGGAGAAGCTCCGAGATGATCATTCCATCATAATGTGTCATTGTCGAGTCTTCAGATGTGGTCCTCTCCCCGCGTGGGGTTTTCCTTTTAGGAGGAAGCTTTATATTTACCACGTCAGTGTTATGCATTGTTACTTATTTTTATGTTATGTGAATGTTTTATACACGAGAACATTGACCACTGAGCCTTTATTATAGAATTCTCGGTAAAGCTACTAAATATAGCCTAATGATTGTTATAGCAGAAGATGGAGTCCCTCAAGTTTAAAGGCCCCATCTATGCTATATAATTCTGACAGTTATTTTAGGTAAAAAAACAGCAAGCTGAAATGTTCCTTCTTGTATCAATAGCGTGTCCTTGCTAAAAAGATAACGTGATTCTCCCTGGCCAGATGTTTCTTCTTGTAGTAATAATGTGTTCTTGCAGAAAGATGAAATGACCTTGCTAACTAGATAAGTCTAATTAAATATTTTAAAGCATACAGAAACTAGTTTTTTTCACTTGTTCAGCTAAACTGTATAATCGAACCATATATGGCAAATCCGTTTCCTGCCTTTAGGGTGTATATTAGCCCTGTGTTTTGTAATAAAGTTTTTAGAGTATGTTTAGACACAAACATCCTGTCCTGTGTCTTCATTCTCTCCGAGCTCGTAATCCAAAGGATAGAAGACCCAAAATTCAGTGACGACAGCTGGCGCCTCGAACAGGGACCTTGAGTTAATCTACCCAAGGGTGCTCGACCGGTCCGAGACGTGGGACGAGTGAAGCTCTCTGTTGGTGATATATACAGCGCTGAGGTAAGAATAACTGTTATATTCTACCTAATTATATCACTGCATAGAAGAGACTCCCTCACCCCCGAGCGGTCGGCTCCCCAGGTAATTCAACAGATTGTTGTCTGGCTCAGGTCCCTTTGAACCAGTAGAATCCCTCAGATAAATTGACAGTCCTGCCTTCTATCCTTTGGAGAATTTAATGAAAGTATGGATCCGATGATTGTGTTGTGGATGTGTCCCGGGATTGATGTTTTTGGTCTGTTTTTCTGGTTGGCGTATAAGTCCTAGAGAGGCTAGTAGTGGAATGGTTCAGAAACCTTTGTGGCCCATTGTCTAAGTGACTGAGGAGTCTCTTCTAGGTGAGGAGAACCGAAAAAAATGGGGAACCAAAATGCCAAGGAAGGCATTATAGCCAAAGACTTAGTGGTACGCAGAGAAGGGAAACAGGCACTGATTGGAATTGACAAAATATTGTGTAAAGCGGGAATGAATGAGAATGGAGAGATGAATGGAGAGAAATGGAAATCCTTCTTTAACTCCTATCATGGATGGTTGAAAGATAAGGGTCTGTTGAAGACAGTAGATGTATGGATGAATGCATGCGCTTATTTTGAAGGAAAGATTGAAGAATTAGGAGACGGACGTTACAGACTGACAAAAACTGGAATGACAGATTTTCCTCCCTGTCCGCTCCCGACGTCACCCCCACCCCAGTACCAGAATTCCCAGGAACCTAAATGTTGGGTTTGCCCCAGATGTGGACAACAGAACCCCTTGACAGTAGACATCTGTGTGGCATGTGGAGGACCGAGACCCCACCCAGCTAGTCTATTCCCAATGAGGACGGTAGTTGTGCCAGGAGCACCAGCAGCAGCAGCAGCAGGGGGGGATGCAGTGGTTCCAGGTCAGGAAGCTCGTACAATGTTAATGTATAGACCATGGAGTCCTTCAGAGCAGTTGGCACTGATCTCCCAGCTGCCAGATCCATCCCAGTCCCCTATGGGTTTTGCTAGAATGATCACCACCATACAGGATACGTATCATGCCACTAGAATAGATCTGCAGGGGGTAATTAAGGGAAAATTGGCAGATGAAGCCCGCTATGATAGGTTGATAGATGAGACAAAAAAACAGTATGCCAATAGGACCGGACCCGTAGATGCAGAATCTAATGATGCAGCAGCTGGAGTCCTATTCGCAGCAGCGTTGGTAAAAGCATGTCAAGACAGGCAAGCAGAAAAGCAAGTTACACTAGAAGATAGAGTGCAGGGAAAGGAGGAAGATCCTAAGGATTATTTCTATGCACTAAAGAAAACCTGGTCAGAAATGGGGTTCAACCCCGGGAATAAGACTAGTGAGAGGGTATTAGCAAGTGCTTTCATGAATGGACTAAAGAAAGAGATTGCAGAGAAGGTAAAAGCAAGTAGACCGGACTGGAGATCAGTGAAGGCAGAAGATTTAGCTAGAATAGCTCAGGGGGCACAGCATGACATAGCGCAGGCAAAAAGAGCTGCCAGAATACATATAGTAGAGACGACCCCCAGAAACAACAGAGGCAGAGGACAGACTGAAGGAGAAGGACAGAGACTATGTTACGGATGTAAAAAGCCAGGACATTTTAGAAAGAACTGTAGGACCAACCCGTATCCAAATGCTCAGAGTACGGGTCCTCCAGCCGACCAAACAACGCCCCCATAGGATGAGGGAAGCTTGCACATGAACCCCCTCATCTCCTTACCCCCAACTCCCAGTTGTATAGCGCAGGTGAACCTACCAGGGGGACATGAAATCGATTTCCAAGTAGATACGGGGGCCGACAATTCAGTAATTACGCAAGGTGATTGGCCATATACTGACACTGATTTTTCACATCATGTCATTGCCACCCCCTTCAATTCCCCGTCTGTCCTGCTTCCTGTCACTAAAAGAATTCCCCTGCAAATTCAAGGAGCTACTGTACATAGCCAGCTCATGGTATCGCCCCGAGGCCAATGTAACCTTTTGGGAAATGATGTGTTGTCCCAATTACAAGCACATATTGAGTATCATCCCGATGGCACTGTCACCATGACCCCAGGTTTAAAACCAAGTACCCTTTGCAAAATTATGTCACTAGATATTGCCAGCATAGAAGAGACAAATGAGTTTCCCCCGATATTGGAGCAGGCTGTACCACATGATTTTTGGGCCTCAGGCAAA
Organism: Phyllobates terribilis; assembly: GCF_046119375.1. Taxonomy (NCBI): domain Eukaryota; kingdom Metazoa; phylum Chordata; class Amphibia; order Anura; family Dendrobatidae; genus Phyllobates; species Phyllobates terribilis. The sequence goes on along the minus strand of NW_027362956.1, from coordinate 1,514,031 downwards.
ACAGATGTTGGTAGGTTAAGAGTTCAACCAGTAATGGTGAAATTAAAACCAGGAGCCATCTTGCCTCAACAGAAGCAGTATCCCCTTAGCTCGGCTCAGGAGAATGCCATAGCCCAGCAGGTCCAAAAATTACTACAGAGAGGAGTCCTAGTCAAAACCCAGTCCCCTTGCAACACTCCCCTGTTCCCAGTAAAGAAAAAGAGCGTGCCAGGACAACCAGCCGCATAGAGAATGGTCCATGACCTCCGGTTGGTTAACAAAGCCACAGAACTTCTAACACCAGTTGTGCCCAACCCGCATACTCTTCTGTCACAGATACCTTCTAATTCTCTTTGCTTTTCAGTGGTTTATTTGGCAAATGCATTTTTCAGTGTACCATTACATCCTGACTGCCAGTACCTGTTTGCTTTCACATTCCAGGGTAGTCAATATACATGGACAGTGTTGCCACAGGGTGCCCAGAATTCACCCACAATGTACACTGCAAGCCTGCAGGAAATACTGGAGGGATGGTCTGAACCACATATCGTTGTTCTGCAATATGTCGATGACCTGCTCATTTGTGCCCCCTCCAGGAAACAATGTCATAGTGCAACTATATCGCTTATGTTGTTTCTCTATCACGCTGGCTGCAAGGCATCGAAAGATAAGCTTCAGTTTTGTAAATCTTCAGTCACCTTTTTGGGACATTGCATTACACCAGGAGCTCGTCATTTAACAAATGCACGCAAACAAGCAGTACAGGCATTCACCGTCCCCATTAATGTTGCAGCCCTCAGAACTTTTCTTGGACTTGTTTCCTATTGCAGACAGTGGATTCATGCCATCTCTGTTTTAATGCAGCCCCTCTATGACTGTCTTACCCCAACACCTTTTGTACTAACATCAGAGGCAATAGACTGTTTTTATTCTCTCAAGAACCGTATTTTGGCCGCTCCAGCTTTGGGTACCCCTAATTATGAGCTCCCATTTACTCTGTACCTTCATGAACAAGCTGGACATGCAGCAGGAGTTTTAACTCAAACACACGGTGATAATCAGAGACCTGTTGCCTACTTTCGTGGCAGATTGGATGCGGTAGCCAGAGGTGCACCATCCTGTGTACGTGCTCTGCATGCTGTTGGACTATTACTCCATAAATCCGCAGACATTGTTCTTGACCACCCGCTCACCGTTCTAACACCTCATGATGTCTACACTATATTGAATCAAGTGCAACCCGCTCACCTCTCAGCAGCACGTCATCTCAGGTTACAATGTGCACTGTTAATGCCTCCCAATGTTTCTTTACAGAGGTGTACTACCCTGAATCCAGCAACTTTGTTACCTCTCTCGGATCTAAAGGAGGAGTCAGGTACTGTGCTTTTTAAGGAAGATCCAAGAGAGGAAGTTCCTCATGACTGTGTACAAATGATGGCACAAGAAACGGCAGGTTTACCTACTGGATTTGAACATGAATTACAAAAATGCAGATTTTGAATTTTTTGTAGATGGATCCCGTCATCAGGACGATTCAGGTACCTTCCATACTGGATATGCAGTTGTCTCCCTCAATGCAGTAATCAAGGCAGAACCAATGCTCCCACACCAGTCGGCTCAAGAAGCTGAACTTAGGGCCCTAACCGAGGCCTGTAAACTAGCGGAAGGTAGTATTGTTAACATTTACACAGATTCTAGGTACGCATTCGGTATATCGCATGATTTTGGTCCAATATGGAAGTCAAGAGGTTTCCTGACGGCAGCAGGACACCCCATTAAGAATGCTGATGCGGTCCAGCAGTTAATTGATGCGCTACAACTACCTAAACAAGTAGCTGTCATAAAGGTAAGAGCACATACCAGACGCAACGACCAGGTAAGCAGAGGAAATGCGATGGCAGATGCAGCGGCAAAAACAGCAGCCTGTAAGCCGCAACAAGGGTCAACAGTACGTCAGTTAAGTGCCCCTAAAAACCCCTTTGTGTCGGAGGACATCTTATCCCAAATGCAGGCTCAGGCTCAAAAGGAGGAGGTTGATAAGTGGTTAAAGGAAGGTGCATGCCTGAATGAAGCAAATGGGGTATGGGGGAAAGGGACACGACGATGACTTCCAAGGGCACTGTACCCAGCAGCTGCCCAGATACTACATGGGCCGACACACCAATCTAAAACGGGTGTGATGAGTGTGATGCAGAAACATTGGGTGGCACCAGGATTCTCCACCTGTATTGAAAACCTGGTACAAGGGTGCATGATATGTGCTACATATAATCAGGGTAGAGTAGTTAAAACACCACCCAAACACACCCCCCGGCCCCTCTATCCATTCGAGAGACTGCAAATTGATTATATTCAGCTGCCAAAGTCAGGATCATGGGAATATGTGTTGGTTTGTATTGATTTGTTCTCAGGATGGCCAGAGGCTTTCCCGATTGCCAAAGCCACGGCTGCGGCAACCGCAAAGAAACTGCTTGCGGAGGTGGTCTGCAGGTATGGGGTACCAGAGGTAATTGAGAGTGACAGAGGTACACACTTCACAGGTGAAATAATGAATGAAGTCATGTCAGCTCTAGGAATTCAACAAGCATTCCATACCCCATATCACCCACAAAGTAGTGGTAAAGTGGAAAGACTGAATGGGACATTGAAATTAAAAATTCAGAAAGCCATGGCTGAGACAGGAAAACCATGGCCGGACTGTTTACCACTTGCTCTGTTTTCAGTAAGATACACGCCTAATAGAAAGACTGGACTCTCTCCATATGAGATATTGTTTGGCAACGTACCCAGCCTAGGGTGTTTCTATCCGCAAGCATTAGAAATGAACAACCATGTGCTAAGTTCCTATGTGAGGACTTTACACAAAAAGATTAAGCAAGTACATGATAATGTCTTCAGTTCTCTTCCAGATCCAGATCAAGACTCTAGCAGCCATACGCTGCAACCTGGAGACTGGGTGGTTATAAAAAGACACGTGAGGAAAAGCCTAGATCCACGGTTTGATGGACCCTTTCAAGTTCTGCTGACCACAAGCACAGCCGTTAAGTTAGAGGGAAAAGAGACCTGGATCCACGCGTCCCATTGCAAAAAGATACTAGGAGAACCAGCGGACAAAGACTGATGACATTGTTTATACTTACCTGCATCCTTGCGACCACAGGTGCATGGACTAGGTTAGGCACCATGGATGGAGACGACAATAGATTCATTAGACACCATCTTGCTCTAATCGATGGACTAAAGGAGCAAAACCAGACCATTGCTAATTGTTGGATATGTACACATGCCCCTGTGACGTCCACTAGCATACCCTTTCTCGCTGTCCCAGTCTCATGGGAAGAGATAAACTTTTGAGTGAACTGTTCAGATACTTTGGCCAATAATTCCACACAGAGATTTTCCTTTCTAAATCCCGCAAATTGGTTTAAAGGTATTGGTGGGTGGTTGGCTGGTATAGTACAAGCTATTTTACAGGTTTTGCTAATGTGTCTTGCGGTTTATTTGGTTTTTAAGCTTTTTTTAATGTGTATTCAGCGTTGTACTAAAAGAAAACATAGAAATTCGTATTGATAAATGAAGGAACAAAAGGATGGAATGTTATAGCAGAAGATGGAGTCCCTCAAGTTTAAAGGCCCCATCTATGCTATATAAGTCTGACAGTTATTTTAGGTAAAAAAACAGCAAGCTGAAATGTTCCTTCTTGTATCAATAGCGTGTCCTTGCTAAAAAGATAACGTGATTCTCCCTGGCCAGATGTTTCTTCTTGTAGCAATAATGTGTTCTTGCAGAAAGATGAAATGACCTTGCTAACTAGATAAGTCTAATTAAATATTTTAAAGCATACAGAAACTAGTTTTTTTCGCTTGTTCAGCAAAACTGTATAATCGAACCATATATGGCAAATCCGTTTCCTGCCTTTAGGGTGTATATTAGCCCTGTGTTTTGTAATAAAGTTTTTAGAGTATGTTTAGACACAAACATCCTGTCCTGTGTCTTCATTCTCTCCGAGCTCGTAATCCAAAGGATAGAAGACCCAAAATTCAGTGACATGATAATATACAATCACGTTTGTTGTACTTGCGGAATTTTATTCTAGTGGTTTCCTGCTTCCTGACTAATTGTGATTTAGATTAAATACTATCTGACCACGGTCACTTGTGAGGTCCGAGTACTATCTACGTCTTATACGAGTGTTGATCATGTTAAGGAATATATCAGCTAGAAATTTCTGTAATTATTAAAACCAGACATTTATATTCTTTTTTATCAATAGGTTTTTAATTTCTGATTGTCAAGATTTTTCTAATTGTATTCTCTCTAAATGATCAGGCGGCAATATTACCTGAGCTGATAAGCCTTACAGTGGATATATGGACCACTTTAGACTGTGGATGTTCACTGGGTTATAGGCATGCTCTCTGACCTGTGCAGAGGTCATTGTGCAGAGAGGGGGGAGAAGGTCAGCTGAGACCATCGCCTTTTGTGAATGGTGGATCCTGTATTATCTATATGACAAGATGTTACCTTTTATTTTAATCCTGTCTGTGATGATAATAAGATGGCTGCTGAGAATCTCTACAGAACAGGCAGGGTAAGCCAATGCTGAGACTTAATATGCATTTACACTGAAAGATTATAAACGAGAGCTGCTGAGAAGTGGAGTGTAAATAGGCTATAGTGTAAAACGAGAAAAAGACGGATTTTGGTAAGACCTTACCTGTAAAATCCTTTTCAGCGAAGGAAGGAAGGGAGACACAGATCCATTACTAGTGGGGGTAGGCGGAGCCCCACAGGATAGTTCACCTCAGATTTAGAAAAAGTGACAACCGGCCCCTCCAACTTAGGCTCCTCCTACTCCCATGTTCTCCAGTCCGTACACAAGCTAAGGAAGAGCAGACAACACCAGGGGAACAACACAACCCCTTCTGAAAATTCATAAATGTGAGAGAACAGGTTATGTATATAACAGCATGAAAACACACAGTCCCAGGCACTACTTACTGGACCTGACAACTGCGATGAGCTGGCAATGCTGGAACAGAGCCCTAGTGCGCCAACCCCAGACCAGATGACCGCCATCAGGAGGGAGTCGCGCCGCATCTAGAAAAACCATAATACACTTCTGCCATGGGAGGGTGCTGTGTCTCCCTTCCTTCCTTCGCTGAAAAGGATTTTACAGGTAAGGTCTTACCAAAATCCGTCTTTCAGCAGCAGAAGGGAAGGAAGGGAGACACAGATCCATTACTAGTGGGAAGTCCCAAAGCAGTCCAAAACTCAAGGGTGGGAAACAGTGGCAGGATCGCCAACACCCCAACAACTTAGGCAAGTGCGCAACAAGCGCCGAACAAAAAATAAAGAGATAACCTAAACCACTGCCGCCTGCAGGACCCTGCGTCCCAAGGCCGCATTGGCGGAAGCACTCACGTTCACTTTATAAAATTTAGTAAAAGTGTGAACGGAGCACCAGGTAGCCGCCCGGCAGAGCTGCGCTGCCGAAGCCCCCTGACGAAAAGCCCACGACGAACCAACAGCTCTCGTGGAATGAGCTTGAACCTTAACCGGACAAGGCTCGCCCTTGAGCCGGTACGCCTCCAGGATAGCCGAACATATCCACCGAGCTATAGTGTCCTTGGAAGCCCGCTGACCACGGCGACGACCAGCAGGAATCACAAACAGAGAATCCGATTTTCGAAACCCTTGCGTGATTGAAAGATAGAACTTCAATGCCCGCACCAAATCAAACGAGTGCAAGGCCCGCTCCTTCAGACTCTTTGGTTTCGGACAGAGGGAAGGCAACAGGATGTCCTGATTGAGGTGGAAAACGCGACACCACTTTAGGTAAAAAATCTCCACGGGTACGAAGCGCCACACGATCCGGGTGGAATTCCAAAAAAGGGGGCGAGCAAGACAGTGCCGCCAACTCCGAAACCCTTCTTAAAGAGGTGACCGCCACCAGGAAGGCCACCTTCCAAGAAAGCAAGTAAAGCGTAGCTGAATCCATAGGCTCAAACGGCCCATGCTGAAGAGCCTCCAAAACTAAATTGAGCCGCCAAGGAGCCACAACCGCCCTCCGAGGCGGAAACTTATGTGCAACCCCGCGAAAAAATGAACGCACATCCCTGCGTGAGGCAATAGCCTTCCGAAAAAGCCCGGATAGTGCAGAGACCTGACCCCGCAAGGTACTAACTGCTAGACCCTTGACCAGACCACATTGCAGAAAGGCCAAGAAGTTGGGAATGGAAAAAACCCTCGGGTTCCTTGACGATCCAGAACACCATGAATAGAAGGCCTCCCAAGTTCTGTGATAAATACTAGTCGTAGCTGGACCTCTGGCCGCCCGCAAGGTGGCAATGACCTCGGACGAAAACCCACGACGGGTCAAGATTTCGGTCTCAAGAGCCACGCCGTTAAACGAAGTGACTTCAGGTCCGGATGACGAATGGGCCCTTGAGTTAACAGGTCCGGGCGAAGAGGCAGTGGAAACGGAGGCGCTGCCAGAAGAGACACCAGCGTTGAATACCACACCCTCCGCGGCCAATCCGGCGCCACCAAAATCGCCGATACTCGTTCGAGATTGATCCGCCTGATCACCAGAGGAAGTAAGGATACCGGCGGAAACACATAGATCAGCTCGAACTGGTCCCACGGGGCCACTAGAGCATCTACCGCCACAGCCTCCGGGTCCCTGTACCTGGACATGATTGTCGGAATCTTGGCGTTCAGCCTGGATGCCATCAAGTCCACTTGGGGAGTCCCCCAACGGGAGCACAGCAGAGTAAAAACCTCCGGATGAAGACTCTATTCTCCGGGATCTACCCGCTCGCGACTGAGGAAGTCCGCCGAGATATTCAGCACACCCGGGATGTGAAACGCGGAGATGACTGGAACCCTGAACTCGGCCCAAAGCAGGATCCGAGAGACCTCCATCATGAGTCTGGAACTCCTCGTCCCGCCCTGATGGTTGATATACGCGACAGCTGTCGCATTGTCCGTCTGAATCCGGACCGGCAGACCGCTCAAAGGGACCGTCCAATGTCGGAGGCAGAGAAATATTGCTCTCAACTCCAGAATGTTGATTGGCAGAGACGACTCCTCTGACGACCAGACCCCCTGAACCCAGAGGTCGTTCCAAACCCCCCCCCCCAGCCAGTCAGGCTGGCATCGGTGGTAATCACCGACCACCGTGGGAGAAGAAGGGATTTCCCCAGGGATAGAGCCTCCAGACGTAACCACCATCCAAGAGACTCTCGCACCCTGCGGGAGATGACGACACAGCGATCCAGCGAAGTCGGCGATTGGTCCCAACGGGTCAGAATAAGATCTTGGAGATCCCGGGAATGAAATTGTGCAAACGGCACCGCTTCCATTGCTGCCACCATCAGACCCAGAAGGCGCATGCACTTCCGAAGGGACATCGCCCTCACCGACCTCATAGCCTGGACGTGGTGACGAAGGTTCGCTTGTTTGTCCGGAGGGCGGGACACCACTGCCCGTACGGTGTCGAAATGCATCCCCAAGAACAGGATTGACTGCGACGGCTCCAATGACGACTTCTTCCAATTGACCAGCCACCCGAAGTCTTCCAGGTGCTGAAGGGAGAGATCGCGAGCTGTCACTGCCTCCTCCGCTGTGGGTGCCACAATTAACAGGTCGTCCAGGTAGGGGAGAATCGGAACTCCTTGCTTTCGAAGGAGCGCCATGAGCGGCGCCAGAACCTTTGTAAAAACCCTGGGCGCCGAGACCAACCCGAAAGGTAGGGCCACAAATTGGTAATGGGCCTGCCCTACGGCGAAACGCAGGAAGCACTGGTGAGCCCTGCCAAGAGGGACATGCAAATAGGCGTCGCGGATGTCGATCGACACCAAAAAATCGTACTGCGACAAGGCCGCCACGACGGAGCGAAGAGACTCCATACGGAATTTCCGGATTCGGACATGAAGATTCAAATCCTTGAGGTCCAGAATGGGATGAAACTTGTCCTCCTTTTTGGGGACCACAAAAAGGTTAGAGTAAAAACCCCCTTCCCCGGTCCTCCGGCGGAAACGGAACCACTACACCCTGCTGCAGAAGAGAGTTGACCTCCCGCAGCAGAGCAGCAGCCAGCTTGGGCACGGACGGGATGCGAGACTGACGAAACCTGTCCGGGGGTAGAGAGTGAAACTCTATGAAATAGCCCGCTGACACAACCCGTGTCACCCAGGCGTCCGATTCGTGGGACGCCCAAACCGACCCGAATTGTAGCAGCCGACCTCCCACCCGAGAGCCCTCGAGAGGGATCCTGGCGTCAGTCCGCCTTAGCGGGCTTTTTGTCAGCCTCCCTTTTGTCCCGACGGAAATGCTGTTTCCAGGGAGTACGGGATTTCTGGGTGGACTTCTTACCGGAAGACGAGGGACGACCCAATCTCCAAGAGGGCTGATCGAATCGTCCCCTGGGTCGAAAGGACCGACGACCACTACCGGCACTTGACCTGTCAGACGTAGAGGCCGCTGCTTTCCGCTGTGGCAAAGCCACATCCTTGGCCTTAGCAATCAGCTCCGTGAGGTCCGAACCAAAAAGCAGACCGCCCTTGTACGCCAGAGTAAGCAAACCTTGTTTGGATACTGCGTCTCCAGTCCACTGTTTGAGCCACAGTGCTCTACTGACTGTGACGGCCGAGGCTTGAGCCCTGGACAGAAACAAAGTAGTATCCAGCACTGCGTCTCTGCTATATCGGGCCACCTCTTCCAACAGCTGGAAGAGCCTTTCCACGTCAGACAGCGGAGTCCCATCTTGCCATGCTGACCGCAGCTGATCCAACCATCTCAGGGAAGCCTCACCAGTATAATGTTAGGTGTCAGGCATGTGCTGGGCATGAAATTGGGTCAGAATCATCTGTGGATTCTGTGGTCTCCCATTCTGGTCCAGCCAGGGCAGACACTGCTCACCATCACCATCTGGCCCAACGCCTAACTAGTGCACTAGATGTACAGGCTGTCCCCACATGGCCCCCAAGGCCGCTTGGAATCCATGACCCACGGCCTCGTAGATGGACTTCGCCGCTAACTCCGTCCTTCTGTCCAGCGGATCCTGTAGACTCGCCTTCCCTTTAACCGGAAGCAAAGAAGATTTGCTCAGCTGAGACAATGGCACGTCCACTTCAGGAGAGGGGACCCAATTAGCGATCGTCTCTGTGGAGCAGGGATACAGGGCATCAAAAAACCGCATCCCTTGGAAGCGCTTATCCGGACACAGGCATTCTCTCTCCACCGCCTCGTTAAGTTCATCGTGCGCTGGCAGTGTCGAACGAGCCCGACGCGACTCCTGATACAGCCGGGCCGACTTGCCCGGCCTCGTCACCTCTTCAGACAGCTATAACACTTCCCGCATGGCTCCAATAAGAGCATCCACGTGGCCTGAAAGCGAAGCCGAGCGACCCTGCCGATCCTCTTCATCAGAATCGGAGATCTCACCAGCAGAGCTTGTCGGTGAATCCGAAGCCTTTGATGCGCTGCGCGGAGGAGACAGCGCCACCACAGGCCTGTGGCGCTTCTTGCCCCGCGCCGGTAGGGACTTAGCTGATACCCAGTGACCCAGGAGGTCAGACAGACTGTCAATGGAGCGAGTGAGCGCTTTAACATCACTGAGGCCCCTGACCAGAGACGAACCTGACGCCGTCAACCCCGGCATATCAGATACGCGTGACCGATCCTGAAGCGGGCCGGGAGAGAGGTCCGCGCCGCCTGGACCCTGATTCGACATGCCCCCTACTCAGTAGCGAGCATCGCGGAAAGAGCAGTAATAACCCCTTACAAGAGCACAGTAACCGGGGAAGTGAGATCCTGCTATCACAGCCTGTTCCCACAAAACAATTTACCAAGCACTGAAGGGTTAAAGATTCTCCTTAGAGGGAGAAAAGCTACCCCAGCATTGCAGAAAAAAGGTTTTCTGATGATGGCCAGAAGGGGTTAATGCTGCTGAACACGCAATGCACCTTGCCTTAAAAGGACTAAGGTGTGCATGCAGCAGAGAAGACAGCAGCGCTCTGTGCTGTAGAGATGAGACAAACAGATGACTCACCAGCTTCCTGGAGCCTGTGTGTGAGAGCGGAGAGCAGGGGGGAGGGAGAGGACAGCGCTGAGCTCCGTGAGGCAATGGCCGTTTGCAGAGCCGAAGAGAAGGAAGGCAGGAGGGGGGCGGGGACTGCCCAGCGCGCGCTTTCCAGGCGCTTCCTGTCTGCACAGACGATGGCAGGCAGCCAAGAACATAAGCCACGCCCCCCCGTTACACTAACGGAGCCCGCGCTCCTCTGACCCGCTCCCCTGCTAACAGCAGCGGTGATGTGCATTCTCCAGTATTACACCTCTGCCTGAAAAGACAAAAGGTGCAGTCACCATAAGACAGTAACACACACACACACAGGGCACTTACCCAGCTGAGCACCACAGGGACCCCCAGGGATGTGTGACGCCATGGCCCTTCGCTCCCCCCCACGGCGGAGCTCGCAGGGACCCCTAGATGCAGTGTGCGTCTCCGCCAGGGAGCACCCTGTATCCCCCGGGGCCGGCAGGCTTATGCGGGGACCTCCTTAGGGGGTACGCAGATCCGCCAGGGGTCCCAGCAGCGCTGAGACCCCCTGAGACCTCTAGACCACGGGGGGTCCAGGTCTCCTGGTAAAAATAAAAAATTCTTCTGAGGAGCTGCAAAGCTTACGCCTTCTGAACGTTCAACGCACATCATTTAGCATGGTTTTCCTGTGTAAACAGGCTTCTAAACCTCCGACAATCAGTAAATATTTACCAGTTAGTGGTGGTTTACTGCCACTAATCTGTCTGTGTAAATGGAGTATTAGTGGGCAAAGCAAAAATTCCAAGATTTTAGGATTTTATTTTTATATGTAACCTCTCACCGCATTAGGATGTGAATGAACATCCTGAGAAGGAGCCTGCGTGTGTGGAGGTGGCTCAGGAACTCCACAAGAAGCTGATGGTGTCTGTTAACTATTTTGAATGTGCGCTGTTAATCGATGGGTTACCACAGCAGCCGGGGGCCAGCTTAAGCAGAGGCGTTCATAGAAATCATGGGGCCCCATACCAAGAGTCTATATTGATGGACTAGGCAGGGTTAAAACATATTGATGCAGTCACACAAGGGCCTACTTTCCAACTTTTAAATACAGGGAGAGGACATGTTTTGTGGCTTGGACACAGAAATAATGCCCCTGCTACTGATTCCTCTTGTTTGCACACACTGATACCATTTTAATAAACCCCATAGAGTATGCTGCCCTCCACACACGGTGCGATACCTCGGAGTGAATCTCCTGTCATAATTTTCTCCCACAGTAGTCCTTACATGGACAACATGATGACCCCATGGCAAACCCCACCAGTATAATGCACCTACACTACTCCCCCCCCCACAAACACACACAGTATGATGCTCTTACAGCCCCCCACACATATACACACACAGTATGATGTCTTCCACAGTTCGCTCACACAGTATGATGGCCCCCAACAGTTCGCTCACACAGTATGATGGCCGCCCCACATCATGTATGATGGATCCCACAGTATACGCTTTTCTTGTTGCCAAAATAAAAAAAAACTCCGCACAGAGGGCCCGATCTAGTGACGCCATTGCACCTGCAGTGCTGAGACTTCGAGCACAGACGTACAGGCTGAATGATGAGGAACAAAGGCCATCTTTCAAAGAATGATATGCGGAAGAAGAAAGCCCTGTAGCATCAGGCTTTCCCAGCTAATGAGCGCCATAGTGGCCACGTGGTCTACCGCTATGGGCAAAATGCCTTTACCTTTAAGGCCCATCTTAGTACTTTTTACAGCAGACTGAGTGCCATAGGCAACCATGATTTCTAGTAAATACCGCAATACTGTGGTATTACAGTATATATAAGCAATCCAAGGATCACATGTTTAAGTCCACTAATGGGTACAAAAAAAATGAAAAAAAAATAAAAAGTCAAAATATAAAAAATAGATAATTTTTAACTATCCCACGTTTTCCCTATTAAAAACAAAGAAACGGAAAAAAAAACATTTGGTATCGCCACATCCGTAAAAGTCAGATGTATCAAAGTATGGAATTATGGTAATTAACCTTTACGGTAAACATTGCAGAAAAAAAAAATCAAAATGCCAAAATTGTGGGTTCTTTGTCACCTCACTTAACAAAAAAAATCCAATACAAAGCTAGCAAAACGTTATATGTGCTCCAAATTGGTATCAATAAAAACGTCAGCTCCATAAACACAAAAAGCGCTTAAATAAAAAACTCCCTGGTTCTTAGAGAGTTAAAATAGCGATCACAAGACGTTATGTCACCAAACTCATTAAGGCCTAGTACATTAATGGTGCCACAGGAACGGGCAACAGCGAAAAATGTTATTTGCAAATCTACTTTCAGCGTATGTATGTTGGCCCTTGAGGACATTGCACACGCTGCTGCCAATTCATAGTTTTCCATGAACGTTTATTTTGTGCATAGGGTAAAAGAATACATAAAAGATATTTCTTATAGATGGCAGCTAGCGTTATATTACTCCTGGTTTAGGAGCTGTGACTCTCACAATCCCTCCAGGTGAGCACCTCAAATTATTTCTTTCCCCCTCCACTGTTTTTTTTCCCTATGTTCTGTGCGCTCTATTCCCTAAACAGCTCCATTTTCAATGGACAAATCATGATGTCTAGAGATCTCAATATTCTCCTTGTCAGAGGTGCCCCCATGAGGGTTGTCAGAAGATCTCAAAAACAGCAGGTGTTGTGGGGTGTGCCTGGCATACAATAGTTAGTGCCTACCAGGGTAGAACATCCGGTGAGCAGGTGGCGGAGTCATGGGCGCCCAAGGCTCATTGATACTTGTGTGGAACGAAAGGTACAGTAGCCCCAGCTGGTCCGGTGCTGCAGAAGAAATACTGTGGCACATATTGCTGAAAAATTAAGTTTTGGCTATGAAGAAAAGATGTCAGGATAAAGTATTGCAGCTTATTACATATGGAGATGCACACTGGTCATTGTCATGCTGACCCGGTTACAGCCAAAAGCACCTACAAGGGTATATGGGCATCAGAACTGAACCATAGAGTAATAGAAGAAAGGGTTCTGGTCTGATGAATCATGTTTTCTTGTACATCACGTAGATGGGTAGAGGTGTATAACTTACCTGGGGAGAAACATGGCCTCCAGGCGCACCTTAGGAAGAAGGCAAACTCCGGGGAAGTAATCTATAGTTGTATGTGCCAAACATTACATTTTATCACCCTTTTGGAATTTTTTTATATAAAGCGACCAACCCCAATATAATAAATAATACAGAATTTTACAATTTCATTGTACAATTTTTAAGTCATATCCGCACTTGGAGTATCCTACACAACCCTATATATATATATATATATATATATATATATATATATATATATATATACAGTCATGGCCAAAAGTATTGAGAATGAGACAAATAGTAATTTTTCCAAAGTTTACTGCTTCATTTTTTGTAATGGCAATTTGCATATACTCCTGAATGTCAAAGAGTGATCAGCTTAACAGCAATTACTGTACTTGCAAAGTCAATATTTGCCCAGAAAATGAACTTTAACCCCCAAAACACATTTCAACATCATTGCAGTCCTGCCTTAAAAGGAGCAGCTAACATCGTTTTAGTGATTGATCCATTAACACAGGTGTGGGTGTTGATGAGGACAGGGCTGGCGATCAATCAGTCATGATTAAGTAAGAATGACATCACTGGACACTTTAAAAGGAGGCTGGTTCTTGGTATCATTATTTCTCTTCAGTTAACCATGGTTATCTCTAAAGAAACACGTGCAGCCATCATTGCACTGCACAAAAATGGCCTAACAGGGAAGAGTATCGCAGCTACAAAAATTGCACCTCAGTCAACAATCTATCGCATCATCAAGAACTTCAAGGAGAGAGCTTCCATTGTTGTCAAAAAGGCTCCAGGGCGCCCAAGAAAGACCAGCAAGCGCCAGGACCGTATCTTAAAACTGTTTCAGCTGTGGGATCGGACTACCAGCAGTGCCGAGCTTGCTCAGGAATGGCAGCAGGCTGGTGTGAGTGCTTCTGCACGCACTGTGAGGCGGAGACTCTTTGAGCAAGGGCTGGATTCAAGGAGGGCAGCAAAGAAGCCACTTCTCTCCAGAAAAAACATCAGGGACCGACTGATTTTCTGCAAAAGGTACAGGGAGTGGACTGCTGAGGACTGGGGCAAAATCATTTTCTCTGATGAATCCCTTTTTCGATTGTTTGGGACATCTGGAAAACAGCTTATTCGGAGAAGAGGTGAGCGCTACCACCAGTCTTGTCTCATGCCAACTGTAAAGCATCCTGAAACCATTCATGTGTGGGGTTGCTTCTCAGCCAAGGGAATCGGCTCACTCACAGTCTTGCCTAAAACACAGCCATGAATAAAGAATGGTACCAGAATGTCCTCCAAGAGCAACTTCTCCCAACCGTCCAAGAGCGGTTTGGCGCCCAACAATGCCTTTTCCAGCATGATGGAGCACCTTGCCCTAAAGCAAAGGTGATAACTAAATGGCTCATGGAACAAAACATAGAGATTTTGGGTCCATGGCCTGGAAACTCCCCAGATCTTAATCCCATTGAGAACTTGTGGTCAATCATCAAGAGACGGGTGGACAAACAAAAACCAACAAATTCTGGCAAAATGCAAGCATTGATTATGCAAGAATGGACTGCTATCAGTCAGGATTTGGTCCAAAAGTTGATTGAGAGCATGCCAGGGAGAATTACAGAGGTCTTGAAGAAGAAGGGGCAACACTGCAAATATTGACTTGCTGCATTAACTCATTCTAACTGTCAATATAACCTATTGGTACTCATAATATGATTGCAATTATATTTCTGTATGTGATATAAACATCAGACAAACACTAATAAAAACCAGAGGCCAGCAGATCATGTGAAAATATAATTTTGGTGTCATTCTCAATACTTTTGGCCATGACTGTATATATATATATATATATATATATATATATATATATATATATATTCTCTATCTCAAGTCTTGGAGCAGAAATACTTCACATACAGAATCTGTTGCTATAGTGAGCTTATTGTTCTGTTCATGATTGCAGTTTGTGAGCTCCGATCTCCTTCTATGGGTGAATTTCTTTGGGGTCTTGAATCCTCTGGCTGGTTAAAACACGTGAAAACAATCCTAGATGCTGGTATCTTCATTGTAAAGGTAAGATGTGTTGTATCTGTTCATATTCTAGTGCTGCTTGTCTGATTTGTACTATTCTAGGCACGGACTGTACAAAAATGATCCTTTTAGTGCTGAGAATAAACGAGATTTGTAATTATATAAATGTGTAATATTTTACATTTAATTTGCACATTTAGGCCGTGTCAGAAGAGGGCGCCAGCGTGCTCGTTCATTGTTCTGATGGATGGGACCGCACCGCTCAGGTCTGCTCTGTATCCAGTCTGTTACTTGACCCCTATTACCGAACCATCAGAGTATTTATGGTAAGAGGTTTCATTTCATATACTCTATGTACTGGTGGAGATTTACGGAGTTGATATTTTTTGCATAGTGTAACTTTTATTTTTCCCAATTACTATTAGGTGTTAATTGAAAAAGACTGGATTTCATTTGGACACAAATTTAATCACAGGTAACCCTGGTCACTGCACATATGTTGGAAAAGTCAAACAGAGTCACTTATTTACAGAGGGCCTTTCACCAAATTTTTCATGTTGAACTGAAAACACGTTGTAGCTTCAGAGCAGAAAAAAAAATAATTGTTAGTTCTTTTTTTATTTTGCATCTCTGTTGCAGGGATATTAACAATCAAAGAATTTGTCACCTAATGAGTTAATTTTCGTTACATCCAAGTGGGTGTTATCAGAGAGCTTTCACTGTGGGGCATGTACTTCTCCTTGTACGATGTTGTCCAATTATAAACAGGCAGCAAGATGCTAGAAAAAGAACACCTCCACACCATATCTTACAGCAGGTTTCTCAGTGTGTGGGTTATAATGAAAGCCCGGATCTCCTGGTCTAACCTCCTGCATGATTAGAATATCAACTGTATTCAAATCCCATCAATCAACACAATTCAGATATGGGCCCAGCAGTCAGTGTGGGGCTAGGGTCAGCACAGCTGAGTTTAGCTGTGTCACTTTCCAAATCTTCCATCAGCTCTCCTCCTCTCAGCAAAAGAGACAAAAAAAAAACACCATACATTCTAATATAATATACTTACTGTAGTTTTTCTGTGCCATTCCCAGTCTCAGGCGGTTTTGGGAGTGCAGTCCACCTGAAAAAGATGTTGCATGCATATACCCCAATTGCATTGCTTCAGCATATTTTTTTTTTTTTTTTTTTTTTAAGGTATGGAAATTTAGATGGGGATCCCAAGGAGGTGTCCCCAGTGATAGACCAGTTCCTGGAATGTGTCTGGCAGCTCATGGAGCAGTTTCCCTGTGCGTTTGAATTTAATGAGAGATTCTTGGTCCACATACAACACCATATATACTCCTGTCAGTATGGAAACTTTCTGTGCAACTGCGAGAAGGAGAGGAAGGAACTGATGTGAGAGAATATGTGCTCTGTGTATGGTCACTATAGGCTTGTAACAGAAATAGAATATGGATGGTTGACGTGTCCCTGATGCTGATCTGATCACACGGTGCCCCACAGTCTGGATAACAGCAATCACTTATAAACTGTGAAGGTTGAACCTTGGCAAAAAATTTTCAATAACTGTGCAGGAGAAAAATGTATAAAGTGATGGCATATTGGTAAGATATGCCATCACTTCAGGATTGGTGGGGGTGTCAGACCTTAGGGACTCCCACATATCCGGAGACTGAATGGGTATGTGAACCTAAACCATTTCAGTTTTTTCCTGCCCATCTGGGTCGCTGGCATCGCTGGCAGTGCCACTGTACAGAGAAACATAAGAATGGTGAAATCAAAATGCCAATAATAAAATAAGATGGGTACATGGATTTAAGAATTGCACAGTTCCTGATGTAACCAATGGTCCACTAGAACAGGGTTCCCCAACTCCAGTCCTCAAGGCCCACCAACAGGTCATGTTTTCAGGATTTCCTTAGTATTACACAGGTGATAATTGCATCACCTGCACAGTCAATAATTCCATCACCTGTGTAATAGGAAGGAAATCCTGAAAACATGACCTGTTGGTGGGCCTTGAGGACTGGAGTTGGGGAACCCTGCACTAGAAGATACTTCTTGAAGATATTCTCTGTCCTGAGTAATGTTGAAATCTTGTAGATCTTCTTTCCCAGTCACAAAATGTCCTAACCTGCAGGTCAGTAGCCAAGGACATGAGATACATCCTTGTAACTAGAGGATCATGGCTTTAAAGAGATATTCTTAAAATATCAAGCTCTCATTGAGGCCTCATTCAGACATCCGTATCCACATGTACGTGTTAATGCTAATGCTATTCACATGCCTGTGGATTTTCATGGACTATGTGTCTGTGCAAAACTCACGGAGACATGTCTGTTTTTTCTTCCAATATCACAGATGAAAAAGACCTATACAAGTCTATGGGTCCATGAAGAACATAGACAGCCCACGGATGGCATCATGGTGCTGTCCGAGATTAAAGGGGTTGTCCAGTACTTTATATTACCCCCCCCCCCCCCAATGTGTCTCCCCGAGACCCCTAAGGATTTTTGTAATTACCTACCGTTGCAGATAATGCCTGTGAGTGGCGCTATCACTGGCCGCTCACAGGCATCACGTGACCCCCGCCGATGTCGCTGGCAGCAGCCGGGGGTCTCTGTCTTCCACGTTCCAGGTGGATGCCAGACTTTGGGCGGGGTTACCCCCCCCACATCACACCCGGCATCCACCGCACGCTCTGCCTCTCCCCATTCATTGGGAAAGCGCGGTAGATGCTGGGAGTGACGCATGGGGAGGAGGTGTAACCCTGCCCACAACCCAGCAGCCACCGTAGGGACCCCAGCGCTGAGTCACGCCTCACTTGTCGTGACATCAGCGTGGGGTCACGTGATGCCTGTGAGCGGCCACCGATAGCGAAGCTCACAGGCATTATCAGCAAAGTCTTAGGGGCCCCGGGGGGATACATTGGGGGGGGAGTAATATAAAGTACTGGACAACTTCTTTAACATTACAAAGCATAGGAGAAACTTTATAACATATTTATCCATACGAGAAGAACACTGATAACACAATGATGGTAAAAATGGACACACTGATACCATTTTTTCACATACCTGTTTAAACCTGTACATGTGAATGAGGCCTTCTGCTGATCACTGAAGAGCCCCATTCTCAGCATCGCTAAAAGTCCCATCGGTCAGACCTCCTGCATTCAGAAAGTTATCTCCTAACCCTTTACAGCAGTGGTTCTCAACTCCAGTCCTCAGGACCCACCAACAGGCCATGTGTTCAGGATTTCCTTAGTATTGCACAGCTGATAATTGCATCACCTGCACAGGCAATAATTCCATCAGCTGTGCAATACTAAGGAAATCCTGAAAACATGATCTGTTGGTGGGTCCTGAGGACTGGAGTTGGGGAACACTGCTGTAAAGGGACTGTCAGTACAGAAGGACTGTTCAAATCAAGTACAGGCGCTCGGTGCACCGTGGTGGGGCCAAGCAGTTCAGTGCATCTTTCCATCTACTTTTTGGAAACGGATTTTCCAATTTTGACTATGAAGCTACACAGCTACTATGCAAAGAAGCACTGAAAGCTATAGAACTTGTGGCTCATTCATATAAGAGAATCAGGCACAGTTTCACCAGTTTGGTCAGTGTCAGTTTTTATCATTAGAGTTTGGCCTGAGCTTCAGTTTCTTCATCTTTTTCCATCAAACAGACCTGGAAAACTGGACAGCGCTCAGATGGCAATTAATTGTTGGCCGATTTTTTTTTTTTCACTGACCCATGGATGTGCATTGTTAATTTTGACCTGACACTCAGATAACTATCGTACTATCGTACATTTTGCCACGATTTTCCGTCTCTCAAACAATCACAGATATGTGAATGGCCCCATTCACTCTTCTAGGTACAAGTCGTATCTGGAAATAACACAAATAGGACTCGTACACAAAAAATGTCCGTCTGAATGAGCCCTTAGTGTTAGTGCAGGTTGCAGTGGTGACGGGTATACTTGCAGCTCTCATAATCTCAATATATCAGTGATGCAATCATCATCTTCCAGAATTCAGGAGAGGACCTACTCCCTCTGGTCTTACCTGTGGAAGCAGCGGTTGGATTACATGAACCCTCTGTACAGAGCAGATCACAGTCAGACCCAAGGAACTCTGAGACCACACACCACTCCATGCCACTTCAGGTAAGAGGTTATTCTGATTCCTCCTCTGCACTGAATAAAGCAGCAGAACTCTAACACACCATATACTTATCATTCATATATAGAAACATCAACCCTAACTTTACAGGTGAAAGAAGCGGGGTGACGTATCATGAGCCCAATGTGTCCTTCAGTGGTGAAATCCAAGGCCCAACACTCTTCCCACTTGTAACCATGGTCTACATTTAGGGGTTGCGTCAGAGCTCACTCGTCAGTTCTATCTTCTGCCTGGCACAAATCAATTCACTTTAGACAGATTTACTGACATCTATGACAGCTTGTGACACGGTGATTCATTTTGCACATATTTAGACTGCGATAAAGTATTGATCTTTGGGGGTCAGACCGCTGGGACCCCCAACAATCCCCAGGAGGTTCTGTAGAGCAAGCTTTGAACAGAGCAGAGGGGGAGCATGTACATCTCTACTCCATTCATTCTCTGTGGAACTGACCCCTAGCGATCAATTCCTAAATCCCGTTGATAGGGGATTACTTATATACTTGGTACAACCCCTTTAATAGGGCATGCGGATGTCCCTGATCGGGAACTTTCTATATAAACGCATAATATAAAGTCGAGTTTGGGTCAGGAGACCTGAAGCCAGTCTTTGCATTGAAGCATACTCAGACCGCAAAACACACGTGTGAATCCAGGCAAAAGCTGTTTTTTTTTTGTTTGCCTGTACAAAACAGACCAATTTTGCAAGTGTGTTAGATCCAATTTTCGGGCATATTTAGTCCACATGTCCGTTTTTATCAATGGTTTTGCCATATGCAAAAACAACGTGACAGAGGTTTCCCAAGCTTCTTCAAGTACCCAGTCAGTGAAAATGAAGAATAGCAGTAGGATGCAACTTGGATGTCCGCAAATAAGGTCAATGTAGGGGATGTCTCTGTTTATATACAGACCATCAGTCAGCAAAATAACAGAACGGACATGTGAATAGCGTAAGGATAGGATGTGTCAGTGTGCTGTCCGAGTAATGAGGCCCAACTTGCCACCACATATTTTCACTAATCTGAAGTCACCAGCCATAGATCAGCCACTGAGGGACTCATTAGGACTCGCTCACATTGCCACGTAACACGGCCGAGTGCTAGTGCTATGTGATGTTTTATCGGATAGCACTCGGACCAATAATATACTATGTTATCCGAGTGCAGTCTGATGTACGTGCACAGAGACAATGGAGAAGATGGAAAAATTAAGTCCTCCATCTTCTCCACACCTGTGCTGCAATTCTTCCATGCGAGAAAATTGGATCACACTCAGAGTTAAAGCAGAGTGTCATTAGTATAATCGGCCCAATTCTCTGGCATGGGAGAATATACAGCATTGTGAGCTAGCCCTTCATGTGTGTACCATGAGCTAGCACGTCTTAAGAACATATATCATGAGAATTGCTCGATGATAATCTTCTGTACTTGTGCATATACTAACTCTTCAAACTTATTTTTCACCATGGAAGGCTTTGGAGGGGCCTCTATAACCGATTTGAGAAAGGAATGCACCCTCGCCAGTCAGTCACTGATTTTCTACAGGCAGTAAAAGAAGAGACGCAGCAGCTGGAGGAGGAAATGGAGTTCATGGAGAAGGTGTGGTAGAAATACTGAAAATCCAGCTTCCTGGCCTATATGTTTTTGATGTTTATACCTCCGCTTAGGTTTCAGTGTAAACCAATTCAGCTTTTAATGGTGACTGAGAAACAATTTTAAATGATTATATATAAAAACCCTGCACAAGATAAAAAAGAGGCAATCATTTTTAGCCGATGCCCTACGTCTTTGGTGTTCTCCAACACAATAACTGGAAGAGAGCACCATTAAAGGGAATCTGTTACCAGGTTTTTGCTACCCATCTGAGTGCAGCGCAATATAGGGGCAGAGGCCCTGATTCCAACAATCTGTCACTTACTGGGCTACCTGCTGTCATTTTGATAAAATTACTGTGTTATCTGCAGCAGACCCCGCCCACATCACTGATTGGCAGTTCTCTGACTGCTGAGCTCTGTATAACCCTGCCCACACCACTGATTGGCCACTTTGTGTATACTAGATTTGCAGAAAGCTGCCAATCAGTGATGGGGGCGGGGTTGTACAGAGCTTATGAATATGTAGGACTACCTGGCAGCAGGTTTACTAGTCCCCAATGATAATCTGCTTGCTGATAAAATAGTGATTTTATAAAAACTACAGCAATCAGACCATTAAGTGACACATCACTGTAACCAGGGTCTCTACCTTGTGTCTTTTCAATGTCAGTAATGCCTGAGCACTGTGGCGTTATGGCTTTCTTATGGCACCAGAGAAGTTTGTTCATTGGTATAAAGTTTTCAAGTAAAGGTTCATTTAGGCAGGCCAATAATTGGGTTAGGGAGCGTTCCCTCATTCCCAACTGTTGGCTGCCTAAACAGGCCATCAAACATCCAATGGAGGGGCAAAGCATTCATTGGTGTGATAATTTTTGAGCACGTTTAAAAATTATCATTAGCAGCACATTGTCCTGTGTAAACGAGAAATGTGCTGACGATAACATAAGTGCGGCCGGCCTTACTAAACAGACCATTAAACCACTGCTGATCGACTTGCATGTAGAGGTTACATTAACATGCCCTAACCCAATGTAACTTTTGCTCTTGTCTAACAATTTTTCCTTTAGAGATTAACAAAACTGGAAACTCGAGAGTCAAATGAAACCTACAAGAATCTCAATGACCAGCCAAAAATCCACAACTTCCAGATATGCATCACCAAACACTCTCCGGCTAATACGCCCCAAGATTACAGCACCAACCTGAAGCTGTTTCCCTCTCGTAGTTCATCCCAAGGTGAGGAGGACTCGGCCCTGATCCTAACCCAGGACCATTTGAAGAGCTCGGACCCCGACCTGTCGGCTAACAGTGACCAGGAATCTGGGGTGGAGGACTTGAGCTGCCGGTCTCCGAGTGGTGGAGACTCGTTACCCAGCGAGGACAGTGGGAAGGATCCCGATTCAGATGAAGCAGTGTTCCTGACTGCTTAGAGGTCTTATTAACCACTTGCTATTATATTAGTGCTTCTATTTATTTATAGGGAGTGATGTAAGCTGGGAGGGATATACTGGGGGAAAAAAAAACATATCGACTTTGTTCACATGTATCAGTGGTAGTTTGTGCAGCGGAGACCAGATACTAATGTCCTATATAGTCGGTCTGATCCAGGCAATTGAACGACTGACAATTGGAAAAGTGCATACACAGGTTGACGAAACAATGACGGGGACACAATGATCGCTAATACTCTGGTATCCTGTTATCAGCAGCACGTCTCCTGTTTACACTGAGTAATGTGCTGCCGTTAAGAATTTTAATGAATGCATAAAATGTATCGCACCCAATGAAACGGTGCTTTCCTAGTTTGTCTGCCGATTGTGGTCCTGGTTAGATGGGCCAATAATCGTATGTTGAAATGATTCCTATGAGCGCTCGTTCATCGTTTATTGGCTCTACGCCTTAAGTGCGTGTCTGCAGCCTCCGGGAATATTCAGAAACAGTTATCTTTTTTTAAGAGCCAACCTTATAATGCATTTTGTTTCCTTTCATGATTTCAAGCCACATGTCCGTGGAGCATGAATCCTGTCCCAATATATTTGTATATTTAAGGTTTGTCATTGACAAAGGTGCCCTGTACTGGAAATATGGACACTTACATGGTTTTCGGGTTTAGGTCCACTGTGTGAAAGATCTGAATGTGCTTTGCTTCTGTGTAAGTTGCTGGTAGACTAATGGTGGTCATCCAGGATCTGACATTGGGTATTAATTCCCTACCTCCTAGTTATGTTAGGCATGACTATCACATGTAAGGTTCTTGCCACCTGGCCGAGAAAAGTTCGAAAAAAAGGACGCAAGCATAAACTGTTTGGCCTGTGACCACAGCAAAACAATGTGATTTTCGTCACATGATTAAAACCATGACCCAATGTCTATGGCTGAATAATCCCTTAAAGACTAATGTTTTGTGCTATGGTATACCATCGGTCCGATCTTCTGTAACTTTATACTGTTTCCACATAGACTGCCAATGAAACAAAACTTCAGAATCTCATTTGGAGACTTTAAAGGGGCTGTCCAAGACTTTATTGAAGGCCTATACTTGATCATCAATGTCTGATTGATAGTGCGTGCTGTAGCTGTTCCTGTGTCAACGGTGGCCAGAAATGCTCAGGTGCCGAGCTCTGTTGACGGAGTACTACATATCGGCCACCCATTCAAATCATTAGGGGGCAGATGTGTAGTACGCAGCCGCAGCCACTATTCCCTCCACAGAGCTCCGCAGTGCAGCTCCGCTAATGAGCACCCCAATTGATCAAACATTGATGCCTTATCTTAAAGAGGTGGTCACTACATTGTATAATGCCCCCATCAAATTACACCTTTCAAATACCTGCAGCCGGGGTCACGTGATGCAGACTGAGCAGTCAGCAATAGCGCCACCCAAAGGTACATATGGAAGCAGGAGGTATTTACAAAAACATTTATTTAGTTAACATGTGTAAATCGATGGGGTCATTATACAATGTAGTGGACCACCTCTTTAAAGAAAGGCCATCAATGTTAAAGTCCGGGACAACCCCTTTAATTATTAATCGGTATCGGTACAGATCTATTAGACTTTTCAGAACTTCAAAATAGGTCCATCCTTCAAACAGATGCCAAAAAGTACAGTATGTTGCAAACTTTAATGGAAGCATTCCTGTATGAATACAATATTGGAGGAAATAAAGAAAAAAAAACAAAAAGCTTTGGCACTTTTATGTAGGTCTCCAGAATATAGTGGGGAGAGACTTTCTTATTGACTTATATAAGTGAGGTAGAGCAGTAACCCCAAAGAAATTGAAAAATCAGCTGTGGTCCCTATAGGATGGCCCTACAGATTGCATTTCCCATCACTTTTTTGAGAATACATTGGGGTGGAAAAATAAGATACAAATAAAGCAGATAATAAGAATTTATAGTCCAGAATTTACTGGTCACTTTTGTATTTCTGTAGGAATTCCAGCTCTGTACGTTGCAGATATCCGGCCCATCAGCGGATTAGCGGGGTCCCGCGTACTTGAATCCTTGCATGTTATCTGGGGGCTAAGAGCCATAGGGTTCTCTCTAAGTGCTTCCGACACTGGTTTTCAGAAAACGTACTGATCCTTTTATATTCGTGCTGCACGGTAGTTATGTAGCACCCTGAGGATTCGGCTGCTACAGGGGTATTGCACCTCAACCCAGAGGTGTGATATTCCACTCCCGGGTAAGGATGGAGTGTGGATCTGAGCTCGGTAGGCTGCATGCACTACACACATCCCATTTCCGAGGAGCAGACCGACGGTACTCCCACTTAGAAATGTGCAGGTACGACCGAGTCTGTTCCTGGCTGGAGTGGGAGGGGGGTGGTACATCCCAAGTAGTGTAGGGGCAGATAGGGGGAGCAGCCTGGGTAAAGTTAGGAGCTCATTGGGTGCTGGTCACCTGAGCTCACACATAGAGGGTGTATATAAGGTGGGCACCAACTAAGATCAGGGTCAGATGCAGAGGATCAGATGCAGAGAGTCAGTCAGCTGCAGAGAACAAGTCAGGAGCAGAGGAGAGAAGAAAGACAAGGACCCAGAGTGAGAGAGGAGAAAAGAGAGAGACCCAGAGCACAGAAGAGAAGGACTCTGAGATCCCAACTAAAAGCACCGGGTGAAGAGTCGGCATCAGGGTACCGGAACCCAAGCTGGTGGGGGTAAAAACATTCCCCAGCCAGAGACCGGAGACCGTGGGCAGCGTCTGCCACGGTCACCCATCACATCCACCCCGAAGGCACACCACATGAAGGGTCAGGGAACCCAGGGCCAAGGGTGTCCCAACAGAAGGCCCGAGGGAGCTGGACCTAGGTGGATTACTGGTGGGGACGGCCAGAGAACGGGACAGAAAGAGAGCTCAGGGCCACGCTCCGGACTTGTTTGGGGGTTGGCTGGATCCAGGACCTGGTGGACGCAGCACGGCTCGGGTGGTCACTAGCAGCTGGAGTGACCAGTACAACATCTGCAGTAAGTAAACACCCTTAACTGCACAACCCGACTCTGTCTTCACTGCCGTCTGCACTACACCACCACAACCCCCATCCTCTGCGCCTGTCCCCTCTGAGGCTATACCCCTCCCGTTGGGGGTTATCCCACCAAGCTGCGCATCCACCATCAGCCTCAGCGGAACCTGCTGCAGCGGCGGCCCCAGTGACCGCATCACAACGGGTGGCGTAGTCGACACAAAAGAACTCTTAATAACATCTGTAGGACTGCCACATAACACTGAGCTTGACGCCCTGGGCACGGGCCGGGTCACAGCCGCTCGGAGACTACAAAACCCCCCCCATCTGATCCGGTGCCGGGTATTCCCCTCAAAAAGGAATATGTCCCAGGGGGCGCGTCAACTTTGGCGTAGTCGGCAGGATTACGTGCCCGCAACACCCGGGTACTGCGTGCCTGAAGAAAGGTGCAAGTTTACCTCAGAAAGAAGTCTCCCGCCGGTTCCGGAGGGTCCACGCCATCGGACTCCATCACCAGTCGTTTCCCGCCGATTGTCCGCCATTTCCAACTTGTTCCCGCCATCTGCAGAGTTTCCCGCCACTGGGCGACGCTTCCCGCCAAAACCGCAGATTTCCCGCCTTGGAAGAGCAGCGGACGCCATTATGGGCGTGCCAAAGGAGGGCGAGAGGCCGCCTCCCATCGTGGGCCAGGACAGAAAATGGCGCCAAAAGTGGAAACCGCCCCCACCAACAGAGACTGTGATGCTGGAGGTGTCTGTCAGCGTGAAAGAACTACCCCTGGAGCTGACAGTCACCGAGTTACCCCGGGACCGCCCTCGAAGTGGGAGGAGACGAAAGAAAAGAGCGAAGATGGGTGCCGCCTGGAGCAGTCTGGAGCGAGTGCACCCGGAGGCAAGTAGCCTGGAGAAGAATATCGGAGGAGCTCACCCGGAGATGTCCAGAGAGCAGAGCAGCACCGGCCCGCTGGCCAGGAGCCTGCTGGAAGAAGAGCAGAGCAGCACCGACCCGTTGGTCAGGAGCCTGCTGGACACCACGACCCCACTAGGCCTAGTGGAGGTCCTTGCACAGCTCCCCCGAGACCGGGAGTGTGCGCAGACTGCCCTGGAGGGCCTCGCACGGAGGATGGCCCGGGTACAGCGCGAGATATTGGCGGAATGGAGCCGGGAGATGGCCCAGCAAGCTGAAACCAAGACGCAAGCTGAAACCAAGACCCGGAGCACGCCAGCCGAGATGAGGAAGGAGACCGCCTCTGAGGATGGCGCGGGAGGACCCAAGGCCGGAGACGGCGCCGAGGAGGGAGCCGAACGCATGGAGGCAGGTAAAGGGGACGCCTATACCCCAAGCCGTGACACCGCTTACCTGCCCCAGCTCCCCGTCGCAGAGCCCGAAAGTCCCCCTGCTGTGCCCGAAAACGCCATGTCACCGACGCAGACTAGGCCCCAACCGGAAGCCGCCGCCGCGACCCCTGTGACGTCACACGCCTCGACCCCGAGCGTGACCAAGCAGGAAGTACCACCAGCCTGGTCGCAAGGCCTAG
Source organism: Phyllobates terribilis (assembly GCF_046119375.1). Lineage (NCBI taxonomy): Eukaryota > Metazoa > Chordata > Amphibia > Anura > Dendrobatidae > Phyllobates > Phyllobates terribilis. The sequence goes on along the minus strand of NW_027362956.1, from coordinate 1,487,083 downwards.
TACCCCCGGGCGCCGCAATACCAACAGCGCCCCCTACCTCCGCGGAGCCACCGGCCTGGTCGCAGGGCCAAGTAGCCCAGGGCGCCGCCGTCCTTACGGTGCCCTTCACTTTCCAGGTGCCCCAGGCCTGGCCGCAAGGCCTGGGCAACCCGGGCGCCGCCACCACCGCGCCCATAAAACCAAGAGTGCCGCATCTGGGAGAAAATCTATTTGCCCAGCATACGTGCCCGAACGGGTCTGAAGTTACCACCAGCTATAAGCAAAGAGCAGGAGGAAGACGCCGTTGAGTGCGGCAGAGCAGTAGCTGTAAATAAGTTACCCGACCGGGTACCAAAGAAACTGTTGATACTTATATATAGTCCCCGTTGGGACCAGCTGAGTGAACTGTTTACCCGTTAACCCCTTAATCCCACAGGCTGAGGACTGTGAGCAGCCATTCCCTTCCCTCTACCTGGCCGAGGATTGAGAGCGGCCAACTTCCCCTGTATATAGTTGCGCTTCCTAAAGTGCCCCCTACCGGTTTTATAGAAAGCCAGTTTTTCTAAGAGACTGTCGCACTTTTCCCGGACACACGTTGCACAGTGTCCGGAGGAGGAACCTGAAACAAGAGACGACGAGAATGTTTATATGAAAAGTTTTATATATATAATGTTTTATATGTTTTATTATGTTTATATGAAAAAAAAAAAAAAATTTGTATGTTTTGGTGATGTTTTATGTCTTACAGCCCGAGGACGTGCTGTGATTTACCAGGGGGGAATGTAGCACCCTGAGGATTCGGCTGCTACAGGGGTATTGCACCTCAACCCAGAGGTGTGATATTCCACTCCCGGGTAAGGATGGAGTGTGGATCTGAGCTCGGTAGGCTGCATGCACTACACACATCCCATTTCCGAGGAGCAGACCGACGGTACTCCCACTTAGAAATGTGCAGGTACGACCGAGTCTGTTCCTGGCTGGAGTGGGAGGGGGGTGGTACATCCCAAGTAGTGTAGGGGCAGATAGGGGGAGCAGCCTGGGTAAAGTTAGGAGCTCATTGGGTGCTGGTCACCTGAGCTCACACATAGAGGGTGTATATAAGGTGGGCACCAACTAAGATCAGGGTCAGATGCAGAGGATCAGATGCAGAGAGTCAGTCAGCTGCAGAGAACAAGTCAGGAGCAGAGGAGAGAAGAAAGACAAGGACCCAGAGTGAGAGAGGAGAAAAGAGAGAGACCCAGAGCACAGAAGAGAAGGACTCTGAGATCCCAACTAAAAGCACCGGGTGAAGAGTCGGCATCAGGGTACCGGAACCCAAGCTGGTGGGGGTAAAAACATTCCCCAGCCAGAGACCGGAGACCGTGGGCAGCGTCTGCCACGGTCACCCATCACATCCACCCCGAAGGCACACCACATGAAGGGTCAGGGAACCCAGGGCCAAGGGTGTCCCAACAGAAGGCCCGAGGGAGCTGGACCTAGGTGGATTACTGGTGGGGACGGCCAGAGAACGGGACAGAAAGAGAGCTCAGGGCCACGCTCCGGACTTGTTTGGGGGTTGGCTGGATCCAGGACCTGGTGGACGCAGCACGGCTCGGGTGGTCACTAGCAGCTGGAGTGACCAGTACAACATCTGCAGTAAGTAAACACCCTTAACTGCACAACCCGACTCTGTCTTCACTGCCGTCTGCACTACACCACCACAACCCCCATCCTCTGCGCCTGTCCCCTCTGAGGCTATACCCCTCCCGTTGGGGGTTATCCCACCAAGCTGCGCATCCACCATCAGCCTCAGCGGAACCTGCTGCAGCGGCGGCCCCAGTGACCGCATCACAACGGGTGGCGTAGTCGACACAAAAGAACTCTTAATAACATCTGTAGGACTGCCACATAACACTGAGCTTGACGCCCTGGGCACGGGCCGGGTCACAGCCGCTCGGAGACTACAAAACCCCCCCCATCTGATCCGGTGCCGGGTATTCCCCTCAAAAAGGAATATGTCCCAGGGGGCGCGTCAGTTACATGTGGGGTCTCAGCGTCACATTACTGGGCTAGTACTAATATGGTAAGAGTCAATGTTGTGTAGTATCCCCCCGCCATCCTTTACGTGTCTGCCTGCTGCATAGCGGACGGCTGCCATCTTGAATGCTCATTGAAGCTGCTATTAGTTTTTTTTGTAAATTGCATGGATAATCTTACCAGAATAATCGTTCTCACTTCTTGACTTGTCTGCTCATTGTGACCAATATCATATTGGTTTTATAGACGAGTTTACAAGCGCTTGTAGTGCTACAATACAAGAACAAAGCTACTAGATGTAATAGGAAGATCATCATAAAATGACCGTCCCTCCCAACTGCAGATTCCAAAATCTTCTGAAGATGCAGCTTATAAGTGAGGTCCGTGATAGTCAGAAGCAGCGTCTTCTTCCCATGATCTGTGCCTGGGGTGGTAGCCCAGCGATGTAGGGGCTGAGCCGCAGTAACAGACATGGGGCCGTGTCTGCGGGGGAAGGTGGGGAATAGAGTTTTCATTTTCTAATCCAGGACAACCCTTTTAAAAGTAGAACTCCCAAAAACAATGAAAGGGAAAGCCTCTTAAAGGGACACTAATCCTCGAAATGAATGAGGGCAAAAAATAGAGCAGCTCTTACTTTTGTCCAGTCTCAACATGATCCTAAAAGAGATGGGGCCAGAGTCATCAAGAGCGGCGCTGTTCACATTGGTCTTGATGAGGAGGTGTGCTGGAGTCAGACAGACGCTCACGGTTCATGAAAAGGTGCATGCTTCTTCCTGAATTGAGAACGCACCGTGGGGCAATAAACAAATATGCAACATGGGAATGAGATTTTGTGGCTATTTATGGTACAAAGAATTAAAAAAAAAAAATTCTGCACAAGCGCTGTGTGTGAGCAAACCCCAACGGTGGAGCCGCAGGTCTTTTGGGAGTTCTCCTTGATTGCAAAGGGTTTTGTGTGTTTTTTTTATATATATTATTTATGGTTTATTTATTGATGCCATCATTGCTTATTTTTGTGACGAGTATAATAAAATCATGATCTATTTTTTTATTTTGTGTTGCATATTTTGGCTGTAATTTATATGCAGAAATTGATTTTTGTTTTAAGATATTTTAAAATATGTTGTCAAGCAATATTACCCTAATTGTGACTATATCAGTACAAAGTACGTATGTAAAGTAGTTTATTCCGTAATGTGCAATTAGAATATTTTTGTAAACTCCCTTGTGTTGTGTGTGTGCTGGTGTGTATAGATTAGATTGGGCCGCTGTCCTTTACGGACATAGCATTAGAGTCATTTATGCTGCACTTATAGAAGATGCTAAAGAATTACACTACAGTTTTTTTAATACAATTTTCTTTTCTTTTTTAAAGCAATACTTTACTCACCCTCTCTGGGTCTAATGCAGAGTGTCAGCTATTTGTCACATTGACAGCGCTGCAGCCAGTCAGTGAGTTCAGTGACTCTGAGCAAGTAGTGCCGTTAACTCGGGCAAAGCTGCTGATCTCAGTTATTGGTTGCAGCGCTGTCGACGTGAGGCCAAAGGAAAGTAACAGACACTGGGAGCAGTGGCAGAGACCCTGTGCTGGACCCAAGGAAGGTGACTAGTGCACAGTTACAAAAAAAAAAACAGCTGCACCAACGGGTTAAAGGAAAATCCCTTTAACCCTCAACTGGTGAGGTGGGGGTCGCCACACCCCAGGGAATTTTTGTTCGGCTGCCATTCATTGAAAAATGCTGGTATGAGGATACGTGTCTCACTAGCTTCCATCCATTTGTGGGTGTCAAAAATTTGTTACACTCATATGCAATCAATCGCCAATAAGAAAACGATTAAAACAAACGTGATCTTCGCATTTTCTGTAAAAATAAGAGATTTCTAAACACTGGGGTATAGGAAACCCCACCTCACCAGTTGCGTGACATAAACCCCACCTCACCAGTCGAGGGTTAATGAACCAGATAATCTGGCACAGATCAGCAATGGAATGGGGAATTTTACAAGATCAGAAGCAAGAAACTGAGCAGAAAATTAGGAAATTACCCTGATAACATTTTGAATTAGCAGCTTGTTTTTGGGCTCTATATACCAATCCAAGGGAGGTTTGTATACTTTATGACGGACATGTAATAATTCAGAATATTTGATGATTTGGAATTTATTAGATCCCCCAGGTGAATTACCCCAATACTATAAAATGGACATAAATGACACATAAATCTGTGCGGTTACAAAGTAACATTGACGCTCCTCCCCAACTCCCCGTACAGAATGACATGCCCTCGGGTCAGGAGTGTCTACAGCTTCATAGAAATATATAAAACAGTCACGTTAGGGTCGGGAAAGTCCGTGCATGGACTGATTACCACGGACGTCTGAATGAGTCTTTATTGACTAATAAAGTCACTATTGATCACAGGGGTTAAAACGGTCAGGATTGGAGTTCATCTCCAATGTTGACCTTTGTGTAATATATACAACTCACACCTCCTGCACATGGAACAGGCATAGATTCTGGGTATGAACAATGGGCGCCCTACACTATCCACCCTAAACATGGGGAAGATGGCAGTAAAGAGTAAAAG
>NW_027362956.1:1402500-1475000 GCF_046119375.1 Phyllobates terribilis | reverse complement strand
GATTTCCTCAATTGTAATTCATCAGGGGAGTCCCTGTGGATTTTCACATTGGATACCACAGGGGTTAAATTCAAGACAGGATCTGATACTGCAGTATTAAGAAATATAATTCTGCATTTATTTCCATGCATGTACACTGGGTACGGAAAGTATTCAGACCCCTTTACATTTTTCACTCTTTGTTTCATTGCAGCCATTTGGTAAATTCTAAAAAGTTCATTTTTTTCTCATTAAAGGTCACTCTGCACCCCATCTTGTCTGAAAGAAAACAGAAATGAAGAAATTTTTGCAAAATTTAATAAAAAAGAAAAACTGAAATATCACACGGGCATAAGTATTCAGACCCTTTGCTCAGTATTGAGTAGAAGCACCCTTTTGGGCTAGTACAGCCATGAGTCTTCTTGGAAATGATGCAACAAGTTTTTCACACCAGCATTTTGGGATCCTCTGCCATTCTTCCTTGCAGATCCTCTCCAGTTCCGTCAGGATGAATGGGAAACGTTGGTGGACAGCCATTTTCAGGTCTCTCCAAAGATGCTCAATTGGGTTTAGGTCAGGGCTCTGGCTGGGCCAGTCAAGAATGGTCACATAGTTGTTCTGAAGCCACTCCTTTGTTATTTTAGCTGTGTGCTTAGGGTCATTGTCTTGTTGGAAGGTGAACCTTTGGCCAAGTCTGAGGTGCAGAGCACTCTGGAAGAGGTTTTCATCCAGGATATCTCTGTACTTGACTGCATTCATGTTTCCTTCAATTGCAACCAGTCGTCCTGTCCCTGCAGCTGAAAAACACACCCATAGCATGATACTGCTGTTATGATCTGCTACAAGAACTAAGGAAAGAGAGGAAATCTGTCCATACAATAGGACTAAGCTGATTCCTTACGATGCAGCGGGCAACCTGTTCCTTGCAAACAGACCCGCCTATGTCCGCGGCTAATCTGAACACAGACCTATAGATTAAAGGGAGGGGTCCCTAAAAGAACTAAGGACTGGGACAAAACTGGACACCTCCTGGCAGAAGTAGTAGCAGAAGAAGACAAACAGACAAAAGTACTTAGTGGTCCAAGGACCAAACAAACTAGAGAGATACAGTAGGTACAAAGCACCTGGCTAGATTAAGAGTCAAAGTAACACTGAAGTCCAGCAAAGCCTGAAGGGCGGAGCTGGAATAAATAGGCAGAAGGTCACATGACCACAAAATAGAAAAAACTAACAGGAGGGTTCTAACAACTGCCACCACCATGTTTCACTGTTGGGATTGTATTAGGCAGGTGATGAGCAGTGCCTGGTTTTCTCCACACATACCACTTAGAATTATCACCAAAAAGTTCTATCTTCGTCTCATCAGACCAGAGAATCTTATTTCTCATAGTCTGGGAGTCCTTCATGTGTTTTTGAGCAAACTCTATGCGGGCTTTCATATGAGGAGAGGCTTCCATCTGGCCACTCTGCCATAAAGGCCCAACTGGGGAAGGGCTGCAGTGATAGTTGACTATGTGGAACTTTCTCCCATCTCCCTACTGCATCTCTGGAGCTCAGCCACAGTGATCTTGGGGTTCTTCTTTACCTCTCTCACCAAGGCTCTTCTCCCACGATTGCTCAGTTTGGCTGGACGGCCAGGTCTAGGAAGACTTCTGGTGGTCCCAAACTTCTTCCATTTAAGGATTATGGAGGCCACTGTGCTCTTATGAACCTTGGGTAATGCAGAAATTCTTTTATAACCTTGGCTAGATCTGTGCCTTGCCACAATTCGGTCTCTGAGCTCCTTGGGCAGTTCGTTTGAGCTCATGATTCTCATTTGGTCTGACATGTAGTGTGAGCTGTGGGGTCTTATATAGACAGGTGTGTGCCTTTCCAAATCAAGTCCTATCAGTTTAATTAAACACATTTGGACTCCATTGAAGGAGTAGAACCATCTCAAGGAGGATCACAAGGAAATGGACAGCATGTGACTTAAATATGAGTGTCTGAGCAAAGGATCTGAATACTTATGACCATGTGATATTTCAGTTTTTCTTTTTTAATAAATTTGCAAAAAAATTCTATATTGCTGTTTTTTTCAGTCAAGATGGGGTGCTGAGTGTACTTTAATGAGAAAAAAATGAACTTTTTAGAATTTATCAAATGGCTGCAATGAAACAAAGAGTGAAAAATTTAAAGGAGTCTGAATACTTTCCGTACTCACTGTATGTATCTATATAAACTGCTCCAAAAATAAAGGGAACACTTAAAACAACAGAATATAACTCCAAGTAAATCAAACTTCTGTGAAATCAAACTGTCCACTTAGGAAGCAACACTGATTGACAATCAATTTCACATGCTGATGTGCAAATGGAATAGAGGATAGATGGAAATTATTGGCAATTATCAAGACAACCTCAATAAAGGAGTGGTTCTGCAGGTGGGGACCACAGACCACATCTCAGTACCAATGCTTTCTGGCTGATGTTTTGGTCACTTTTGAATGTTGGTTGTGCTTTCACACTCGTGGTAGCATGAGACAGACTCTACAACCCACAGAAGTTGCTCAGATAGTGCAGCTCATCCAGGATGGCACATCAATGCGAGCTGTGGCAAGAAGGTTGGCTGTGTCCAGAGGCTGGAGGCGCTACCAGGAGACAGGCCAGTACACCAGGAGATGTGGAGGGGGCCGTAGGAGGGCAACAACCCAGCAGCAGGACCGCTACCTCCGCCTTTGTGAAAGGAGGAACAGGAGGAGCACTGCCAGAGCCCTGCAAAATGACCTCCAGCAGGCCACAAATGTGCATGTGTCTGCACAAACGGTTAGATACTAACTCCATGAGGGTGGTATGAGGGCCCGACGTCCACAGATAGGGGTTGTGCTCACAGCCCAACACCATGCAGGACGCTTGGCATTTGCCACAGAACACCAGGATTGGCAAAGTTGCCACTCGCGCCCTGTGCTCTTCGTAGATGAAAGCAGGTTCACACTGAGCACATGTGACAGACGTGACAGAGTCTGGAGACGCCGTGGAGAGTGACATCCTTCAGCATGACCGGTTTGGCAGTGGGTGAGTAATGGTGTGGGGTGGCATTTCTTTGGAGAGCCGCACAGCCCTCCATGTGCTCGCCAGAGGTAGCCTGACTTCCATTAGGTACCGAGATGAGATCCTCAGACCCCTTGTGAGACCATATGCTGGTGCGGTTGGCCCTGGGTTCCTCATAATGCTGGACAATGGCAGACCTCATGTGGCTGGAGTGTGTCAGCAGTTCCTGCAAGATGGAGGCATTGAAGCTATGGACTGGCCCGCCCGTTCCCCAGACCTGAATCCGATTGAGCACATCTGGGACATCATGTCTCGCTCCATCCGCCAACGTCACGTTGCACCACAGACTGTCCAGGAGTTGGCAGATGCTTTAGTTCAGGTCTGGGAGGAGATCCCACAGGAGACCATCCGCAACCTCATCAGGAGCATGCCCAGGCGTTGTAGGGAGGTCATACAGGCACGTGGATATATATATATATATATATATATATATATATATATATATATATGTCTTTTTGTCATTCTAGTAGTAGGGCCATAATTAAGACATGATTTCTTGAAACGTGTAGGTCTGTAAGCTATGATAGTTGCACATTTGCTGTATTCTTTGTGGAGCAGTGTTTTATATGGCTAATAAAAGCTAAGTTTTAATATTTTTTCTACTAAACAAACCTTTACGCTCGATCATTTGCACTTTTCCCATGTCTGACTGCACTTACGTTTTGCCCTGGTACCACTTATCTGCATCTCCAGAAGTTTCCCATTTCTCTATTATACTCTTCAAATTACATTTTGAGACTTTCTCCTCCTGCTGTTGCACATATTTTTTTCCCTTCATCTGCACAGGTATCATTAATCTATCAACTATAATGGCCGTACCAGGTCCTGCAGGTCCTGTATCCCGTACACATGACGTGGGCAGTGCACGGCATGCCGCTAGTTTTTATTCTGAGTGCTCTTATATACGGTGGTAGTTTTACACAATGTTGAGCCTGTGATTTGCAGAGTGAAATGTCTGACTGCTAGAACAGAAGTATACGGCAGATTCTACAGCATGGATACATAAAGGACGTCCTGGGGGAATATACCTCCCTCCAACACTCGTCCAGTCCCTGCCTCACACTAGAGACATTTATAATAACTCCAGGACTATGGAGCTGGTCATTTTCTCATAATCTGTGGCCATTATTAGTGATCTCACATTGTACGGTAATATCACCCTGGAGGTTGTGATGTATTTAGTGTAATAGCGCCATCTAGAATATACAGTATATATCAGGCGATACCATGCTTACTATAGTTAGTCGTCTTCTGTGCCCTCTATAGCTATCTATTATACTTTATATTTCTTTATAATAATTTATAATAAATTACTCGATAGTTTTACAGCTTTATGATGTTTATTAATCTGCTGAAATGATAAAAGAAAGTCGAACCTTACAGTGGACACAGGTGGAAGTGTCCTCCATGATGGTGTAGGCTGAGGTGGAGCAAGTATTTAGTCAGTGGGGGATCAAGATGACGAGTATTCCCCAGGGTTCCCTGTTATCAGGGAGGGACTCGGTGTATGCAATCAAAAGATCTTATCCTCTGACCGGCTTTGTGCCATCAACAGGTAATGATCCTCTGTCCGGCTGTGTGCCATCAACAGGTAATGACCATCCGGCAGTCCGACATCAACTGGTCATCACCCTCCAGCTGTGTGCCATCAACAGGTAATGACCATCCGGCAGTGCGCCATCAACAGGTAATGACCCTCTGGCTATGGCCATCAATAGGTCATCACCCTCCGGCTGTGTGCCATCAACAGGTAATGACCATCCGGCAGTGCACCATCAACAGGTAATGACCCTCTGGCTATGGCCATCAATTGGTCATCACCCTCCGGCTGTGTGCCATCAATAGGTAATGACCATCCGGCAGTGCGCCATGAACAGGTAATGACCATCCGTCTGTGTGCCATCAACAGGTAATTATCCTCTGTCCGGCTGTGTGCCATCAACAGGTAATGACCCTCTGGCTATGGCCATCAATAGGTCATCATCCTCCAGCTGTGTGCCATCAACAGGTAATGACCCTCTGGCTATGGTCATCAATAGGTCATCACCCTCCGGCTGTGTGCCATCAACAGGTAATGACCCTCTGGCTATGGCCATCAATAGATCATCACCCTCCGGCTGTGTGCCATCAACAGGTAATGACCCTCTGGCTATGGTCATCAATAGGTCATCACCCTCCGGCTGTGTGCCATCAACAGGTAATGACCCTCTGGCTATGGCCATCAATAGGTCATCACCCTCCGGCTGTGTGCCATCAAATGTTTTTATCTTCTGTCCAGTTTTGTGCCATCAAGAGGTAATGACCCTCCAGCTGTGGGCCATCAACAGGTCATCACCCTTCGGCATTTAGGCTTCTTGTCTTCTGTAAGATGCGATTCTTGAGTCTCCTGATGCTAAAAAATATTTAAAAAATCACCGATTAAACTAATAATCTATCTTGTACATAAGCATCACAATTTATAATCTATCTAGTGCATAAGTATGACAATTTAGCTCACAGAACATACACTATGGTAAAACATTAGACCCTACAAGCAGAAATTTGCTAAACTAACATAAATATAACTGACAAATCAGTAGAAAAATCGCTACCAATGGCACAGCTCTCTTCACATCAACCTGTAACCATAGTAGATAAGAAATAGAGGACAATGCTCATAGTCAGTTATCAACAATTCGGCATGGGGCATCCCACCAGAGACATTATAATATCTAGTAGATTATAGATGGCAATAGAATTTACCAACAAGCACATAGTACGCCAAACTCAAGTACATAGTATGCCAAACCTCGACACGTTTTCCTAAAATAGGTTCATCAGAAGCACATACTAGACAGTGATACTTAGCAAAGCGTTCATAGATATATGCGCCATATGATAAGGTGCTAAAGTGCAAGTGTGTGACAAAATATCCATGCGATTTCAGGTGCAATGCTGCATTGTATGTAGTAAGATGGTGCCCATCAGACAGCATGTATAGGACTAACCTGTGATGAAAACACGAGCAATGGGAAAGTTCAAGCAGTTGCCTTCTCAATCTTCCTCGCCTCTAAGACATCTAAGGAAACATCTTCTCCTCTTGATTTTGGGTTGAGGTGTTGTAGGCATTTCAGGCTCTGGCATTCTAGGTTCTGACATACTAGGTTCTGACATGGTAGGTTCTGGTGTTCTAGGTTCTGGTGCTCTTGGCTCTGGAATTCTGGGTTGTTGGCTTCTCTGAAAAATCAGTAACCTCTCTTTAAGCTCCGTTGAACTTCGAGCTCTTCTTCCTATATTGTTGTGAGGGATCATTCTGACCCAGACAATATCACTGAACGCCACTTTATAGTTGCAACTAGGAACCTTTTTCGCATCCTGCGGTGCAGGAGCCATGGATGGAGTAGAACATTTGCCATTGGGCAGGACAGGTGTTCTCCTGGAGTCTTGCTTCTGAATCTGAGGGATGCAAATCGGCTCCTTACAAGCACTTTGTTCCTTCAGAATGGTTTTGTTCTCAGGAGTTTTCTGATTGTTTCACCAGGTTCAGACATTGCCCACTTGCTCAGGACAAAACTTAAGGCCAAATACTCTAGTATTGTCAGTAGTGTCATCACCGCAACAAAAACTGCGTCACGGAAGAGCCAAAGAGGAAGATTGATGGAAGCTTGATAGGTGCTTCTTCTGAGATCCACGGGTAGTGGGTCATCCTATAATAAAGAAAAAAAACATAATAAAGTCCTGTATATTTATACCCAATCCAGTCAAACAGAGAGCCCTTGTTATTATACAGTGATGGATACATTATCAAGCAACTTTCAGAAATATCCCATTGAGAAGATCAGGAAGAAGTTTGGGATTCACCTCCAGGGTCCATGGAATATTATTTACAGTTGGACTTTCATATGACGGACGGTCACGTGTCCAGTATGAGAAGTCCTGCAAGAGGCGATATTCTCATTAGCTGATCCTTGTGACCTCCATATTGATGAGAACATACTCGCCCTCAGTGTACTGTAATGTGGGGGGTAGAGCAACGTAAAGCACAGAAATGATAGGATGATACTCATCATCTCCAGAGGTCTCTCAGCACCAAGGTATGGTCAATGAGATACAAGCTGCAGATGGGCCGAGGCTTCTAATATACCCAGGGGTGACATCACAAAGCCCTCTGTGACATCATTGCACAGTTCTATCCATCATGTCACTGATACTTTGGACCTAACTAAATGTCTAAAAGAGAACCCTTCCACATGATTTCCAATCACGGAGCAGCTTCAGTTTTTCAAGAAAAGTTTAAAAAATATAATCTGTGCTGTGATTGGTCACAATGGCACATGAAGCAGAACGTCTTTAGATCTTTTAAAGGGAAAGTGTCAGCAATTTTTTTACAATTGTAAAATTGTAAAGTATTTATATTTATATATAAATACACATATATATTTAAAAAGGTTTTAATGGTATAAAATCTGAAAAAAATATTTTAACTCTTTTGATGTTTTCATCTTGTAAACACTAGGGGGAGCAGCTGCTGATATTTCCATGAAAACAGAATACAGCTAGCTCGCATTACGACTGCAGTAAAAGTGGGCGGGATCTGCTCACATGGGTGTGATGTCACTCCTCCCCTTCTGGGCGTTTGCAAAAAGGTAAATGAGACTGTAGTTTAGGATCACAGTGCGGAGCGATCACTGGTGACTGCAAAGTGATATATAAGGGACAACACCAAAGTCATTAATCACTACAAGGACAAGGCAGGAATGTGGGAGTCAGAGGGGTCACCCCACACTTATATCCCCTCTGACTGTCACTTCCTAAGCTCCTTTCCCTGCCATAACCTCTTATTCCCGCAGGTAAATTCTTACAGGACCCCCCTCCCCATCCCCTTCCCCTGCCGCAGCTGATTCTAAACGTCCTCCATATGTAATAATAGACAGGTACTCACCGGCAGCCTATGGTAATTCACAGGGTAGAACAGGGTACAGCACAGAAACAATATGGCGATCCTCATTGTCTCCAGGGGGTATCTCAGCACCAAGATATGGCCAATGAGATATGAGCTCCAGGTGGATGGAGCCCCCTTATATACCCCAAGGGTGACATCACAACGCCCTCTGTGACATCATCACCCACAACATTCCGTCACATGACATCACCCAGCACCAGCATCATGTGACCCAGCATAAATAGAAAGTCCTTGTTGGCTATAGCAACTATTCAAAACTAAGTTTAAACTTTTCCAACAGCTAAAGGCGGCTCTGTGATGGCAGTTTCTTCTTGTGGACGGTTGTGATAAATCTGCAGAACATCTACATAACGCGACATGTAGAAAATCCTGTCTTTTCCCCTCTGTTCTTCCTCTGGTGCTACAGAGACGGATAGAAGGAGCTTTTCCAGACCTTACAGTGCACAATATGGGACCTAATCACTGATATCCCAGATCTGCTCAGTACAAGCATACCGCCAACCTATGAGGACTAGAAAGAGGGCGAAACCATGCGGCACGCGTAGTCTGGCCACGCCCCTATCCACACCCCAAGCCACGCCCTTTTTATGCCTTGGCAGGAGGAGATGTCTGTACAAAGCGCAAGTTATCAAAAGGCTGAAGGAACACTTTATCAACATGAATGAAGGTTTTGAAGGGCATCCACTGTCCCGGCACTACCGGAAGTTCCACAACCAATCTTATAAGGACACTAAGTTTTGTGGGATCCGATTAGTCCCCAGAAAATGGAGGGGAGGTGATTACCTGAGATTAATGTCGCGGATGGAATCCAAATGGATCTTCACATTAAATAGCTTGGCTCTGAAGGGCCTTAATCACGAGAGTCAGCTGTATGCCTTCAACTCGCAGCGGTATATACTGTATGTATTTTTTATCCCAGTACCAATTGAACATTTACATTGCACTTTTATGAACCTCCTTATATTTTATCAATATAATATGTCTTTTGGATATATTCCTTTGAATCCACCTATTTTATATATGTATTTGTTTCTATACATTGATACCCCTATTGGAGATACAATATAATGTTTTTATTTTTCTCCTTCATTTTTTCCTTTTTATCTCTGGATGGTACTAAGTGCCGAATTTATACTATCCTGGTAATATACACTGATTAACAGACTGTTTTTTATAGCCATCAGAAATATAAGTATATAATTTTTATTCATTTTTAACTAATTGTGAAAGTTTGAACAAAGTCTTTTTTATTATTATTTTTTTCACACACAGTCTATTCTTATTGGAATTCTATCTTAGTTCTATTGCACCTCCATATGTCCTTTTGCACCGTCTTGTTAGTATTGGATCTTCCTCCATTTCTTTGGTTGTATTATCTTTGTGGGGGGCGTTTGGACTTTATTAGGTTACCAGTTTGACTACCAGCGAGAAGCTGACGAAGAGGAACTGTGAGTCCTCGAAACGCGTAGTTTTTTTTGGCCTATACAGGACATCGAAGGAGAAGGAGAGAGTCAAGGCACAGGGATAAGCCCTCCTGATATCCAGAAGATATATATAACCATATCATATTATTGATACAAAATATAAATGCACAGAGTCAATAAAATCATTTAAAAACACCAAACCCCATCCTTACTTTGCAGGATACCTATTCCAAAGGTGTATCTAGGTTTTCTGGCACCCGGTGCAGCAGGGGCTGGCTGGCACATTTTAGCCTGGGGGGCAAGCACACAGCAGTGGCCCATGAGTAGCGGCCCATCCTTAACATGTTTATTACCAGATGCATCATAAGCCTATATTCACACGACCGTATTGTCTAAGTGCTGCCCGTGAAAAAACCTGACAGCACTTGGACCAGTTCAGATGAGTGTTTGTAGTGGTCAGACATAGTACATATTATTCTTATGTATTACTTAATGTTGAGCGATACCTTCCGATATCGGGAAATATCGGATCGGATTGGATCGGACCGATACCCAAAAAGTATCGGATATCGCCGATTCCGATACCGGAAACCAATGCAAGTCAATGGGACGCTAATATCGGAATGCCATCCCAGCGTGAGAGAATTCTCCTGATTGTTTAAAAGCCGGCAGGCGGTAAAAAGCCGCCGGCTTTTAAACAATCACACAGCCCCATACTGCTTCCCCGCAGCCTCCCACCCCGATCCTGCGCTCCCCCCGCCACCTCACATCCCGATCGTAAGTTAGGACCGGGCGGGGAGCGCAGCACCAAGGAGCAGGGAGCGAAGGACCCAGGCGGGGAAGCCGGCAGGGAAAAGACTTCACCGCCGGCTTTCCCGTTTTGTGCTGCGCTCTCCCGCCGGTTATTTCAAATGAACAGCTGAGGTATCAGGTGATGCTGATCAGCTGTTCATTTGAAGTAGCTGCGGTGCCCTCAGAGGGTTCATGTGAGTTCATGCTTCACTGCATGAACTCACATGAACTTTCCCACGGCCGCACAGGTCAGCCTCACCTCCCAGACCATCAGACCCATCATGATTGGAGTGTGCGCGGGTGTCTGTGCGATGTGTGCGGGTGTGTGCGCGATGTCTGCGGGTGTCTGCGTGCAGGCAGACATAGGCCGATGTGACACTACTACTCACATCGGCCTTTGTCTGTCCCCCGTCCACTCGTGCCAGCAGGATCAGCTCGATGGGAGCAGTAGTTCCCATCAGCCTGATCCTGCTATTTAAACTGCCCCATATGTTATTTTTGCCCCTATACATCTTTTATGTTTTTAGGCCCCCCATATATTTTTTTTGTTTTTGGTCCCCAATAAATTTTAAATACATTTTTCATTGGTGGCCAGTGGTTACCTAAAATAAATTAGTTCATACATTACCTGATCGCCACCTAAAATAAAGTAAAAAATAAAAAACTACACCTATACTCACCTAGACACCGGTTTATGCAATGATGGGGCTGCTTTACGGCCCCGTCATTCTAGCGGCGGCAGTGGTTTAGAGCGGTCACATTTTATGTGGCTGCTCTAAACTGGAGATCTTCGTAAGACACTCGTGGACTACTACGGAGGGGTAAGGATAAGGTTGTGGTTTATTATTTTATATTTTATTACAGGAGATCGATGGCTTCGGGGAATTAGGTGTCTAGGTGAGTATAGGTGTAGTTTTTTATTTTTTACTTTATTTTAGGTGGCGATCGGCGGGGACAGGTAATGTATGAACTAATTTATTTTAGGTAACCACTGGCCACCAATGAAAAATGTATTTAAAATTTATTGGGGACCAAAAACAAAAAAAATATATGGGGGGCCTAAAAACATAAAAGATGTATAGGGGCAAAAATAACATATGGGGCAGCTAAAATAGCTACTGCTCCCATCGAGCTGATCCTGCTGGCACAAGTGGACGGGGGACAGACATAGGCCGATGGGAGTAGTAGTGTCACATTAGCCTATGTCTGCCTGCACGCAGACACCCGCAGACATCGCGCACACACCCGCACACATCGCACAGACACCTGCGCACACACCAATCATGATGGGTCTGATGGTCTGGGAGGTGAGGCTGACCTGTGCGGCCGTGGGAAAGTTCATGTGAGTTCATGCAGTGAAGCATGAACTCACATGAACCCTCTGAGGGCACCGCGGCTACTTCAAATGAACAGCTGATCAGCATCACCTGATACCTCAGCTGTTCATTTGAAATAACCGGCGGGAGAGCGCAGCACAGAACGGGAAAGCCGGCGGTGTAGTCTTTTCACTGCCGGCTTCCCCGCCCGGGTCCTTCGCTCCCTGCTCCTTGGTGCTGCGCTCCCCGCCCGGTCCTAACTTACGATCGGGATGGGAGGTGGTGGGGGGAGCGCAGGATCGGGGTGGGAGGCTGCGGGGAAGCAGTATGGGGCTGTGTGATTGTTTAAAAGCCGGCGGCTTTTTACCGCCCGCCGGCTTTTAAACAATCAGGAGAATTCTCTCACGCTGGGATGGCTTTCCGATATTAGTGTCCCATTGACTTGCATTGGTTTCCGGTATCGGAATCGGCGATATCCGATACTTTTGGGTATCGGTCCTATCCAATCTGATACGATATTTCCCGATATCGGAAGGTATCGCTCAACACTACTCCTGACCCCACACATAAACTTCAGCTCATCCAGCACCATGACAACCAGCACAGCAGAGTCCTGCATCTGACGCGCCCCTGGGCCTGCTGTGTCGCGCAGCGTCTCGCGCACGGGGCTTACCCGGAACCGGATCAGATGAGGGTTGTAGTCTCCGAGTGGCAGGGACCCGCTCCGTGCCCAGGGAGTCAACTCAGTGTGTGGCAGTCTTGATAGATGTTATTTGAGTGTCGACTACGCCACCCGTTGATTTGCAGCTATGGAGCTGCCGCTGCAGGGCAGACCGCTGAGGCCGGTGTAGAATTGTGCAGCGTGATAGTATAACCCCCAACGGGAGGGGTATGGCCTCAGGGCAGCCGACGTGGAAAATGGGGGTAGCAGGAACCACTCAGAGACGGTGCGGTGTAATTCAGGGTCTTTACTGGTAACAACGATAGACCCTCCCGGAGTACTTGCTAGCGAACGGGGCCTGGTCAGTCCTTGAGCAGATGGGATCTCCCCTGGCCAGGCGGAGTTGTAAGCCTCCCAAACTGACTGTACTCTTCTGGCTACCTTGCTAGAAGCGGATATAAGTAGCCCACGTCCCTGAGTGTACCGTGTGGTGCTCACCCGTATGGCCGGTGACTCGGGGCCTTCTAATGGCTTCCGCTCCACGATGGCGGTGCTGGTCCCACACGTGTGACCGTGCCTTCGGGTTTCTGGGCCTGAGGACCTGAAATCCCCTGCCGGTCGGCTTCTGCTGCTGGGTAAGAGTTAGTCCCCACAGCCTCGGATGCCGGGTCCGGTAAGAAAGCTTCTCAGTCAGGGCGAGCTCTGCAGCTGCCAGCCCCTGACTCGTATTAGTATTGCTCCCACTGAGCTTCTGCTGTTTCTTCATATGACTGTTTCTTGTCTCTACTCTCCTTGACTCCAGGCTCAGGCCCCTGGACAGGGCCTGCCTGTGGAGCAGAGCCCATAGAGCAGCTCTGCTCCCTCCCTGTCTTCTCCTCTCAGAACTCCCTACCCTGCCTCAGCCCCAGGTTTATATAGGGGAAGTCCTTCCCCTCCCAAGACTGGGCAGGAGGTGTGGCATGCACAGGATCCCTGACCAAAGGACCTCCCACCTGCTCTCAGACATAATATCTCTATCACTGTGGCAACCAGACCCCTGGGGTGTCACATTCCCCCCTAGTGAAATTTAGTACTCCGGGACTAAACATATTTTAGAAAAACATAACAAGATATAACAACAATAATAATACAATAAGAAAAACACATAAAGATGGTTACGGCATGTCCGTAACCAGGTGCAGTCTTTGAAGAAAAGCAAGGTGTCCATTTCACCAAAACAGGGAGACGTAACCAGGTAGGGGTTTGTCCTGCCCCAAGTCCTTAACAGTCTTTAGTCCGTCCTGGGTTACGCTCCAACTATGTACAAAGGATTCCCGGTAAATCCACCAAGGACTCCTACAAATAACTAGAAACACAAAATTATACACAAGCAACAATACACAGGTAAACATAAATAAAACAATTTATACACTTCAAATCCTCCAACGTGCGGGTAACTGGCCTCTAGTGGCCCTAGTGGACCTACGGAGCTGACTGTCTAGCCCTGAACTACAGGGTGTAGGAGCTGTCAAGGGTAAACTGGGCAGCTGTCTACCGGCTCTTTGGCTCACTAGGGATATGGCAGGCTCACTGCAAGCAGAGGGTTGATCCTCCTGGTCTGCGGGTGTGGGGTCTTCTGCCTCCTGGACCGGCTGTTCTTCCAGCTCTACCTGTTGCTCCGTAGGTGCTTGGGATGCTGGTTGGAGGAAGGTGAGTACGGGTACCACAACTGCACCATTGACTTGAGTCCAAGACCGAGGGAAGTCCCCGAGCACAGTACTAACCATATCTTCCCTTTCCTCTACGGGTCGATGGTCTTCTTGTTCCTCTTCAGGGTTCCTCAGTTGTTCGGGACACTTCTTCAGGTGGTCCCGGGATACAATGGCTGTAGTTTCCCCTCCGTCTTTACTGATGGTACAAACCTTCGGGTTCTCGTGGCTTGAGGGCAGTACGGTGTACGGGTCCTTCTCCCACTGGTCGTCCAACTTGTGGAGCCGTCTCTTCCTCTTCAAGACCTGCTCTCCGGGTACCAGGGGAACAGTGGGAGCATACTGGTTGTAAGTTTTCTCTTGTCTTTCCCTAGCCTGACAGAGACTTCGCTCCACGCTCTCCTGTACTCTCCGGTACTGCTGCTGCCTCTCTGTGTCCCAGTCTGCTTCTGGTGAAGTGTCCTCGGGTGTCAGGACTCCCATTTCCAGGTCAACAGGTAACTTACCAGGTCTTGCCCTCATTAGGTAAGCCGGGGTACAGTTGGTGGAACCTACCGGGATGTGGTTGTATAGGTCCACCAGATCGGGCAGCTTCTCAGGCCACAGACTGCGTTCTTCCAGGGGCAACGTTTTCAGAAGATCCATTACCACCTGGTTCATTTTCTCACAAAGTCCATTAGTTTGCGGATGATAGGGTGTCGTCCTTATCTTCCGGCAGCCATACAGAGTGCAGAATTCTTGGAAGACCTCCGCTTCAAAGGCAGGTCCCTGGTCTGTCAACACTTGGTCCGGGTACCCGTGTGGACGGCAGAAATGCTGCTGGAAGGCTCTCGCTGCTGTTCGAGCTGTTAAGTCCTTGACGGGGACAACAACCAAGAACCGGGAGTAGTGATCCACGATGGTTAGTGCGTAGACGTAGCCACTTCTGCTTGGGGTCAGTTTTACATGATCCAAGGCTACCAGTTCCAACGGCTGCCGGGTGACGATGGACTGCAGGGGAGTCTTCTGGCTGGCACGATCCTTCCTTCTTAGGTTGCACGGGCCACAGTCTCTGCACCACTTCTCAATGGTTCCCCTCATGCCTACCCAGTGGAATCGCTCGCGCAGCAGGAACTCCAGCTTCTTCCACCCGAAGTGTCCAGCTCCGTCGTGGTATGCCTCCATCACCATGGCTGCGTCTCTTCGTGGCACCACTACTTGCCAGAGTAGTTCATGCGTCCGGGAGTTAACCATTCTGCGGCACAACTTCCCCTTGTAAAGGAACAGTCGACTCCTCTCTGCCCATAGTTGTTTGGCTTCCTCCGGAGCGTCTGGTTCAAGGCAAGCCTCCGGGCGAGTCAGCATCTCCTTCACCAGTCGGACGGCAGGGTCGCTGTCTTGCGTTTCCGCCCAGTTGTAGTGAGGTAAGGGGTTCAACGTAGCAGCCTGCTTACTCCTTACCCGGTGGGAGTACTGGATAGTCCCATGACGGTGGAACGCAGGGAGTTCAACTTCTTCCAGTCCCTCCGGATCTTCTCCTTCGTCCGGCAGGTTGGGCATCCTGGACAGGGCGTCCGCGTTGGTATTGGAGCGTCCGGCCCGGTATTTGATTGTGAACTCGTAGTTGGACAGACGGGCCATCCACCTCTGCTCCAGGGCACCGAGTCTTGCCGTGTCCAGGTGTGTCAACGGGTTGTTATCCGTGTACACGGTGAACCGGGAAGAAGCGAGGTAATGCTTAAAGCGCTCGGTGACTGCCCATACTACGGCCAGGAACTCTAGCTTAAATGAGCTGTAATTCTCGGGGTTCCTTTCGGTGGGTCGCAGTTTTCGGCTGGCGTAGGCGATTACTCGTTCCTTCCCCTGCTGGATCTGGGACAGTACGGCTCCTAGCCCGATGTTACTGGCGTCGGTGTAGAGGATAAAGGGCTGGCTATAATCCGGGTACGCCAGGATTTCGTCCCCCGTGAGGGCCATCTTCAGCTGGCGGAAGGACTCTTCTTCCAGCTCCTCCCATTTGAAGGGCGGCTTCTGGTTCTTGGCCTTCCGGGACTGGCCTATCAGGAGGTCCTGCATAGGTGCTGCCTTTTTGGTGAAACCGGGAATAAACCTTCGGTAGTAGCCTACCAACCCGAGGAACTGCCGCACTTCTTTTACGCTGGAGGGGCTTGGCCATTCCTTAATTGCGGTGATCTTATCAGGGTCGGGAGCCACTCCGTCAGCGCTCACCACGTGTCCCAGGTACTGCACCTTTGGTTTCAGGAGGTGACACTTGGAGGGTTTCACCTTTAGGCCGTAACTTGCCAGAGCTTCGAACACTTCCGCCAGGTGTTTCAGGTGGTCCTCATACGTCTTGGAATATACGATGACATCGTCCAGGTACAACAGGACCGTCTCGAAGTTTCTGTGGCCCAGACAACACTCCATTAGTCGTTGGAAGGTTCCCGGTGCGTTGCAGAGTCCGAACGGCATGCAGGTGAACTCGCTAAGTCCCATCGGGGTGGTGAATGCGGTCTTCTCCCGGTCCGCCTCTGCTACAGGAACCTGCCAGTACCCGCTAGTGAGATCCAAGGTAGAGAAGAAGTTAGCAGATCTTAAAGCAGCCAATGACTCCTCTATCCTTGGTAAGGGGTACGCATCCTTGTGTGTGATACGATTGATTTTCCGGTAATCTACACACATCCTCATGGTGTTGTCTTTCTTTTTGACTAAAACCAGTGGGGCTGCCCAGGGGCTACAGCTATCCCGGATTACCCC
The DNA here is from genome assembly GCF_046119375.1 of Phyllobates terribilis. NCBI lineage: Eukaryota > Metazoa > Chordata > Amphibia > Anura > Dendrobatidae > Phyllobates > Phyllobates terribilis. Next base: position 1,458,373 of record NW_027362956.1, on the reverse strand, counting down.
AGCCTCCTTCATGTCTCTAAGCATCCCCTTGGCGTGTTGGTAATGTGCAGGGGGTACGGGTCGATACCTCTCTTTTATGGGAGGATGATCTCCCGTGGGGATGCGGTGTTCTACCCCCTTGACTCTCCCGAAGTCTAACGGGTGTTTACTAAACACTCTCTCGTACTCTTGAACCACCCGATAGACTCCTTGTTTCTGATGTGAGGGAGTGGAGTCAGTACCCAAATGTAGTTGCTGACACCAGTCCTCCTTTGTTTTCTTAGAGCCGTTACCTTCCTCCAGGTGAGATGGAGGCAAGGGTTCCACAGATTGTATAGCATTTTGGTTAATGGTATATAATTTGGCTAGCGTGGCATACCGGGGCAGGTACACTTCCCTCACCCCGATATTGATTATGCGAACGGGCACCCTCCCATGGCGTACATTGACCACCCCCCGTGCTGTCAAAATGGTGGGCCTACTGTCTGAGTAAACTGGTTCTACCATTGCCTGGTAATCTCTACCTCTCAGACCAATAGCTGCCCGGCACCAAATCATCATTTCACTTTTTGGGGGCATGACAATAGGAAAAGGGTCACACATTCTTACGCTACCAATCTCACCGCCGGAGAGTTCCACCTGTTGCCGTCGCATCAGTGCCCGGATCTCTTTCTGGAGCACCCGCTGCTCGCCGGAGCTGGCGTTCTTGGCAACCTGCTGTAAAAGGAAAATCACCTCTGCAAGACAATTTTCAATTACATTAGTTCCTAGAGTTATTTTTGGGTGACTCTCATGTTTGTCAATATCTACAATGATCAGTCCCTGTGCTGCCAGTTCGACTCTACCGATTTTGATGGTCACCTCTTTAAATCCGATCTGTGGCACGGGCTGGCCATTGCTGGCGATGATACTCAAGTCGTCGTCAGGGTAGCGGGTAATATCCGAGTCATTCCAGTACTGCTTAAAGAGCACGTACGGGATGGTGGTGACCTGTGACCCGGTGTCCAGTAGGGCACTCATGGGAATGCCATCCAGTACCACAGGCAAGACTGGACGTCCTCCCACATATCTGTCGCGCCAGTCCTGGTGATCTTTTTCCTGGGGGTTGGCCCTCTACCCCAGGTTGTGCCCGTTTAAAGAACAGTACCTTGCCATATGTCCAGGTTGATTGCAGCGGCGGCAGATGGGTCGTCCGTCCTCGCTGTATCGGTCACTGGGTCTTCCTCTGGCCGGTGGGGTCCTCCTTGGTCGACGCCACGGGATGTCCTCCGGTCCGGATGCCAGCTGGATCTTCCCTGGGGTGGAAGCCTGTAAAGACTGCACAGTTCGGGTTAGCGCAGCAACGCTCTTAGCTAGCTCTTGGACCTGATGGTGTAGGTCTGGAGCCGGGTCATTGTCCAAAGCCTGCGCATCAGCTCCCACAGGCCCTGCCGACAAGGGCGCCGCCTCCTGGTGGTAAGTGATAGCAGGGCGCTTGTGGGTCACAACGCCACCCGGTGCCGGTTCTCGGAGCACCCGGATGGCTCTGTCCTTGAACTGTGCAAAGCCCAGATGGGGATCCTGTAAGGCCATTGCCCGCAACTGGGTTCGGTGGGTATTACAATACAGTCCCTCTATAAACTGTTCGGTCAACAGCCTGTCCTCGTTTCCCACTCCATCAGGGTCGGTCTGCTTAATGGCCCTCAGGGCCTCTTGTAGGTTTAGTGCATAGTCCCTTATACTCTCATGCGCTCGCTGCTTGCACCCGTAGAATCTAAGCTTAATCTCGGCTGAGGTGCGGGTATCAAAGGTGTCCTTCAGCCGGGTTAGTATCCCTGCGACAGTCTTCCTCCCAGGTGGCCAGGATTTTACTTCCCTTTTGGCTGCCCCGGTTAGTTGGGCCACCAGGATGCTCACTTTTTGCTCTTCTGTGAGGGGGTACACCTGGAAGAGGCTATCCAGCTTTTCTCTAAAGTCATGCAGGGTATGTGACTCCCCTGAGTACTGGGGTAGCCAAGCTGCTCCCGGGATATAGGGCATGGTGAAGGGCATAACTGCCGCAGCGGTAGCGCTGGCGGGGGTTGAGGCAGTGAAGCTCTCCTCCGTATCCGACATCTTCCTCCCCCCTAGTGGACCGTGGCCTACCTTGCGATGATCCTGTTCCGTAGGCCGCGGCTCCGCAGTGGATCGTCAGGGTTGAGGACCTTCCGTCGCGCTCCTGTGACGTCGGCGTCTGCTGGGCTCCTTCCAGGACCTTACGCAACGTCCGGACGTGAGGCGGGGCTTCAGTTCTCGCGCGCTTTCGGAGTCCACGCCCCTCTTCTTCCCGCGCGGCGTCCTCAAGATGGCGTCCAATGGTGGGAAAACTCCACGGATGGCGGGAAGAAGGCAGAAGATGGCGCCGGATGGCGGGAAACTTCACCGATGGCGGGAAGAAGGCTGAAGATGGCGCCGGATGGCGGGAATCTTCACCACAGGTAAGTTTGAAAAGTCTCTTTTTCAGGCACGCAGTACCCGGTGGTTGCGGGCACGAAATCCTGCCGACTACGCCAAAGTTGACGCGCCCCTGGGCCTGTGTCGCGCTGTGTTGCGCACGCGGGAGCTTACCCGGAGCCGGATCTCTTGAGGGTTGTAGTCTCGTGGCGGTGACCCGGTCCGTGCCCAGGGAGTCAAACTGAGCGGCGATGTAACAGCGGTAGATGCAGGAACCACTCAGAGACGGTGCGGTGTAATTCAGGGTCTTTACTGGTAACAACGATAGACCCTCCCGGAGTACTTGCTAGCGAACGGGGCCTAGTCAGTCCTTGAGCAGATGGGATCTCCCCTGGCCAGGCGGAGTTGTAGGCCTCCCAAACTGACTGTACTCTTCTGGCTACCTTGCTAGAAGCGGATATAAGTAGCCCACGTCCCTGAGTGTACCGTGTGGTGCTCACCCGTATGGCCGGTGACTCGGGGCCTTCTAATGGCTTCCGCTCCACGATGGCGGTGCTGGTCCCACACGTGTGACCGTGCCTTTGGGTTTCTGGGCCTGAGGACCTGAAATCCCCTGCCGGTCGGCTTCTGCTGCTGGGTAAGAGTTAGTCCCCACAGCCTCGGACGCCGGGTCCGGTAAGAAAGCTTCTCAGTCAGGGCGAGCTCTGCAGCTGCCAGCCCCTGACTCGTATTAGTATTGCTCCCACTGAGCTTCTGCTGTTTCTTCATATGACTGTTTCTTGTCTCTACTCTCCTTGACTCCAGGCTCAGGCCCCTGGACAGGGCCTGCCTGTGGAGCAGAGCCCATAGAACAGCTCTGCTCCCTGTCTTCTCCTCTCAGAACTCCCTACCCTGCCTCAGCCCCAGGTTTATATAGGGGAAGTCCTTCCCCTCCCAAGACTGGGCAGGAGGTGTGGCATGCACAGGATCCCTGACCAAAGGACCTCCCACCTGCTCTCAGACATAATATCTCTATCACTGTGGCAACCAGACCCCTGGGGTGTCACACATCCACTGAGGCCCCTGATCATGTGACCCCTGACTCTTCCCCTCCTGTGACCTCATCACAGCTCCTGTGCGCACAGAGCAGCCATATATGTGGTGGCGGCTCTGCAGGTGGAGGTATGTGGGGATCCCCCATTACTGGGCGCAGGGGGCATTAACCCCTTGAGCACAGAGACTCTTTTGGGGTCTTGTGTTGCCCCTTTATAAGAATCATAAGGTTTTTGTTCTGTTTCCTGTAATAGATACATACGACACAACTATGGAGACAGGAAGGGAGGAAACGTATTGTTCTCATAGTAAAGGGCCCCTTTACTGGCCCCACAGTGTAATGCCCCCATTATGCCCCTTATACAGAATGTATGATGCCCCCACACAGTGTAATGCCCCCATTATGCCCCTTATGTAGGATGCATGATGCCCCCCACAGTGTAATGCCCCCATTATACCCCTTATGCAGTATGTATGATGCCCCCACACAGTGTAATGCCCCCATTATGCCCCTTATGTAGGGTGCATGATGCCCCCCACAGTGTAATGCCCCCATTATACCCCTTATGCAGTATGTATGATGCCCCCACACAGTGTAATGCCCCCATTATGCCCCTTATGCAGGATGCATGATGCCCCCACACAGTGTAATGCCCCCATTATGCCCCTTATGCAGTATGTATGATGCCCCCCACACAGTGTAATGCCCCCATTATGCCCCTTATACAAGATGTATGATGCTACCACACAATGTAATGCCCCCATTATGCCCCTTATGCAGTATGTATGATGCCCCCACACAGTGTATTGCCCCCATTATGCCCCTTATGCAGTATGTATGATGCCCCAAAAAGTTTAATGCCCCCATTATGCCCCTTATGCAGGATGTATGATGCCCCCACACAGTGTAATGCCCCCATTATGCCCCTTATGCAGTATGTATGATGCCCCCCACACAGTGTAATGCCCCCATTATGCCCCTTATGCAGGATGTATGATGCCCCCACACAGTGTTATGCCCCTTATGCAGGATGTATGATGCCCCCCACACAGTGTAATGCCCCCATTATGCCCCTTATGCAGGATGTATGATGCCCCCACACAGTGTAATGCCCCCATTATGCCCCTTATGCAGTATACATGATGCCCCCACACAGTGTAATGCCCCCATTATGCTCCTTATGCAGTATGTATGATGCCCCCACACAGTGTAATGCCCCCATTATGCCCCTTATGCAGTATGTATGATGCCCCCACACAGTGTAATGCCCCATTATGCCCCTTATACAGTATATATGATGCCCCACACAGTGTAATGCCCCCATTATGCCCCTTATACAGTATGTATGATGCACCACACAGTGTATGCCACCATTATGCCCCTCATGCAGTATGTATGATGCTCCCACACAGTGTAATGCCCCCATTATGCCCCTTATACAAGATGTATGATGCTACCACACAATGTAATGCCCCCATTATGCCCCTTATGCAGTATGTATGATGCCCCCACACAGTGTATTGCCCCCATTATGCCCCTTATGCAGTATGTATGATGCCCCAAAAAGTTTAATGCCCCCATTATGCCCCTTATGTAGTATGTATTATGCCCCCACACAGTGTAATGCCCCCATTATGCCCCTTATGCAGTATGCAGGACATTGCCAGACCTCATGTGGCTGGAGTGTGTCAGCAGTTTCTGCAAGGTGAAGGCATTGAAGCTATGGACTGGCCCGCCTGTTCCCCAGACCTGAATCCGATTGAGCACATCTGGGACATCATGTCTCGCTCCATCTGTGTCACCCTGGCCTGGATGCCACAAAATGTATTAAAGCTGTGTCTGAGAGCAAGGGGGAGGTTCTCTAGTCAGGGGAACATTAGCATGCAATGCCTCCTGTCTCAGGCCAGTAGGGGGAGCAGGCTGCCCCTATAAAAACTGGTGCTGGGGGCAGGGTTAGAGAGAACTGGATGGCCTGTCTCAGCATTGAGACTTGTCCCAGAGCAGAACAGGGACAGACAGTTGCACTGCACCTAAGAGGAAGTGTGGCAGGAGGAGAGCCACAAGCCAGAGACAAGAGGCGAAGAGAGCCTGTCTTGGCAGAAAGAGGACTTAATTTACCAGACTTTGGTGTCTGAGGCTGAGAGGATTCCACATCCCCCAGCAGAGAACCAGTCCGCAGGGGACTGTATATTCCTTGGCCTAAGAAGCCTGGAGTGTTATGTTCTGCTACCAAAGCTAAGGAAAGAGAGGAGATCTGTCCCTACTATAGGACTCAGCTGAATCCCTACGATGTAACAGGGAACCTGATCCTGCGATCAGACCTGCTAAAGTCCTAATCTAGTCTGTACGAAGACCTATAGATGTGGGGAGGGAATCCCTACAAGTACTAAGGACTGGAAGGAATATGGGACACCTCCTAACAGAAATAGTAGCAGACAGACGAACAAACAAAATAGATAGAACATAGAGGTCCGTAGACCAAGCAAACTAACAGAGTTAGATACAGAGCACAGGCTAGCTAGAAAGTAGATGTACAATGAAGTCCAGCAAAGCCAGAAGGGCGGAGCAGGATTAAATAGGCCAACAAGGTCATGTGACCAGCAAAGGAAAAAAAAACCTAACAGCAAGGTTCTAACAGTACCCCCCCTTCTAAGAGGATCCTCCGGATCCCCTAGGACCAGGCTTATCAGGAAATCTCCTGTGAAACGCTCTGATAAGTCTGGACGCGGAAACATCATCTGACCTCACCCAAGAGTTATCCTCGGGTCCGAAACCTTTCCAGGCCACAAGATACTGCAAACTACCTCTATACCGTCTAGAGTCAAGGATGCGAGAAATTTCATATTCCCCGTCCTCCACCACCGGAGGAACAGAGGCAGAGGCGTCACCATCCGACACAACAGCTTTTTTTAACAGAGAGACATGAAAGACCGGATTAATTCTCCAGGAGGTAGGAACCTCCAACCTAACAGCAGATTGGTTGACAACCTGAAGCACCTTAAAGGGCCCTACAAACTTGGGACCCAATTTCTTAGAAGGAATCCTCAACCGCAGATTCCTAGAGGACAACCAAACCATGTCACCAACAGCGAACAAAACCTCCTGTCGTTTCCTATCAAAGTAGTCTTTAGATTTTCTGTTGGCCTCCTGAAGATTACCACGCACATCCGTCCAAACTCTTTCCAAATCACCGGAAAAATTCTCCTCCTCAGGCACGGCAGATCCCAACTTGGAGAACGACCCAAACGACGGATGTCTCCCAGAACAACAAAAAAAAGGCGAACAACCAGCAGAAGAAGATGTATGATTGTTCAGAGCAAATTCGGCAAGTGGCAGAAACTCAGACCACCCCTCTTGATTGTCTGCCACAAAACAACGCAAGAACTGCTCAACATCCTGGTTTTTCCTTTCTGTCTGGCCATTAGATTCAGGATGATATCCGGACGAAAACGACAAATGAATTCCCAACCTGTCACAAAAGGCACGCCAAAAACGAGCCACGAACTGAGGACCCCTATCAGAAACAATGTCAGTAGGAACGCCATGAAGTCTGACAATTTCCTTGACAAAGGTCTTAGCGAGAGTTTTAGCGCAGGGCAGTTTGACGAAGGGAACCAAGTGACACATCTTGCTAAAACGGTCCACGACCACCCAGATGACAGTAAAACCCTCAGAGGGGGGAAGGTCAGTTATAAAGTCCATAGCCAAATGTGTCCAAGGAGCACTGGGGACCTCCAAAGGACAAAGCAACCCCGCAGCAGGAGTATGTGAGGACTTAGATCTAGCACATATAGTACATTGGCGCACCCACTTAATGACTTCCTTCTGCCATCCAGGCCACCAAAAACTGCGACCCACCAGTCTCTTGGTCTCAGAGATTCCGGGATGACCTGCCAACCGAGATTCGTGACACTCAACAAACAAATCTCTCCTAAAGGTCCCAGGCACAAACAACCTCCCATGAGGAGTGTTAGATGGGGCATTCTCCTGAGCTTTAAGAATCTCATCTTCCAAAACGGAGTCTAAAGCAGCTATCACAACACCTTCTTGTAAAATGTTTTCCTCTTTCTCAGCACCGACTATGGGAGAAAAACTGCGAGACAAGGCATCCGCCTTAACATTCTTAGTACCAGGGATGTAAGTAACGGAGAAATTAAACCGCGAGAAAAACAGTGCCCACCTAGCCTGACGGGCATTCAGGCGCTTGGCAGCATCAAGATATATCAGATTTTTATGATCCGTAAGAACCTGAACGGGAAATTCCGCACCTTCCAAGAAATGGCGCCAGTGTTCAAATGCGAGTTTAATAGCCAATAATTCCCGATTACCAACATCGTAATTCAATTCAGTCTCCGAAAATTTTTTTGAAAAAAAGGCACAGGGATGTAATCCATCCCCGTTATCCTGAGACAATACTGCGCCAACCCCCACAGAGGAAGCATCAACCTCAACCAAAAACGGCCTAGTAACATCAGGCTGCATAAGGATGGGAGCAGAGGTGAACCTCTCCTTGAGATACACAAAAGCTTCAATGGCCTCAGAAGACCACTGAACCGCATCAGCACCTTTCCTGGTGAGATCAGTCAGAGGTTTGACAATACTAGAAAAATTTTTTATGAATTTTCTATAGTAATTGGCGAAACCCAAAAACCTCTGTATCGATTTCAAACCAATAGGCCTAGGCCATTCCTGCACAGCCTGAACCTTAACCGGATCCATCTCAAAACCTTTGCTGGAGATAATGTAGCCCAAAAAACTAATTCTCTGTACAGCGAACTCACATTTCTCCAGCTTAGCAAAAAGCGAATTGTCCATTAATAACTGTAATACCTCACGCACGCTCCGCCAATGAGACTCCAGATCTGGCGAATAAATCAAAATGTCATCCAAATACACAACCACATTTTTACCGATCAAAGGTCTAAGGATGTCATTAATCAGATTCTGAAAAAATGCAGGAGCATTAGTAAGACCAAAAGGCATAACCAGATTCTCAAAATGACCCACAGGAGTGTTAAAAGCAGTCTTCCATTCATCACCCTCCTTCATGCGCAACAGATTGCATGCCCCCTTAAGGTCAATTTTAGAGAACCACTTGGCCCCCAATAACTGGTTAAACAGATCAGGAATCAATGGCAGTGGGTAAGGATTGCATACCGTAATTTTGTTAATCTCACGAAAATCCAGACAAGGACGTAAACCGCCGTCCTTTTTTTTTACAAAAAAAAATCCAACCGCCACAGGAGACTTAGAGGGCCTAATGTGACCGGCGGCCAAACTTGTCTGTATGTATTCCTCCAAAGCCTTCCTCTCAGGAATAGTAAGGTTAAATAAACGACTTTTAGGAATAGTCGCTCCAGGGACAAATTCAATAGAACAATCATAGTCTCTATGGGGAGGCAAAACCTGCGATTCTTTCTCAGAAAAAACTCTCCAAAAATCCTGAATAGGAACAGGCAATTCTCCCCTATCCAAAGCTGCAATACGCCCGTTACAACACTTGTCATAACATTTATGGCTCCAAGAAATATGCTCCAGGACAGTTACTCACGTGCTGACGGAGCTCGGCCACCTCCAGAGAGAGTCCCTGCAGGTGTTTAGCCAAATCCTGAACCGACACCATGATGGAACAAAAAAAATCTTTCCTTAGAGAATTTGCAGGCTGGACTTACTGTTATGTTCTGCTACCAAAGCTAAGGAAAGAGAGGAGATCTGTCCCTACTATAGGACTCAGCTGAATCCCTACAATGTAACAGGGAACCTGATCCTGCGATCAGACCTGCTAAAGTCCTAATCTAGTCTGTACGAAGACCTATAGATGTGGGGAGGGAATCCCTACAAGTACTAAGGACTGGAAGGAATATGGGACACCTCCTAACAGAAATAGTAGCAGACAGACGAACAAACAAAATAGATAGAACATAGAGGTCCGTAGACCAAGCAAACTAACAGAGTTAGATACAGAGCACAGGCTAGCTAGAAAGTAGATATACAATGAAGTCCAGCAAAGCCAGAAGGGCGGAGCAGGATTAAATAGGCCAACAAGGTCATGTGACCAGCAAAGGAAAAAAAAACCTAACAGCAAGGTTCTAACATGGAGGCCCTGCCACAACAGAAGGGACCAGTAAAGCCGTACAAGGCTGGGAGCAGAAAGGAACCCACGTCGCAGGCCATACAGGCGAGAATACACAGAAAGCTTGGAAACATGGGCTGTTACCCTATCAGGAGGAGATAGCCAGAAGGAGCGCAGAAAGCACGGTAGGCCTACACCCTTACCCTGACCAGGGCCAATTTCCCCGTTGCTCTCAGACATCCAGGTCCCCCTCCTAGCCGGGACTGTTTATGGGTCAATTTACCTGTTCTAGTAAAGACCCTGGACTGCAACCTGTTGTCTGTGTGCTCCTTGCTTCTCCAGCACTATCAGCACTGGGACTCTCACCACCATCACTCCCACCATCCACTATACTGCCCTGGGGCCGCACTCTTCCCGTGGGGAGTCACACTACCCTAGCTGCACACCTCATCAGCCCCAGCGGTCGGCATGCAGCGGCGGTTCCTAATAACCGCAATCCACGGGTGGCGTAGTCGGACATAATCAATAGCACATAACGGACTACCACTGGCCTGACCACCCTGAGCCACGGAACCGGGTTGCCACTACTACTCCCATCGTTCCCAGACTGCCCGGATCCGAGTGCCCCACGGCCCAAGGGGCGAGTCAGCTTTGGCGTAGTCGGCAGGATTTCATGCCCGCAACCACCGGGTACTGCGTGCCTGAACAAGACTTTTGTAACTTACCTGTGGCGAAGTTTCCCGCCGTCCGGAGTCGTTTCCCGCCATCCGGAGCCGATTCCCGCCATCAGACGCCATCTTGGACTGTTTCCCGCCGTCTTCTACCGTCTTCCCGCCATCCGCAGCTGTTTTTCGCCATCGGACGCCATCTTCAGGACGCCGCGCGGGAAGAAGAGGGGCGTGGACTTCAAAACCGCGCGAGATCCGAAGCTCCGCCCCACGCACCGACGCTGCGCAAGGTCCTGGAAGGGAGAGAGAGCGACGCTGACGTCATCAGGACGCGACGCAAGGTCCTCGTCCAGAGCAGCAGCAGCGGAGCCGCGGCCTACAGAAGAGGATCGTCGGAAGGTAGGCCACGCTTAACTAGGGGGGAGGAAGATGTCGGACACAGAGGCGCCCACTACCACCAACGCAGCTGCAGCAGCGGTGATGCCCTTTTCCCTGCCCTACATCCCTGGAGCGGCCTGGCTGCCCAAATACTCAGGGGAGCCCCATGCCCTAACTGACTTCAAGGAAAGGCTATACAGTTTGTTCCACGTTTACCCCCTGACAGAGGAACAGAAGGTCAGCATATTGACAGGGCAGTTAACTGGCGCAGCCCAAAGGGAGGTAAAATCATGGCCCACTGAGGATAAAAGGACTGTGAAGGGTATTCTGGCCCGGCTGCGGGGTACCTTTGACACACGTACCTCCGCTGAGATTAAAATGAGGTTCTATGGATGTAAGCAGCGGGCACAGGACAGCATCAGAGACTATGCCCTAAATCTGCAGGAAGCCTTGAGGGCTATTCAACAAACTGACCCTGGCAGTGTGCAGGAAATGGATAAGCTGCTAACAGAACAATTCATAGAAGGTCTGCTGTCTAGCGCCCACAGGGCCCAACTGCGTCTCATGTTCTTTCAGAACCCCGACCTAACCTTTGCCCAATTTAAGGACAGGGCCATAAGGGTGCTCCGTGAATCTGCAACCAGTGGCGCTATAAACCCCCGGCGCCCTGCTCTCACCAACCACCAGGAGGCGGAGCCCTCCTCTATGGATCCCGTGGGGGCTGATGCACAGGCCCTGAACCAAGCCCCGTCGAAAGACCTGCACCACCAAGTCCAGGAGCTGACCAGGAGCGTCGCGGCGTTGACCAGGACCGTCCAGGTGGTACAGGAGTACAGGAGTACGAGAGAGTCTTTAGTAAGCACCCGCTAGACTTCGGCAGAGTAAAAGGGATAGAACACCACATCCCCACAGGGAGCCACCCACCAATAAAAGAGAGGCACAGACCTGTACCCCCTGCACATTATCAGAACGCAAAGGGCATGCTAAGAGAGATGAAAGAAGCTGGGGTTATTAGAGACAGCTGTAGCCCCTGGGCAGCCCCCTTGGTTCTGGTCAAAAAGAAAGACGGCACCATGAGAATGTGCGTGGACTATAGACAAATCAACCGTATCACCCACAAAGACGCATATCCGCTGCCTAGAATAGAGGAGTCTTTAGCCGCACTAAAATCTGCTAACTTCTTTTCTACTTTGGACCTTACTAGCGGGTACTGGCAGGTTCCTGTGGCAGAGGCTGACAAGGAGAAGACTGCCTTCACCACCCCGATGGGACTGAGTGAGTTCAACTGTATGCCCTTCGGGCTCTGCAACGCACCAGGGACCTTCCAGAGGCTGATGGAATGATGTCTAGGGCACCGAAACTTCGAGACGGTCCTCCTTTACCTGGACGACGTGATCGTCTATTCGAAGACCTACGAGGACCACCTAAAGCACCTGGCCGAGGTGTTCGAAGCCCTGGCAGGCTATGGCCTGAAGGTGAAACCATCGAAGTGTCACCTGCTGAAACCAAAGGACCAGTACCTAGGGCACGTGGTAAGCGCGGAAGGAGTGGCCCCCGACCCTGACAAGGTCACGGCAATCAAGAGCTGGCCAAGCCCCTCGAACATCAAAGAGGTGAGACAGTTTCTCGGGTTGGTAGGCTACTACCGAAGGTTCATCCCCGGGTTCATTAAGATGGCAGCTCCTATGCAGGACCTCCTGATCGGACAGTCTAAGTCCAGGAGCCAAAAGCCGCCCTTCAAGTGGGATAAACCGGAAGAGGAGTCCTTCCGCCAGCTAAAGATGGCCCTCACAGGGGACGAGATCCTGGCCTACCCTGATTATGGCCAGCCTTTCATTCTCCACACAGATGCCAGTAATGTGGGACTGGGAGCCGTACTGTTCCAAAACCAACAGGGCAGAGAAAGGGTGATCGCGTACGCCAGCCGGAAGCTGAGACCCACCAAGAGGAACCCGGAGAATTACAGATCCTTCAAGCTAGAATTCTTGGCGGTGGTGTGGGCCGTGACGGAACGCTTCAAGCATTACCTGGCCTCCGCAAAGTTCACCGTGTACACGGACAACAACCCGTTGACACACCTGGACAATGCAAGACTGGGTGCCCTAGAACAGCGGTGGATGGCCCGTCTCTCCAACTATGACTGATCAAGTACCGGGCCGGCAAAACCAATGCCAACGCTGATGCCCTATCGAGGATGCCTCACTTATCTGAAGGTGACGAAGACCCAGAAGAGCTGGAGGAGGTAGAACTCCCCGCGTTTCACCGGTATGGAGCTGCTCAATACTCCCACCGCGTGAAGGAGGAGGATCTAACAACCGTGATGATAAATCCCCTACCTCATCACAGCTGGGCCGAGACCCAAGATAGTGACCCTGCCATCCGCCTGGTGAAAGATCTGCTGACCCAGGAAGATGCCCGCATAGATCCGGATGCTCCAGAGGAAGCCAAGCAGCTATGGAAAGAGAAGAGCAAGCTGTTCCTCTACAAAGGCAAGTTGTGCAGAAGGATTGTCAACCACCGGACGCACGAGCTGACCTGGCAAGTCGTGGTCCCAAGGCGGGATGCAGCTATGGTCCTGGGGGCTTACCATGACAGAGCGGGACACATCGGTTCGGTTGGAAGAAACTGGAGTTCCTACTAAGAGGAAGGTTCTTTTGGGTCGGCATGAGAGGAGCTGTAGAAAAATGGTGCAGAGACTGTGGCCCTTGTCACCTAAGGAGGAAGGACCGCACCAGCCAGAAGACACCCTTGAGGCCCATCGTCACCACGCAGCCTCTTGAGCTGGTAGCTCTGGACCATGTCAAATTGGCTCCCAGCCGGTCAGGATACATCTATGCCCTGACAATCGTGGACCACTATTCCCGTTTTCTAGTGGTGGTCCCAGTAAAAGACTTGACAGCCCAAACAGCGGCCAGAGCCTTCCAGCAATATTTCTGCCGTCCACACGGGTATCCGGAACAGGTCCTGACAGACCAGGGTCCAGCGTTCGAGGCTGAAATCTTCCAGGAGTTGGGCAACCTCTATGGCTGTAAGAAGATTCGGACAACGCCTTACCACCCACAAACCAACGGGATGTGTGAGAAGATGAACAATATAGTCATTGATCTCCTGAAGACGTTGCCCCTGGAGGAGCGCAGCCTGTGGCCAGAAAAACTGCCGGACCTGATAGACTTATACAATCATATCCCGGTGAATGCTACCAACTGCACCCCGGCTTACCTGATGCGACCCAGACCGGGTAAGCTGCCTATAGACCTGGAGATGGGAGTCCTAACGCCTGAGGACACCTCCCCGGATGCGGACTGGGATACGGAAAGGCAACTGCAGTACAAGAAGGTGCAGTAGACTGTGGAGAAGAGCCTGGCCCAGGTGAGAGAGAGGCAAGAAAAACTCTTCAACCAACACGCCCCTGCTGGTCCCCTAGAACCTGGTGAGCAAGTCCTAAAGCGAAAAAGAAGGCTTCACAAGTTGGACGACCAGTGGGAAAGGGAACCCTACACCGTACTGCAGTCTGATCACGACAACCCGAAGGTGTGCGTGATCACCAAGGACGGAGGAGAAACCACTAGTACCGTCTCCAGAGACCATCTCAAAAGATGCCCCGAGCAACTCCGTAGTGCAGAAGAGGATCAGAGTGACCTTGAACCCGCAGAGGACAAGGAAGAAATGATCAGCACCGTTCTCGGAGAGTTCCCTCAGTCCTGGACTCGCATAAATGATGCCATAGTGGTACCCGTCCTGCATTTCCTGCAACCGGCACAGCAACAACCAACACCAGAGCCGGAAGGTGAAGAGGAGCAAGCGGTTCCAGAGGCAGAAGAGCCTGTACCAGCAGCCCAGGAGAGTCAACCCTCTGCTGACAGTGAGCCTGCCATGCCTGCGGTAAGCCAAAGGACCCGCAGACAGCTGCCTTCCCTACCTGTACACCCAGCTGGTAGCTGTACCCCTAACGCTAGTGGGGAAAGCCAGGTTGGTCCACCACCAGACAGTGGGCTACGTAGGTCAACCAGGAGCACAAAGGGGCTGATACCCGCTCGCTGGAGAATATAGAGCGCACTAAAATTGTAAATAACCTTGTTGCCAAATGTTGAATTGTTTGCAAAGTTACATGCATGTTTGGTAATTCCGTGTTTCAGTTTCTTGCAGTTACTGTAAGGACTCACAGGTTATGGACTTTTTATAACCGGGACCTGGTATGGACTGCGTTCGGAGCCTAACCAAGGAATGAACTAAGACTGTGAAGGACTTGGGGTAGGACAGACCCCCACCTGGTTAAGGCTCCCCGTTGTATTGGTGATATGGACACCCGGTCACAGGCCACACTGTGACCTTAAGAACTCAATTTGTGCGTCGTCTGTCTATTAATGTCTATTAATGTTTTATTGTCTTTGTTTATTGTTTAGTCCCGGAGTACTAAATTTCACTAGGGGGGAATGTGTCACCCTGGCCTGGATGCCACAAAATGTATTAAAGCTGTGTCTGAGAGCAAGGGGGAGGTTCTCTAGTCAGGGGAACATTAGCATGCAATGCCTCCTGTCTCAGGCCAGTAGGGGGAGCAGGCTGCCCCTATAAAAGCTGGTGCTGGGGGCAGGATTAGAGAGAACTGGATGGCCTGTCTCAGCATTGACACTTGTCCCAGAGCAGAACAGGGACAGACAGTTGCACTGCACCTAAGAGGAAGTGTGGCAGGAGGAGAGCCACAAGCCAGAGACAAGAGGCGAAGAGAGCCTGTCTTGGCAGAAAGAGGACTTAATTTACCAGACTTTGGTGTCTGAGGCTGAGAGGATTCCACATCCCCCAGCAGAGAACCAGTCCGCAGGGGACTGTATATTCCTTGGCCTAAGAAGCCTGGAGGCCCTGCCACAACAGAAGGTACCAGTAAAGCCGTACAAGGCTGGGAGCAGAAAGGAACCCACGTCGCAGGCCATACAGGCGAGAATACACGGAAAGCTTGGAAACGTGGGCTGTTACCCTATCAGGAGGAGATAGCCAGAAGGAGCGCAGAAAGCACGGTAGGCCTACACCCTCACCCTGACCAGGGCCAATTTCCCCGTTGCTCTCAGACATCCAGGTCCCCCTCCTAGCCGGGACTGTTTATGGGTCAATTTACCTGTTCTAGTAAAGACCCTGGACTGCAACCTGTTGTCTGTGTGCTCCTTGCTTCTCCAGCACTATCAGCACTGGGACTCTCACCACCATCACTCCCACCATCCACTATACTGCCCTGGGGCCGCACTCTTCCCGTGGGGAGTCACACTACCCTAGCTGCACACCTCATCAGCCCCAGCGGTCGGCATGCAGCGGCGGTTCCTAATAACCGCAAATCCACGGGTGGCGTAGTCGGACATAAACATCAGCACATAACGGACTACCACTGGCCTGACCACCCTGAGCCACGAAACCGGGTTGCCACTACTACTCCCATCGTTCCCCTACTGCCCGGATCCGAGTACCCCACGGCCCAGGGGGCGAGTCACATCCACCAACGTCGCGTTGCACCACTGACTGTTCAGGAGTTGGCTGATGCTTTAGTCTAGGTCTGGGAGGAGATCCCACAGGAGACCATCCGCAACCTCATCAGGAGCATGCCCAGGCGTTGTAGGGAGGTCATACAGGCACGTGGAGGCCACACACAATACTGAGCTTTCATCTGTGAAGAGCAGAGGGCACCAGTGGCGACTTTGCCAATCCTGGTGTTCTGTGGCAAATGTCAAGCGTCCTGCTCGGTGTTGGGCTGTGAGCACAACCCCCATCTGTGGACATCGGGCCCTCATACCACCCTCATGGAGTCGGTTTCTAACCGTTTGTGCAGACACATGCACATTTGTGGCCAGCTGGAGGTCATTTTGCAGGGCTCTGGCAGTGCTCCTCCTGTTCCTCCTTTCACAAAGGCGGAGGTAGCGGTCCTGTTGCTGGGTTGTTGCCCTCCTATGGCTCCCTGCACATCTCCTGGTATCTGCTCCATGCTCTGGACACTGTGCTGACAGACACAGCTACACTTCTTGCCACAGCTCGCACTGATGTGCCATCCTGGATGAACGGCACTACCTGAGCAACTTCTATGGGTTGTACTGTAGACACTGCCTAATGCTAATGTACCTCTAGGGGTGAGAGCAATGGCAAAATGAAAAAGTGACCAAAACATCAGCCAAAAAGAATGAGAACAGAGAAATGGTCTGTGGTCACCACCTGCAGAACCACTCCTTTATAGGGGGTATCTGGCTAATTGCCTATCATTTCTACCAGTTGTCTGCTCCATTTGCACAACAGCAGGAGAAATTGATTCACAATCCGTGTTGCTTCATAACTGGACAGGTAGATTTCACAGAAGTGTTATTGACTTGGAGTTGTGATGTTTAAGTGTTCCCTTTATTTTTTGAGCAGTGTGTGTATATATATAATATATTTACATATTTTTATTGATCATATTAAAATTGTACATATACACTGTGTTCCAAATTATTATGCAAATAATATTTTCTCAGATTTCCCCAAATTACCTATATGAATTGCAGTCATTGTAATTTTCCAGTCAATAACTATTAGAGTACAATTGAACGGTTTTTGTACAAACTGCCTATGATAACAGTATATTTTTTAAAAAATAAAAAACTCAAACTGCACTCAAAATGCATGTTCCAAATTATTATGCACAGCAGAGTTTTCAACCTTTTCATTTTAATAAAGAACAAAAAAATGGTCATTTTTGAAATTCTAAGCATTAGCAGGTTATTACACACTGAAATCAAACAGTTTTCAACTCAAAACTTTATTCTAGGTGATGTTACATTTGCACATAGGACCCCTTGTTCGAAAGGAGCTTCTGAACTCTCTCGTCCATTGAATTTGTCAGGTTTTGGATGGTTTCTGCTTTAATTGTTGTGCATGAGGACAGAATACCCTCCCAGAGCTGTTGCTTAGATGTGAACTGCCTCCCGCCATCATAGACACTCCTTTTGATGATGCTCCAGAGGTTCTGAATGGGGTTGAGGTCAGGGGAGCATGGGGGCCACACCATAAGTTTGTCCCCTTTTATGCCCATAGCAGCCAGAGATGCAGATGTGTTATGTGCATCATGAGACGGTGCATTATCATGCATGAAATGATCTTGATGGTCCAGATGGATGGAGTGGAGGATGGCTGGTTGATGGACACCCCATGCAAACACGGCTACAGCGCCAACAAGGAGGAGGTGGAGTAATGTTTTGGGCTGGAATCATGGGGAGAGAGATTGTCGGCCCTTTTAGGATCCCTGAAGGGGTAAAGATGAACTCCATAATGTATGTTGAGTTTCTCAAACAGCACTTGCTTCCATGGTTCAAGAAGAAGAACCGTGCATTCCGCAGCAAGATCATTTTCATGCATGATAATGCCCCGTCTCATGCTGCACATAACACATCTGCATCTCTGGCTGCTATGGGCATAAAAGGGGACAAACTTATGGTGTGGCCCCCATGCTCCCCTGACCTCAACCCCATTGAGAACCTCTGGAGCATCATCAAAAGGAGTGTCTATGATGGCGGGAGGCAGTTCACATCTAAGCAACAGCTCTGGGAGGGTATTCTGTCCTCATGCAAAACAATTGAAGCAGAAACCATCCAAAACCTGACAAATTCAATGGACGAGAGAGTTCAGAAGCTCCTTTCGAACAAGCGGTCCTATGTGCAAATGTAACATCACCTAGAATAAAGTTTTGAGTTGAAAACTGTTTGATTTCAGTGTGTAATAACCTGCTAATGCTTAGAATTTCAAAAAAGACCATTTTTTTGTTCTTTATTAAAATTAAAAGGTTGAAAACTCTGCTGTGCATAATAATTTGGAACATGCATTTTGAGTGCAGTTTGAGTGTTTTATTTTTTTAAATATACTGTTATCATAGGCAGTTTGTACAAAAACCTTTCAATTGTACTCTAATAGTTATTGACTGGAAAATTACAATGACTGCAATTCATATAGGTAATTTGGGAAAATCTGAGAAAATAATATTTGCATAATAATTTGGAACACAGTGTATACAGACCACAAAGTATGGCAGTATCAGCGATCAAGCAGACAAGGGCTGGAGAGAGCAGGAGAGACGTTAGAAAGACGCTCGAGAGAGAGAGAGCAGGAGAGACGCTAGAAAGACGCTCGAGAGAGAGAGCAGGAGAGATGCTCGAGATCAGGAGAGACGCTCGAGAGAGAGAGAGAGCAGGAGAGACGCTCAAGAGAGAGAGCAGGAGAGACGCTCGAGAGAGAGAGCAGGAGAGACGCTCGAAAGAGAGAGAGCAGGAGAGACGCTCGAGAGAGAGAGCAGGAGAGACGCTAGAAAGACGCTCGAGAGAGAGAGAGCAGGAGAGACGCTCGAGAGAGAGAGAGAGAGCAGGAGAGACGCTCAAGATCAGGAGAGACGCTCGATAGAGAGAGCAGCAGAGACGCTCGAGAGAGAGAGCAGGAGAGACGCTCGAGAGAGAGCAGGAGGGACGCTAGAGAGAGAGAGCAGGAGAGACGCTCGAGAGAGAGAGAGCAGGAGAGACGCTCGAGAGAGAGAGAGCAGGAGAGACGCTCGAGAGAGAGCAGGAGAGACGCTCGAGAGAGAGAGCAGAAGAGACGCTAGAAAGACGCTCGAGAGAGAGAGAGCAGGAGAGACGCTCGAGAGAGAGAGCAGGAGAGACGCTCGAGAGAGAGCAGGAGAGACGCTCGAGAGAGAGAGCAGGAGAGACGCTCGAGAGAGAGAGAGCAGGAGAGACGCTCGAGAGAGAGAGAGCAGGAGAGACGCTCGAGAGAGAGAGAGCAGGAGAGACGCTCGAGAGAGAGAGAGCAGGAGAGACGCTTGAGAGAGAGAGCGCAGGAGAGACGCTCGAGAGAAAGAGCAGGAGAGACGCTCGAGAGAGAGAGAGCAGGAGAGACGCTCGAGAGAGAGAGAGCAGGAGAGACGCTCGAGAGAGAGAGCAGGAGAAACGTTCGAGAGAGAGAGCAGGAGAGACGCTCGAGAGAGAGAGCAGGAGAGACGCTCGAGAGAGAGAGCAGATGAGGCGCTCGAGAGAGAGAGCAGGAGAGACGCTCGAGAGAGAGAGAGAGCAGGAGAGACGCTCGAGAGAGAGAGAGAGCAGGAGAGACGCTCGAGAGAGAGAGCAGGAGAGACGCTCGAGAGAGAGAGAGCAGGAGAGATGCTCGAGAGAGAGAGAGCAGGAGAGACGCTAGAGAGAGAGAGACGCTCGAGAGAGAGAGAGCAGGAGAGACGCTCGAGAGAGAGAGAGCAGGAGAGACGCTCGAGAGAGAGAGAGACGCTCGAGAGATTGAGCAGGAGAGAAGCTCGAGAGAGAGAGCAGGAGAGACGCTCGAGAGAGAGCAGGAGAGACGCTCGAGAGAGAGAGAGCAGGAGAGATGCAAGAGAGAGAGAGACGCTTGAGAGAAAGAGCAGGAGAGAAGCTCGAGAGAGAGAGCAGGAGAGAAGCTCGAGAGAGAGAGCAGGAGAGACGCTCGAGAGAGAGCAGGAGAGACGCTCGAGAGAGAGAGCAGGAGAGACGCTCGAGAGAGAGAGAGCAGGAGAGATGCTCGAGAGAGAGAGAGCAGGAGAGACGCTAGAGAGAGAGAGACGCTCGAGAGAGAGAGAGCAGGAGAGACGCTCGAGAGAGAGAGCAGGAGAGACGCTCGAGAGAGAGAGAGACGCTCGAGAGATTGAGCAGGAGAGAAGCTCGAGAGAGAGAGCAGGAGAGACGCTCGAGAGAGAGAGCAGGAGAGACGCTCGAGAGAGAGAGAGCAGGAGAGATGCAAGAGAGAGAGAGACGCTTGAGAGAAAGAGCAGGAGAGAAGCTCGAGAGAGAGAGCAGGAGAGAAGCTCGAGAGAGAGAGCAGGAGAGACGCTCGAGAGAGAGCAGGAGAGACGCTCGAGAGAGAGAGCAGGAGAGACGCTCGAGAGAGAGAGCAGGAGAGACACTCGAGAGAGAGCAGGAGAGACGCTCGAGAGAGAGAGAGCAGGAGAGACGCTCGAGAGAGAGAGCAGGAGAGACGCTCGAGAGAGAGAGCAGGAGAGACGCTCGAGAGAGAGAGCAGGAGAGACGCTCGAGAGAGAGAGCAGGAGAGACGCTCGAGAGAGAGAGAGCAGGAGAGACGCTCGAGAGAAAGAGCAGGAGAGAAGCTAGAGAGAGAGAGCAGTAGAGACGCTCGAGAGAGAGCAGGAGAGATGCTCGAGAGAGAGAGCAGGAGAGACGCTCGAGAGAGAGAGCAGGAGAGACGCTCGATAGAAAGCAGGAGCAACTGTCAATCACTTCATCACTATATGACTCAGTAATGATACCTATAGCATATTACTCAGGGTGACAACATGGCAGGTCACAGAGTTACTTTCATGATCTAGATTTACTAAATTGGAGACATATCATGATACAGAGCCCATGTCCATGACTTATGTCAGCTCCAAAGTGAAATATGTATTGAAAAAAATTAAAAAAAATTATATATATACACACACATATACATACACTGCTCAAAAAAATAAAGGGAACACTCAAATAACACATCCTAGATCTGAATGAATGAAATATTCTCATTGAATACTTTGTTCTGTACAAAGCTGAATGTGCTGACAACAAAATCACATAAAAATCATCAATGGAAATCAAATTTATTAACTAATGGAGGCCTGGATTTGGAGCCACCCCCAAAATTAAAGTGGAAAAACACACTACAGGCTGATCCAACTTTGATGTAATGTCCTTAAAACAAGTCAAAATGAGGTTCAGTATTGTGTGCGGCCTCCACGTGCCTGTATGACCTCCCTACAACGCCTGGGCATGCTCCTGATGAGGTGGTCTCCTGTGGGATCTCCTCCCAGACCTGGACTAAATCATCCGCCAACTTCTGGAAAGTCCATGGTGCAACGTGACGTTGGTGGATGGAGCGAGACATGATGTCCCAGATGTGCTCAATCGGATTCAGGTCTGGGGAACGGGTGGGACAGTCCATAGCTTCAATGCCTTCATCTTGCAGGAACTGCTGACACACTCCAGCCACATGAGGTCTGGCATTGTCCTGCATTAGGAGGAACCCAGGGCCAACCGCACCAGCATATGGTCTCACAAGGGGTCTGAGGATCTCATCTCGGTACCTAATGGCAGTCAGGCTACGTCTGGCGAGCACATGGAGGGCTGTGCGGCCCTCCAAAGAAATGCCACTCCACACCATTACTGACCCACTGCCAAACCGGTCATGCTGAAGGATGTTGCAGGCAGCAGATCGCTCTCCGCGGCGTCTCCAGACTCTGTCATGTCTGTCACATGTGCTCAGTGTGAACCTGCTTTCATCTGTGAAGAGCACAGGGCGCCAGTGGCGACTTTGCCAATCCTGGTGTTCTGTGGCAAATGCCAAGCGTCCTGCACAATGTTGGGATGTGATCACAACCCCCATCTGTGGACGTCGGGCCTTCATACCACCCTCATGGAGTCGGTTTCTAACCGTTTGTGCAGACACATGAACATTTGTGGCCTGCTGGAGGTCATTTTGCAGGGCTCTGTCAGTGCTCCCCCTGTTCCTCCTTGCACAAAGGCGGAGGTAGCGGTACTGCTGCTGGGTTGTTGCCCTCCTACGGCCCCCTCCTTGTCTCCTGGGGTCTGTGGCCCCGCAGAGGGTGCATGTGGCGATGTAAAGAGAGCTGGAGGGAGTTGTGGCCTGAGGAAAAGGCCATGTGGAGTGGGCTGGAAAGGCCTGTGGAAGGCTCTGGAGTAAGATTTGGGCCTTTGAAGTCCTTTGCAGTAAACAACATGCAACATGATTGCCTGTGGAGAGAGCTGGAGGGGCTTGTGGCACCGTGGAAAGGCCAGTGGCCCAGTAGGAGCCTGTGGTCCTGTGGAGAGAGCTGAAAGTGTTGTGGCCCTGTGGAAAGGCCTGTGACCCTGTATAGGGGTCCGTTGCCCTGTGGAGAGAGCTGGAGGGGCTTGTGCCCTATGGAAATGACTATGGCCATGTAGAAAGGCCTTTTGGCCTTGAAGAGGGGGCTTGTGCCCTGCAGACGGGCCTTGTGTCTCTGTGGAGAGAGCTAAAGGGGGCTGTGGCCATGCAGAAAGTGCATTTGGCCCTGTGGAGGGGAGCTATGGCCCGGTAAAGAGAGCTTGTTGTCGTGTGGAGAAGAGTTGGAGGGGATTGTGGCCCTGGGGAAAGGCCTGTGACCCTGTATAGGGGTCCGTTGCCCTGTGGAGAGAGCTGGCGGGGCTCGTGCCCTATGGAAATGACTATGGCCATGTAGAAAGGCCTTTTGGCCTTGAAGAGGGGGCTTGTGCCCTGCAGACGGGCCTTGTGACTCTGTGGAGAGAGCTGTTGGGAGTTGTGGCCGTGTGGAAAGTGCATTTGGCCCTGTGGAGGTGAGCTATGGCCCTGTAAAGAGAGCTTCTTTTCCTGTGGAGAGAGCTGGAGCGTGTTGTGGCCCTGTGGAAAGGTCTGTGGCCCTATGGATAGGCCCTTTAGCCTTGTGGAAGGGGCTGTGGCCCTGTGGTGAGAGCTGGAAGGAGTTGTGGGCTGTGGAAAAGCCTGTGGTCCTGTGGAGAGAGCTGAAGGGGTTGAGGCAGTGTGGAAAGGCCAGTGACCCTGTATAGGGGTCTGTGGCCCCGCAGAGGGGCATGTGGCGATGTAAAGAGAGCTGGAGGGAGTTGTGGCCTGAGGAAAAGGCCATGTGGAGCCGGCTGGAGGGGCCTGTGGAAGGCTCTGGAGTAAGATTTGGGCCTATGAAGTCCTTTGCAGTAAAAAACATGCAACATGATTGCCTGTGGAGAGAGCTAGAGGGGCTTGTGGCACTGTGGAAAGTCCTGTGGCTCAGTAGGAGCCTGTGGTCCTGTGGAGAGAGCTGAAGGTGTTGTGGTCACTCAATTGAGCCCTTTTAACTGATTAAAGGGGGGCGGAGGAGGCTGTGGCCCTGATGAAAGAGCTCAAAGGGGTTGTAGTCTTGTAGAAGGAGCCTGTGGTCCTGTGGAGAGAGCTGGAGGGGGTTATTGCCTTGGGGAAATGCCTATGGCCCTGCGAAAGGGACCTGTGGCCCTTTGAAAAAGGCCTTTGGCCTTGTGGAGGGGGCTGTTGCCTTGTAAAGGGAGCCTCTGTCCTTTTTGAGAGAGACAGAGGGGGTTGTGGCCTTATGGAAAGGCCTATGACACAGTGAAAGGGCCCTGTCGCCTTGTGGAGAGAGGTGAAGGCGGATGTGGCCCTGTGTATATGCCTGTAAACCTGTAGAAGGAGCCTGCGGTTCTGTGGAGAGAGCTTGAGGGGGGTTATGGCCCTATGGAAATGACTATGGCCCTGTGGAATGGACCTATGGCCCTTTGCAAAGGGCCTTTGGCCTTGTGGAGGGGGCCCTTGCCCTGTAGAAGGAGCCTGTGGCCCTCTTGAGAGAGCCAGAGGAGGTTGTGGCACTATTTAAAGGCCAGTGGCCCTGTAGAAAGGCCCCTTGGCCTTGATGAAGGGGCTTGTGCCCTGCAGACGGGCCCCATGACTCTGTGTAGAGAGCTGGAGGGGGTTGTGGCAATGTGGAAAGTGCATTTGGCCCTGTGGAGGGGAGCTATGGCCCTGTAAAGAGAGCCTGTTGTCCTGTGGAATTGGAGGGGATTGTGGCCCTGTGGAAAGGCTTGTGGCCCAGCAGAAGGAGCCAGTGGTCCTGTGGAGAGAGCTGAAGGGGTTGAGGCCCTGTGGAGAGGCCTGTGACCCTGTATAGGGGTCTGTTGCCCCGCAGAGGGGCATGTGGCGATGTAAAGAGAGCTGGATGGAGTTGTGGCCTGTGGAAAAGGCCATGTGGAGCGTGCTGGAGGGGCCTGTGGAAGGCTCTGGAGTAAGATGGGGGCCTATGAAGTCCTTTGCAGTAAACATCTAAATTTTCAAGCTTCGTGTCCGATTTGCAACAGGGTTGACTCCAATGTTGCCGAACTGCAACAAAAATTGACTCTTGTTGCAAAAGTGCAACATGATTGCCTGTGGAGAGAGCTGGATGGTGCTTGTGGCACTGTGGAAAGACCTGTGGCCCGGTAGTAGCCTGTGGTCCTGTGGAGAGAGCTGAAGGTATTGTGGCCCTGTGGAAAGGCCTGTGACCCTGTATAGGGGTCCGTTGCCCTGTGGAGAGAGCTGGAGGGGCTTGTGCCCTATGGAAATGACTATGGCCATGTAGAAAGGCCCTTTGGCCTTGAAGAGGGGGCTTGTGTCCTGCAGATGGGCCCTGTGTCTCTGTGGAGAGAGCTAAAGGGGGCTGTGGCCGTGCAGAAAGTACATTTGGCCCTGTGGAGGGGAGCTATGGCCCTGTAAAGAGAGCTTGTTGTCCTGTGGAGAAGAGTTCGAGGGGATTGTGGCCCTGTGGAAATGCTTGTGGCCCGGCAGAAGGAGCCAGTGGTCCTGTGGAGAGAGCTGAAGGGGTTGAGGCCCTGTGGAAAGGCCTGTGACCCTGTATAGGGGTCTGTGGCCCCGCAGAGGGGCATGTGGCGATGTAAAGAGAGCTGGAGGGAGTTGTGGCCTGCGGAAAAGGCCATGTGGAGCGGGCTGGAGGGGCCTGTGGAAGGGTCTGAAGTAAGATTTGGGCCTATGAAGTCCATTTTTCGGTAAACAACATGCAACATGATTGCCTGTGGAGAGAGCTAGAGGGACTTGTAGCACTGTGTAAAAGCCTGTGGCCGGGTAGGAGCCTGTGGTCCTGTGGAGAGAGCTGAAGGTGTTGTGGCCCTGTGGAAAGGCCTGTGACCCTGTATAGCGGTCCGTTGCCCTGTGGAGAGAGCTGGAGGGGCTCGTGCCCTATGGAAATGACTATGGCCATGCAGAAAGGCCTTTTGGCTTTGAAGAGGGGGCTTGTGCCCTGTAGACGGGCCCTGTGACTCTGTGGAGAGGGCTGTTGGGAGTTGTGGCCGTGTGGAAAGTGCATTTGGCCCTGTGGAGGTGAGCTATGGCCCTGTAAAGAGAGCTTCTTGTCCTGTGGAGAGAGCTGGAGGGTGTTGTGGCCATGTGGAAAGGTCTGTGGCCCTATGGATAGGCCCTTTGGCCTTGTGGAAGGGGCTGTGGCCCTGTGGTGAGAGGTGGAAGGAGTTGTGGGCTGTGGAAAAGCCTGTGGTCCTGTGGAGACAGCTGAAGGGGTTGAGGCCCTGTGGAAAGGCCTGTGACCCTGTATAGGGGTCTGTGGCCCCGCAGAGGGGCATGTAGCGATGTAAAGAGAGCTGGAGGGAGTTGTGGCCTGAGGAAAAGGCCATGTGGAGCGGGCTGGAAAGGCCTGTGGAAGGCTCTGGAGTAAGATTTGGGCCTATGAAGTCCTTTGCAGTAAACAATATGCAACATGATTGCCTGTGGAGAGAGCTGGAGGGGCTTGTGGCACTGTAGAAAGGCCTGTGGCCCAGTAGGAGCCTGTGGTCCTGTGGAGAGAGCTGAAGGTGTTGTGGCCCTGTGGAAAGGCCTGTGACCCTGTATAGGGGTCCGTTGCCCTGTGGAGAGAGCTGGAGGGGCTCGTGCCCTATGGAAATGACTATGGCCATGTAGAAAGGCCTTTTGGCCTTGAAGAGGGGGCTTGTGCCCTGCAGACGGGCCTTGTGTCTCTGTGGAGAGAGCTAAAGGGGGCTGTGTCCATGCAGAAAGTGCATGTGGAGGGGAGCTATGGCCCGGTAAAGAGAGCTTGTTGTCCTGCGGAGAAGAGTTGGAGGGGATTGTGGCCCTGTGGAAAGGCTTGTAGCCTGGCAGAAGGAGGCAGCGGTCCTGTGGAGAGAGCTGAAGGGGTTGAGGCCCTGTGGAAAGGCATGTGACGCTGTATAGGGGTCTGTGGCCCCGCAGAGGGGCATGTGGCGATGTAAAGAGAGCTGGAGGGAGTTATGGCCTGAGGAAAAGGCCATGTGGAGTGGGCTGGAGGGGCCTGTGGAAGGCTCTGGAGTAAGATTTGGGCCTATGAAGTCCTCTGCAGTAAACAACATGCAACATGATTGCCTGTGGAGAGAGCTGGAGGGGCTTGTGGCACTGTGGAAAGGCCTGTGGCCCAGTAGGAGCCTGTGGTCATGTGGAGAGAGCTGAAGGTGTTGTCGCCCTGTGGAAAGGCCTGTGACCCTGTATAGGGGTCCGTTGCCCTGTGGAGAGAGCTGGAGGGGCTCGTGCCCTATGGAAATGACTATGGCCATGTAGAAAGGCCTTTTGGCCTTGAAGAGGGGGCTTGTGCTCTGCAGACGGGCCTTGTGTCTCTGTGGAGAGAGCTAAATGGGGCTGTGTCCATGCAGAAAGTGCATTTGGCCCTGTGGAGGGGAGCTATGGCCCTGTAATGAGAGCTTGTTGTCCTGTGGAGAAGAGTTGGAGGGGATTGTGGCCCTGTGGAAATGCTTGTGGCCCGGCAGAAGGAGCCTATGGTACTGTGGAGAGAGTTGAAGGGGTTGTTTGCCCGTAGAGGGGCATGTAGTGATGTAAAGAGAGCTGGAGGGAGTTTTGCTCTGCTAAAAAAGGCCATGTGGAGTGGGCTGGAGGGGCCTGTGGAAGGCTCTGGAGTAAGATTGGGGCCTATGAAGTCTTTTGCAGTAAACAACATGCAACATGATTGCCTGTGGAAAGAGCTGGAGGGGCTTGTGGCACTGTGTAAAGGCCTGTGGCCCGGTAGGAGCCTGTGGTCCTGTGGAGAGAGCTGAAGGGGCTTTTGGCCCTGTGGAAAGGCCTGTGACCCTGTATAGTGGTCTGTTGCCCTGTGGAGAGAGCTGGAGGGGCTTGTGGCCCTGAGGAAAGGGCCTATGGCCCTGTGGAGAGAGCTGAAGGTGGGTGCGGCCCTGTGGAAAGGCCTGTGACCCTGAAGAGGGATCTGTGGCCCTTCAAATGGGCCTGTTGCCCTGTGGAGAGAGCTGGAGTGGGTTATGGCCTTGTGGAAATGCCTATGGCACTGCGGAAAGGGACCTCTGGCCCTTTGCAAAGGGTCATTGGCCTTGTGGAGTGGGCTATTGCCCTGTTGACGGGCCTGTGGCCCTGTGTGATTGTTGATAGCCTGACAAATCATCCAATAAAAACTTGCATATTTTTCAAGGATCCTGTAGCTTAAAGATGTTTCCTGACAATTCACTTTAATGTTCAGGAAGCATCCTACAGGAACAAGATTCTTAAAAAATACACAAGTGTTAAACACTGTGTAGCTTTGTGGTTACTTACCAATTAATCTTCTTTGCTGCAACTTGAGTAGTGCTTCTTACCTTTGACCTACAGGAAGAGGTGTGCATGAGAGAGAGTCATTGAGAGGCACATAGAGGCAAAGAGGGGAGCAAAGGGGCAAAGGTAGGCACATAGAGGGATGCAAAAGGTAAATAGAAGCACAGGGAGGGACAGAGAGGCACAGAGACCGATAGAGAGCCACAGATGGGCAAAGACAGAGATTGAGAGGCTCGTGAAGGCACAGAGACAAAAAAAGGCACTTTGGATGGAAAGAAAGCACCAGAGAGAGAGCATGCGAGAGAGTGGTGCAATGGGGAGAGATCAAAAGTGAGCGCCAGTGATGCACTGGAGACTGAGAGAGCACAAAAGAGAGCACTGCACTATAAAGACAGAGGAGTGCCAGAGAGCGGTGCAGTAGGGAGAAAGAGAACACATCAGAGAGTGGTGCACTGGAAAGAGAGTGAAAGAGCACCAGAGAGCATTGCACTGGAGAGAGAGAAAGAGAGAGAGACAGAAAGCAGTGTGCCAGTGTAAAAGGGCACCAGAGAGTGATGCACTGACTGGACAAATGGTCATTTTTATAGGCAGTTCTACATGTCGTGTTGCTGGACAGCTGGGGGTCATGCTTACCGTTGTTAGGGATGGTAATATATTCTGCTTCCCTAGGCCTGATTTCCAGGGACTGCACTGCTCTGACTGGCAGGAGCACTTTTATGGCTACCTGACCTTTAAATTATTATGGATTCTAGTAATACTGACAAAGCATTAGACTAAACGGCTCAGAAACCTGACGGTAGTAAATGATTGTGCCATTTGAACAGTTGTCAGAATTGTTTCATCATAGCCATAGGACTTCCACTTTATATTTATCTTTAAAATAGTTATTAAAAGGACTCTGTCACCAGGTTTTTGACATCCCATCGGACAGCAGCATAATGTAGAGATAGAAATCCTGATCCAGCAATGTTTCACTTACTGAGCTCCTTGCTGTCATTTTGATAAAATTACTGTTTTCTCTGTTGCAGATTTGGCAGCTCCCAAGTATGACTGGACTACTGGAGTAGTGCTCTAATGATAATCTCCAGATGATTTAACAGTGTTTTAATGCAAACTACACTGAGCAGCCTAGTAAGTGATATATCACTGGAATAAAGATGTCTGTGTCCACATTATGGTGCGCTCAGATGAGATGGCTAAAACCTGGTGACAGAATCCCTTTAACACTAATACAAACAGTACAAATGTTTATAATAAAGAAAATCTTCTCCCATTGCTTCGAGGGCCCCGTTCACCTGGAATTGTAGAACAACCTAGAATAGAAAAGAAACAAATAAAACATGAATTCAGAAACTTTAATAAGACCGGAACTTTAGTCTCCGAAACGCCTCATTCTTTCTTGGGAGCTGATCACTGCCGTCTTCTTAATCTCTTTAAAGGAAAGAAGGGGAATACATATGTTAAAACCGAAATGTTTATTGTTCAAGGACAATGTGAATGAGTATATTGACCAATTACCCTGGGTGTTTCCTTTTCCTCAACTGCATCCCTGTCTTCATGGACCTTGTTGTGACCCTAGGTTCGATTGGTGCTCTCCGCCTGATATAAATAATAACATTACATTTTCTGGGCACTTAGAGTGGTATAAGGATATCTTCTATCAATCCTAAAAGTTTAGGCATCGAGGTTTGTTCTGCGATGGAGATATCATCAATAAACGCCTGTAATATACCCTTCCGCATACTGTCTACAAGTGGCCGCTACTGAGAGCACTTTGCCTGGGTATAGGTGCTGAGGATGCTCAGAAGAACAAGTCATTGTCCATAACATCACAAGCTATGTACAGTTTGCCAACTCCTACTAGCTTGCTTGATTTAATAATATACCCACCTTTGAGTCTTAGTATTTAAATTTGACACACCGAGGTCCTCTGTTTCACCCTGGGCACTGTAGTCTTCAGCTTGCTGGACCATTTGCTCCTCTTCTCCATTGCTCTCTTCTGCTTCTCTTTAGGGGAGATAGAAAACAGAATATTACATTTTATCAACAATTTGGTGAAATAGATCATAACTGCTTTGCAATAAATTACCTTGAGCTGCTGGGTTGAGGTTGATTTTCCGATGATTTCCCTGCTGCCAAGACCAGTGTGTATGCTTGGCAGAGGTCTCCTAACGTTTTTTCTCTGTAATTCCTCTCTGCTGTCATGTTGGAATGACTGAGATATTTGGAGAAAAGATACCTCTGTGTCTCTGTTAAATGTGACACGGTCCATGTTTCACAAGTTTTTCTTGCCACCTGACTAGAGATGGATTTAAGTTTGTACCTAGATAGCAATAGAGTAGATCATAAATACATGGCACAACATCTAATATGTAGGATTTTTAACTTTTAAGACTTACTTCTTCTGGTAGCGATGAAGGTCGGTGGATACATTATATATCTGTTTTCCTGTAGTCGATAAGAAGAATTTATCTGGACTGTCTTTTTTGGCCAGCACCCGTCTCACTTTTTTAAAGTAGATGTTAAACCACTGTAAATAAACAAAACAAAAAACAGTAAACCACTTAATAAAAATTGAGTTGGGCCCTTCAATATTAAGATAAGAAAATTTGAAATAGACTAAATTAATTACTGGAGTCAATGACCGCACCAACGTGAGGGAGGGATGTGCCTAACCAGGAGAGCGAAACCTACAGACTAAAAGGGCAGTATCTCTCCTCCGCCTCAGTTGGATTTCAGAGCATGATAGGAACCACACAATCTAAATATATAGAAAAGTCACCTCACACCAAACATATGTCAGACTATAAACTGCCCACCATTCATTTAAAGTGCAGAACATCTGTGATAAGGGAGAGCATATCTGTTCCTACTGATAATGCATTCTGGATGCTGCTGCAACAAGCATTATTGTTAAGAAAATGCACTATTCTGGACACCGATACTATGGTTTAGCATCCTGGATACTGCAGGGAAATAAGGGAAAGACTCCCAACACACCTGCATGAGGATGTAGCACCAAGTTGTCCTGTAAAATCTGGTTAAAGGGAGGATCTACTAAAAGGGACAGAATGCCACTAATCCTACGGGTTGAAGTCATGACAACTAACAGATCCCTCTCTAATGTGGGTGCCATCGTAGTGACAGGAACATCTTACCTTTTCTTCTTCTTCAGTAAGCACAAAACAGGCTACTTGGTGGGCAGCAGTCTTATGGGATTTAACTCCGACAATTATTAGCTGTTCATTTTGATAGATGTGACGCATCCTCTCTGTCCACTCAGAAACCTGTGAGTCAAGACATGGGAAAGTTAGATAGACATGTGGCTTTAAATCAGGATAATGAGTAGGTTGTTACTTACCGTCATGTTTCTGACAACTCCTGGTCTTTGTAAGTGTTTTAGTATGATTAAGGCCTCAAGGTAATAGAGAATCTCCAACTGATGCACTTCATTTCGGGATCCTCCTTGGACATCCTCGATGGCTTGCAGGAAAGCTGGCTTTGCAACGGTCAGGATCTCCTGGCATTGCTGAGGTGTTTTGTCCAATTTATGCAACTCCAGGTACCTAAGAGAAAGATTAATAAATGTGACTGATAGGTGAGGCCTATTTTTAAGTCATGTATGAAAAATCCTGGCGGGAGAGAGAAAAGAGAAAAAATAATAATTGTGCATACATCTGAAAGGATAAAAATTAGCTGACATACCTTTTGCTGACAACTTCTTTTGCAACTCCCTTGGAAAATTTCTTCTGAATATCCGCAGTCACATACTGGAAATACTTCATTGCCTTGAAGAGTTTTTCATTTTTATCGCGTAAATTGGTTGCAAATAGTTGATAATGTACAAATTTCCGGACATTCTTAATGTAGTTGGTGACAGTTTGGTTGCACAGACCGAGATCTTGAAGGTTTTTGAAAAATAAATGGGCGTTTTCAATCTTTGTCGCAAAGTTGAGGCTCACACGGCGTTTGTTCATAAAGTATAAAAACCTTGACACATTTTCAACAATTTGTTTGTATCTTTCCAGCTTGCAATGGTTCTGCAAATAAGAGGAAAAACCGTTTAATATTGGATGAGACAGAGAATGGTGATCATAATAACCTGCATCTTTCATTTTGATCCTCTTGTCAACAGTCCATTTCTGGCTTGTCATCCTACAAATTTGGAAGAAAGAACAACAGGTCAGAGTAGAAACAAATTAGAACTTTGAGAAAAATACTGTGTAAGCATATACAGCATATATATAGTGACGTCCTGCCAATGGCAGTAGACTATGCAGCCGCTATGGGGCCTGTGAGTCCAGGGTTCCCTGTAACGACGCATTCATGGGGCCCTCACCCAGTGGAAGAATCTGGGGAAATGTCGGGGACCTTGACAGCTGGGGGTTCCACTCACCGTTGTCAGGGGTGGTAAACATTTCTGTGTCCCCAGGCCCGATTTCTGTGGACCCCAGTGCTCTGACTGGCAGCAGCACTTTGCTGGCTGCCTGCCCTTTATACGCAGCATCCACTGCTGAACACTGCGTGTTCTGAAGTTCATCTGTGGGTAAAGCTAGTACATCATCCTCTACTGGCCCACAGATGAAAATCGTAATGGCAGTGCATTTTAGTATGCCCCGCCAAAGCTGTGTGCCCCACAGAGCTGTCTGTGTGTAGGGCACTTTTTTGGCATCCTGTTTTATGGCTGCAATGGAAGGGAAATCTATTGCCTAAAATAGGAGAAAAAATTACTTTGTAAGGGCTGTAAAGTTGTGGGATATGCTATTAATTGTCCCAGTTAAACATTATTTGTATTGTTTTTTTGCTCAATATATATATATATAAATATATATATATATATATATATATAGATATATATATATAGATATATATAGATAGATATATATAGATATGTATATATATATGAAAGCATGATGAGTGAGAATGTTACACACACTAACTGACCTCGGCCTGTCTTCATCTGTTTGGCTGGTATTTTCCTCTCTTTCTCTGGTCTCTGGTTGTTGATCGGCTTCACTGTCGGATGTTTCAGAGGATGTATAGTCTTCTGCAGCTGAAAGATGCACCAATTCAGGATTTGATATGGCTCGGCGTGCCGATGTGCCAGTTGATGTAGATGGCTTCTCATCTTCAACAGTCCTGTAAATTATAAAAATCCTTAGTAATAACGTGAAGTACAATCTTGAGTAGGCCAGCAGTGTTGACAATTTTTTAAAGTGGCCTAAAAGCCAGGATGTGCTGAGGCCAAGGCAATGTTTGAGCAAGGGATTAAAGTAAATTCCTTGTATAAATTTACACTGACCTGTAGACATCATAATCCTCTGGGACGGGCGGCTCTTCCTCTGTGACGGACGGCTCTTCCACTGTGACGGGCGGCTCTTCCTCTGTGACGGACGGCTCTTCCTCTGTGACGGACGGCTCTTCCTCTGGGACGGGCGGCTCTTCCTCTGGGACGGGCGGCTCTTCCTCTGGGACGGGCGGCTCTTCCTCTGGGACGGGCGGCTCTTCCTCTGGGACGGGCAGCTCTTCCTCTGGGACGGGCGGCTCTTCCACTGTGACGGGCGGCTCTTCCTCTGGGACGGACGGCTCTTCCACTGTGACGGACGGCTCTTCCTCTGTGACGGACGGCTCTTCCTCTGGGACGGGCGGCTCTTCCTCTGGGACGGGCGGCTCTTCCACTGTGACGGGCGGCTCTTCCTCTGTGACGGACGGCTCTTCCTCTGTGACGGACAGCTCTTCCTCTGGGACGGGCGGCTCTTCCTCTGGGATGGGCGGCTCTTCCTCTGGGACGGGCGACTCCTCCTCGATGACTGTAGACATTTCCTCCTCAACAGGCAGCACTTCCTCCTCATTAGGCAGCTCTTGCTCACTGGCTGTCAGCTCCTCCTGCACAGGTGATGCCCCCTCATCTTCAACAATCCTGTAAATATAAAATACACGTGATTATTTGGCATAGTTCAGAACATATATGCAAATCTATAAAGCTTACACAAGTATGAACATCAGTATTCAAAGAATAAGATGCTAGTGGGGCATACCTGGCCATAGTTGGTTTCTCGGGTACTATAAACCCTCTGTCCTCCAGGAAGGAGATAAGATCGTCCTTTGTAGTGATCTCTGGAATCTTGTCATAAGGGATATATGTTCCTTTGGTTGCAATTGCTATCAGTGAGTTTCTAGATTCTTTCACTAGCGCATCCTTCTCCTCTTGTGTACAGCATCTAAGGCATTGTCGTGTAAGGTGCTGTGGCAGTTGAGTAAATGCTTTGTAACATAGTGGACATGTCTTCAGCATCCTGAAGCCGCTGTAAAAAAGAAAAATGGAAAATCAGGAACAATATCAGTGAGAATCTAGCTTTTCCACCCACTAATATCAACCAGCATTTTTTATGTTTCAGCAGGATAACTGGATTTCAAAAATCTGATTTTTTTTTACAACAAATACACAGCTCATGAGAAAAGGCACGTCTCATCA
Organism: Phyllobates terribilis; assembly: GCF_046119375.1. NCBI lineage: Eukaryota > Metazoa > Chordata > Amphibia > Anura > Dendrobatidae > Phyllobates > Phyllobates terribilis. Next base: position 1,424,261 of record NW_027362956.1, on the reverse strand, counting down.
TTGCCATAGATTTTTTTAAAAAGATGAGGGCTGGCTCTAGAGTGTATTTTGACCACCAATAGCCAGCCCTCATTTTTGGTCACAAAAACGGACAAACGTACACAATTTTTTAAGGAGCAATTGTTTAGCACAAGTTAATGCACTTTTATAGCATACTACACAAATTGTGGCAATATTGTGCACATAACACATGCGGTTTTTTATCATATGCATGTTCCTAGATCTTGCGCAAATCTGAGGTTTTGCAAGAATTATTTAGATTGACAAAGATACCGTGCAAAAAATTAATGTGGTATTGACTATGCAAATGCATATACAGTTTTGCACATGACCGGCACTCATTTATCAGTCAAAAAGGAGAAAAAACGAGTGCGCGAGCAAGTACATATACAGTTTAAAGCCTTTTCACACTGCAAACTTTGAAAGATACAGAAAGACCGCGCCAAAAACATAAACCCTTTCTGTGACTGAGCCTGAACAATTGCAAGCCTTAACATGATGTTATAATACACTTTCACACCGCAATCCTTCCCCCTCCCCCCACCACAGTAATACAACCAAGCTAAAAAGTTTGCAGAGGTCACAGAGAGGACATCAGATTAGGCACCTGATTCCAGTACAAACTATATGAGTACAAGCATACTTATACACCTGATTCCAGTACAAGCTATATGAGTACAAGTATACTTATACACCTGATTCCAGTACAAGCTATATGAGTACAAGTATACTTATACACCTGATTCCAGTACAAGCTCAGATGATGCTGCAGTATAGTTAGGCACCTGATCCCAATACATGCTGTATGTTAACCTCTTCTGCAAATACTCCCATGGTCTCAGTGTACCCCAGAATGCATGCTGCAATGGTGTCCAGAAAGAGTATTTCTAGAAGCAACACATACCTCTGCAGATTCATATTTCCCTCCCACTCACTATCCCACCAGGTGTACTTACCTTCTTTTGGGCGGCATGGTTGTAATTGGCTAAGGTCACAGCTTCTCTTGTGCACTAATCACCCTTGTTGCTCCTGAGCACTGGATCAAATTAAACTTCCCTCCAAAACTCCTTTTAGTTTTCCTAAAATGATGGTTTATTTGAATGTAAATCATGAATCTGCTCCGATTGGTTAATGCAACTTAGTAGGCGTAGCTTTTTCTTGATGAGAGCTGGCTACAGGTACTTCCAGGACGACCCGTAGCCAGCCCTCACCCTTGGAATAGCTCAATGAGGATGAGAGCTGGCTACAGGTGCCTCCAGGGCGACCCCTAGCCAGCCCTCACCCTTGGAATAGCTCAATGAGGATGAGAGCTGGCTACAGGTTTGATGATACCAAAAGCACTTAAAATTCAATCTGCAACAAAAAAAAGTCGCTCTGACGCCGCCGTTAAGGGCTGCGTCCGTTATCACGCTCATCTGATAAATTACGGAAAAAAAAAGGAAACTTTATAGCTTTTTTGGCGCGCTTATTTCACTGCCTTTTCCTACGCGCCGCCGTTCAGCGCAGCTTCCGTTATCGCGCTCATCTAATGAATTATGGAAAAAAACGTAAACTTTATAGTTTTTTTGGCGCGCTTATTTCACCGCCCGTTCCTACGCGCCACGGTTCAGCGCACCTTCCGTTATCACGCTCATCTGATGAATTACGGAAAAAAAACGTAAACTTTATAGTTTTTTTGGCGCGCTTATTTCACCGCCCGTTCCTACGCGCCGCCATTCAGTGCAGCATCCGTTATCACGCTCATCTGATGAATTACGGAAAAAAAACGTAAACTTTATAGTTTTTTTGGCGCGCTTATTTCACCGCCCGTTCCTACGCGCCGTCGTTCAACGCAGCTTCCGTTATCACGCTCATCTAATGAATTATGGAAAAAAACGTACACTTTATAGCTTTTTTGGCGCGCTTATTTCACCGCCCGTTCCTACGCGCCGCCGTTCAGCTCAGCTTCCGTTATCACGCTCATCTGATGAATTACGGAAAAAAAACGTAAATTTTATAGTTTTTTTGGCGCACTTATTTCACCGCCCGTTCCTACGCGCCGCCGTTCAGCGCAGCGTCCGTTATCACCCTCATCTGATGAATTACGGAAAAAAAAACGTAAACTTTATAGTTTTTTTGGCGCGCTTATTTCACCGCCCGTTCCTATGCTCCGCCGTTCAGCGCAGCGTCCGTTATCACGCTCAATGAGGATGAGAGCTGGCTACAGGTGCCTCCAGGGCGACACGTAGCCAGCCCTCACCCTTGGAATAGCTCAATGAGGATGAGAGCTGGCTACAGGTGCCTCCAGGGCGACCCCTAGCCAGCCCTCACCCTTGGAATAGCTCAATGAGGATGAGAGCTGGCTACAGGTGCCTCCAGGGCGACACGTAGCCAGCCCTCACCCTTGGAATAGCTCAATGAGGATGAGAGCTGGCTACAGGTGCCTCCAGGGCGACCCCTAGCCAGCCCTCACCCTTGGAATAGCTCAATGAGGATGAGAGCTGGCTACAGGTGCCTCCAGGGCATACCCGTAGCCAGCCCTCACCCTTGGAATAGCTCAATGAGGATGAGAGCTGGCTACAGGTGCCTCCAGGGCGACCCCTAGCCAGCCCTCACCCTTGGAGCAGCTCAATGAGGATGAGAGCTGGCTACAGGTGCCTCCAGGGCGACCCCTCGCCAGCCCTCACCCTTGGAGCAGCTCAATGAGGATGAGAGCTGGCTACAGGTGCCTCCAGGGCGACCCCTAGCCAGCCCTCACCCTTGGAGCAGCTCAATGAGGATGAGAGCTGGCTACAGGTGCCTCCAGGGCGACCCCTAGCCAGCCCTCACCCTTGGAGCAGCTCAATGAGGATGAGAGCTGGCTACAGGTGCCTCCAGGGCGACCCCTAGCCAGCCCTCACCCTTGGAGCAGCTCAATGAGGATGAGAGCTGGCTACAGGTGCCTCCAGGGCGACCCCTAGCCAGCCCTCACCCTTGGAGCAGCTCAATGAGGATGAGAGCTGGCTACAGGTGCCTCCAGGGCGACCCCTAGCCAGCCCTCACCCTTGGAGCAGCTCAATGAGGATGAGAGCTGGCTACAGGTGCCTCCAGGGCGACCCCTAGCCAGCCCTCACCCTTGGAGCAGCTCAATGAGGATGAGAGCTGGCTACAGGTGCCTCCAGGGCGACCCCTAGTCAGCCCTCACCCTTGGAGCAGCTCAATGAGGATGAGAGCTGGCTACAGGTGCCTCCAGGGCGACCCCTAGCCAGCCCTCACCCTTGGAGCAGCTCAATGAGGATGAGAGCTGGCTACAGGTGCCTCCAGGGCGACCCTTAGCCAGCCCTCACCCTTGGAATAGCTCAATGAGGATGAGAGCTGGCTACAGGTTTGATGATAGCAAAAGCACTTAAAATTCAATCTACAACAAAAAAAAGTCGCTCTGACGCCGCCGTTAAGGGCTGCGTCCGTTATCACGCTGATCTGATAAATTACAGAAAAAAAACGTAAACTTTATCGTTTTTTTGGCGCACTTATTTCATCGCCCGTTCCTACGTGTCGCCGTTCAGCACAGCATCCGTTATCACGCTCATCTGATGAATTACGGAAAAAAAAAGTAAACTTTATAGTTTTTTTGGCGCGCTTATTTCACCGCCCGTTCCTACGCGCCGCTATTCAGCGCAGCGTCCGTTATCATGCTCATCTGATGAATTACGGAAAAAAAACGTAAACTTTATAGTTTTTTTGGCGCGCTTATTTCACCGCCCGTTCCTACGCGCCGCCGTTCAGCGCAGCGTCCGTTATCACCCTCATCTGATGAATTACGGAAAAAAAACGTAAACTTTATAGTTTTTTTTGGCGCGCTTATTTCACCGCCCGTTCCTATGCGCCGCCGTTCAGCGCAGCGTCCGTTATCACGCTCAATGAGGATGAGAGCTGGCTACAAGTGCCTCCAGGGCGACACGTAGCCAGCCCTCACCCTTGGAATAGCTCAATGAGGATGAGAGCTGGCTACAGGTGCCTCCAGGGCGACCCCTAGCCAGCCCTCACCCTTGGAGCAGCTCAATGAGGATGAGAGCTGGCTACAGGTGCCTCCAGGGCGACCCCTAGCCAGCCCTCACCCTTGGAGCAGCTCAATGAGGATGAGAGCTGGCTACAGGTGCCTCCAGGGCGACCCCTAGCCAGCACTCACCCTTGGAGCAGCTCAATGAGGATGAGAGCTGGCTACAGGTGCCTCCAGGGCGACCCCTAGCCAGCCCTCACCCTTGGAGCAGCTCAATGAGGATGAGAGCTGGCTACAGGTGCCTCCAGGGCGACCCCTAGCCAGCCCTCTCCCTTGGAGCAGCTCAATGAGGATGAGAGCTGGCTACAGGTGCCTCCAGGACGACCCCTAGTCAGCCCTCACCCTTGGAGCAGCTCAATGAGGATGAGAGCTGGCTACAGGTGCCTCCAGGGCGACCCCTAGCCATCCCTCACCCTTGGAGCAGCTCAATGAGGATGAGAGCTGGCTACAGGTGCCTCCAGGGCGACCCCTAGCCAGCCCTCACCCTTGGAGCAGCTCAATGAGTATGAGAGCTGGCTACAGGTGCCTCCAGGGCGACCCCTAGCCAGCCCTCACCCTTGGAGCAGCTCAATGAGGATGAGAGCTGGCTACAGGTGCCTCCAGGGCGACCCCTAGCCAGCCCTCACCCTTGGAGCAGCTCAATGAGGATGAGAGCTGGCTACAGGTGACTCCAGGGCGACCCCTAGCCAGCCCTCACCCTTGGAGCAGCTCAATGAGGATGAGAGCTGGCTACAGGTGCCTCCAGGGCGACCCCTAGCCAGCCCTCACGCTTGGAGCAGCTCAATGAGGATGAGAGCTGGCTACAGGTGCCTCCAGGGCGACCCCTAGCCAGCCCTCACCCTTGGAGCAGCTCAATGAGGATGAGAGCTGGCTACAGGTGCCTCCAGGGCGACCCCTAGCCAGCCCTCACCCTTGGAGCAGCTCAATGAGGATGAGAGCTGGCTACAGGTGCCTCCAGGGCGACCCCTAGCCAGCCCTCACCCTTGGAGCAGCTCAATGAGGATGAGAGCTGGCTACAGGTGCCTCCAGGGCGACCCCTAGCCAGCCCTCACCCTTGGAGCAGCTCAATGAGGATGAGAGCTGGTTACAGGTGCCTCCAGGGCGACCCCTAGCCAGCCCTCACCCTTGGAATAGCTCAATGAGGATGAGAGCTGGCTACAGGTTTGATGATACCAAAAGCACTTAAAATTCAATCTGCAACAAAAAAAAGTCGCTCTGACGCCGCCGTTAAGGGCTGCGTCCGTTATCACGCTCATCTGATAAATTACAGAAAAAAAAGTAAACTTTATCGTTTTTTTGGCGCACTTATTTCACCGCCCGTTCCTACGTGCCGCCGTTCAGCACAGCATCCGTTATCACGCTCATCTGATGAATTACGGAAAAAAAACGTAAACTTTATAGTTTTTTTGGCGCGCTTATTTCACCGCCCGTTCCTACGCGCCGCCATTCAGCGCAGCGTCCGTTATCACGCTCATCTGATGAATTACGGAAAAAAAACGTAAACTTTATAGTTTTTTTGGCGCGCTTATTTCACCGCCCGTTCCTACGCGCCGCCGTTCAACGCAGCTTCCGTTATCACGCTCATCTAATGAATTATGGAAAAAAAACGTACACTTTATAGCTTTTTTGGCGCGCTTATTTCACCGCCCGTTCCTACGCGCCGCCGTTCAGCGCAGCTTCCGTTATCACGCTCATCTGATGAATTACGGAAAAAAAACGTAAATTTTATAGTTTTTTTGGCGCGCTTATTTCACCGCCCGTTCCTACGCGCCGCCGTTCAGCGCAGCGTCCGTTATCACCCTCATCTGATGAATTACGAAAAAAAACGTAAACTTTATAGTTTTTTTGGCGCGCTTATTTCACCGCCCGTTCCTATGCGCCGCCGTTCAGCGCAGCGTCCGTTATCACGCTCAATGAGGATGAGAGTTGGCTACAGGTGCCTCCAGGGCGACACGTAGCCAGCCCTCACCCTTCGAATAGCTCAATGAGGATGAGAGCTGGCTACAGGTGTCTCCAGGGCGACCCCTAGCCAGCCCTCACCCTTGGAGCAGCTCAATGAGGATGAGAGCTGGCTACAGGTGCCTCCAGGGCGACCCCTAGCCAGCCCTCACCCTTGGAGCAGCTCAATGAGGATGAGAGCTGGCTACAGGTGCCTCCAGGGCGACCCCTAGCCAGCCCTCACCCTTGGAGCAGCTCAATGAGGATGAGAGCTGGCTACAGGTGCCTCCAGGGCGACCCCTAGCCAGCCCTCACCCTTGGAGCAGCTCAATGAGGATGAGAGCTGGCTACAGGTGCCTCCAGGGCGACCCCTAGCCAGCCCTCACCCTTGGAGCAGCTCAATGAGGATGAGAGCTGGCTACAGGTGCCTCCAGGGCGACCCCTAGCCAGCCCTCACCCTTGGAGCAGCTCAATGAGGATGAGAGCTGGCTACAGGTGCCTCCAGGGCGACCCCTAGCCAGCTCTCACCCTTGGAGCAGCTCAATGAGGATGAGAGCTGGCTACAGGTGCCTCCAGGGCGACCCCTAGCCAGCCCTCACCCTTGGAGCAGCTCAATGAGGATGAGAGCTGGCTACAGGTGCCTCCAGGGAGACCCCTAGCCAGCCCTCACCCTTGGAGCAGCTCAATGAGGATGAGAGCTGGCTACAGGTGCCTCCAGGGCGACCCCTAGCCAGCCCTCACCCTTGGAGCAGCTCAATGAGGATGAGAGCTGGCTACAGGTGCCTCCAGGGCGACCCCTAGCCAGCCCTCACCCTTGGAGCAGCTCAATGAGGATGAGAGCTGGCTACAGGTGCCTCCAGGGCGACCCCTAGCCAGCCCTCACCCTTGGAGCAGCTCAATGAGGATGAGAGCTGGCTACAGGTGCCTCCAGGGCGACCCCTAGCCAGCCCTCACCCTTGGAGCAGCTCAATGAGGATGAGAGCTGGCTACAGGTGCCTCCAGGGCGACCCCTAGCCAGCCCTCACCCTTGGAGCAGCTCAATGAGGATGAGAGCTGGCTACAGGTGCCTCCAGGGCGACCCCTAGCCAGCCCTCACCCTTGGAGCAGCTCAATGAGGATGAGAGCTGGCTACAGGTGCCTCCAGGGCGACCCCTAGCCAGCCCTCACCCTTGGAGCAGCTCAATGAGGATGAGAGCTGGCTACAGGTGCCTCCAGGGCGACCCCTAGCCAGCCCTCACCCTTGGAGCAGCTCAATGAGGATGAGAGCTGGCTACAGGTTTGATGATACCAAAAGCACTTAAAATTCAATCTGCAACAAAAAAAAGTCGCTCTGACGCCGCCGTTAAGGGCTGCGTCCGTTATCACGCTCATCTGATAAATTACAGAAAAAAAACGTAAACTTTATCGTTTTTTTGGCGCACTTATTTCACCGCCCGTTCCTACGTGCCGTCGTTCAGCACAGCATCCGTTATCACGCTCATCTGATGAATTACGGAAAAAAAACGTAAACTTTATAGTTTTTTTGGCGCGCTTATTTCACCGCCCGTTTCTACGCGCCGCCATTCAGCGCAGCGTCCGTTATCACGCTCATCTGATGAATTACGGAAAAAAAACGTAAACTTTATAGTTTTTTTGGCGCGCTTATTTCACTGCCCGTTCCTACGCGCCGCCGTTCAACGCAGCTTCCGTTATCACGCTCATCTAATGAATTATGGAAAAAAAACGTACACTTTATAGCTTTTTTGGCGCGCTTATTTCACCGCCCGTTCCTACGCGCCGCCGTTCAGCGCAGCTTCCGTTATTACGCTCATCTGATGAATTACGGAAAAAAAACGTAAATTTTATAGTTTTTTTGGCGCGCTTATTTCACCGCCCGTTCCTACGCGCCGCCGTTCAGCGCAGCGTCCGTTATCACCCTCATCTGATGAATTACGAAAAAAAACGTAAACTTTATAGTTTTTTTGGCGCGCTTATTTCACCGCCCGTTCCTATGCGCCGCCGTTCAACGCAGCGTCCGTTATCACGCTCAATGAGGATGAGAGTTGGCTACAGGTGCCTCCAGGGCGACACGTAGCCAGCCCTCACCCTTCGAATAGCTCAATGAGGATGAGAGCTGGCTACAGGTGTCTCCAGGGCGACCCCTAGCCAGCCCTCACCCTTGGAGCAGCTCAATGAGGATGAGAGCTGGCTACAGGTGCCTCCAGGGCGACCCCTAGCCAGCCCTCACCCTTGGAGCAGCTCAATGAGGATGAGAGCTGGCTACAGGTGCCTCCAGGGCGACCCCTAGCCAGCCCTCACCCTTGGAGCAGCTCAATGAGGATGAGAGCTGGCTACAGGTGCCTCCAGGGCGACCCCTAGCCAGCCCTCACCCTTGGAGCAGCTCAATGAGGATGAGAGCTGGCTACAGGTGCCTCCAGGGCGACCCCTAGCCAGCCCTCACCCTTGGAGCAGCTCAATGAGGATGAGAGCTGGCTACAGGTGCCTCCAGGGCGACCCCTAGCCAGCTCTCACCCTTGGAGCAGCTCAATGAGGATGAGAGCTGGCTACAGGTGCCTCCAGGGCGACCCCTAGCCAGCCCTCACCCTTGGAGCAGCTCAATGAGGATGAGAGCTGGCTACAGGTGCCTCCAGGGCGACCCCTAGCCAGCCCTCACCCTTGGAGCAGCTCAATGAGGATGAGAGCTGGCTACAGGTGCCTCCAGGGCGACCCCTAGCCAGCCCTCACCCTTGGAGCAGCTCAATGAGGATGAGAGCTGGCTACAGGTGCCTCCAGGGCGACCCCTAGCCAGCCCTCACCCTTGGAGCAGCTCAATGAGGATGAGAGCTGGCTACAGGTGCCTCCAGGGCGACCCCTAGCCAGCCCTCACCCTTGGAGCAGCTCAATGAGGATGAGAGCTGGCTACAGGTGCCTCCAGGGCGACCCCTAGCCAGCCCTCACCCTTGGAGCAGCTCAATGAGGATGAGAGCTGGCTACAGGTGGCTCGAGGGCGACCCCTAGCCAGCCCTCACCCTTGGAGCAGCTCAATGAGGATGAGAGCTGGCTACAGGTGCCTCCAGGGCGACCCCTAGCCAGCCCTCACCCTTGGAGCAGCTCAATGAGGATGAGAGCTGGCTACAGGTGCCTCCAGGGCGACCCTTAGCCAGACCTCACCCTTGGAATAGCTCAATGAGGATGAGAGCTGGCTACAGGTTTGATGATAGCAAAAGCACTTAAAATTCAATCTGCAACAAAAAAAAGTCGCTCTGACGCCGCCGTTAAGGGCTGCGTCCGTTATCACGGTGATCTGATAAATTACAGAAAAAAAACGTAAACTTTATCGTTTTTTTGGCGCACTTATTTCATCGCCCGTTCCTACGTGCCGCTGTTCAGCACAGCATCCGTTATCACGCTCATCTGATGATTTACGGAAAAAAAACGTAAACTTTATAGTTTTTTTGGCGCGCTTATTTCACCGCCCGTTCCTACGCGCCGCCATTCAGCGCAGCGTCCGTTATCACGCTCATCTGATGAATTACGGAAAAAAAACGTAAATTTTATAGTTTTTTTGGCGCGCTTATTTCACCGCCCGTTCCTACGCGCCGCCGTTCAGCGCAGCGTCCGTTATCACCCTCATCTGATGAATTACGAAAAAAAACGTAAACTTTATAGTTTTTTTGGCGCGCTTATTTCACCGCCCGTTCCTATGCGCCGCCGTTCAGCGCAGCGTCCGTTATCACGCTCAATGAGGATGAGAGTTGGCTACAGGTGCCTCCAGGGCGACACGTAGCCAGCCCTCACCCTTCGAATAGCTCAATGAGGATGAGAGCTGGCTACAGGTGTCTCCAGGGCGACCCCTAGCCAGCCCTCACCCTTGGAGCAGCTCAATGAGGATGAGAGCTGGCTACAGGTGCCTCCAGGGCGACCCCTAGCCAGCCCTCACCCTTGGAGCAGCTCAATGAGGATGAGAGCTGGCTACAGGTGCCTCCAGGGCGACCCCTAGCCAGCCCTCACCCTTGGAGCAGCTCAATGAGGATGAGAGCTGGCTACAGGTGCCTCCAGGGCGACCCCTAGCCAGCCCTCACCCTTGGAGCAGCTCAATGAGGATGAGAGCTGGCTACAGGTGCCTCCAGGGCGACCCCTAGCCAGCCCTCACCCTTGGAGCAGCTCAATGAGGATGAGAGCTGGCTACAGGTGCCTCCAGGGCGACCCCTAGCCAGCCCTCACCCTTGGAGCACCTCAATGAGGATGAGAGCTGGCTACAGGTGCCTCCAGGGCGACCCCTAGCCAGCCCTCACCCTTGGAGCAGCTCAATGAGGATGAGAGCTGGCTACAGGTGCCTCCAGGGCGACCCCTAGCCAGCCCTCACCCTTGGAGCAGCTCAATGAGGATGAGAGCTGGCTACAGGTGCGTCCAGGGCGACCCGTAGCCAGCCCTCACCCCTGGAGCAGCTCAATGAGGATGAGAGCTGGCTACAGGTGCCTCCAGGGCGACCCCTAGCCAGCCCTCACCCTTGGAGCAGCTCAATGAGGATGAGAGCTGGCTACAGGTGCCTCCAGGGCGACCCCTAGCCAGCCCTCACCCTTGGAGCAGCTCAATGAGGATGAGAGCTGGCTACAGGTGCCTCCAGGGCGACCCCTAGCCAGCCCTCACCCTTGGAGCAGCTCAATGAGGATGAGAGCTGGCTACAGGTGCCTCCAGGGCGACCCCTAGCCAGCCCTCACCCTTGGAGCAGCTCAATGAGGATGAGAGCTGGCTACAGGTGCCTCCAGGGCGACCCCTAGCCAGCCCTCACCCTTGGAGCAGCTCAATGAGGATGAGAGCTGGCTACAGGTGCCTCCAGGGCGATCCCTAGCCAGCCCTCACCCTTGGAGCAGCTCAATGAGGATGAGAGCTGGCTACAGGTGCCTCCAGGGCGACCCCTAGCCAGCCCTCACCCTTGGAGCAGCTCAATGAGGATGAGAGCTGGCTACAGGTGCCTCCAGGGCGACCCTTAGCCAGCCCTCACCCTTGGAATAGCTCAATGAGGATGAGAGCTGGCTACAGGTTTGATGATAGCAAAACACTTAAAATTCAATCTGCAACAAAAAAAAGTCGCTCTGACGCCGCCGTTAAGGGCTGCGTCCGTTATCACGGTGATCTGATAAATTACAGAAAAAAAACGTAAACTTTATCGTTTTTTTGGCGCACTTATTTCATCGCCCGTTCCTACGTGCCGCCGTTCAGCACAGCATCCGTTATCACGCTCATCTGATGATTTACGGAAAAAAAACGTAAACTTTATAGTTTTTTTGGCGCGCTTATTTCACCGCCCGTTCCTACGCACCGCCGTTCAGCGCAGCGTCCGTTATCACCCTCATCTGATGAATTACGGAAAAAAAACGTAAACTTTATAGTTTTTTTTGGCGCGCTTATTTCACCGCCCGTTCCTATGCGCCGCCGTTCAGCGCAGCGTCCGTTATCACGCTCAATGAGGATGAGAGCTGGCTACAAGTGCCTCCAGGGCGACACGTAGCCAGCCCTCACCCTTGGAACAGCTCAATGAGGATGAGAGCTGGCTACAGGTGCCTCCAGGGCGACCCCTAGCCAGCCCTCACCCTTGGAGCAGCTCAATGAGGATGAGAGCTGGCTACAGGTGCTTCCAGGGCGAACCCTAGCCAGCCCTCACCCTTGGAGCAGCTCAATGAGGATGAGAGCTGGCTACAGGTGCCTCCAGGGCGACCCCTAGCCAGCCCTCACCCTTGGAGCAGCTCAATGAGGATGAGAGCTGGCTACAGGTGCCTCCAGGGCGACCCCTAGCCAGCCCTCACCCTTGGAGCAGCTCAATGAGGATGAGAGCTGGCTACAGGTGCCTCCAGGGCGACCCGTAGCCAGCCCTCACCCTTGGAGCAGCTCAATGAGGATGAGAGCTGGCTACAGGTGCCTCCAGGGCGACCCCTAGCCAGCCCTCACCCTTGGAGCAGCTCAATGAGGATGAGAGCTGGCTACAGGTGCCTCCAGGGCGACCCCTAGCCAGCCCTCACCCTTGGAGCAGCTCAATGAGGATGAGAGCTGGCTACAGGTGCCTCCAGGGCGACCCCTAGCCAGCCCTCACCCTTGGAGCAGCTCAATGAGGATGAGAGCTGGCTACAGGTGCCTCCAGGGCGACCCTTAGCCAGCCCTCACCCTTGGAATAGCTCAATGAGGATGAGAGCTGGCTACAGGTTTGATGATAGCAAAAGCACTTAAAATTCAATCTGCAACAAAATAAAGTCGCTCTGACGCCGCCGTTAAGGGCTGCGTCCGTTATCACGCTGATCTGATAAATTACAGAAAAAAAACGTAAACTTTATCGTTTTTTTGGCGCACTTATTTCATCGCCCGTTCCTACGTGCCGCCGTTCAGCACAGCATCCGTTATCACGCTCATCAGATGAATTACGGAAAAAAAACGTAAACTTTATAGTTTTTTTGGCGCACTTATTTCATCGCCCGTTCCTACGTGCCGCCGTTCAGCACAGCATCCGTTATCACGCTCATCTGATGAATTACGGAAAAAAAACGTAAACTTTATAGATTTTTTGGCGCGCTTATTTCACCGCCCGTTCCTACGCGCCGCCATTCAGCGCAGCGTCCGTTATCACGCTCATCTGATGAAATACGGAAAAAAAACGTAAACTTTATAGTTTTTTTGGCGCACTTATTTCACCGCCCGTTCCTACGCGCCGCCGTTCAGCGCAGCGTCCGTTATCACCCTCATCTGATGAATTACAAAAAAAAAATGTAAACTTTATAGTTTTTTTGGCGCGCTTATTTCACCGCCCGTTCCTATGCGCCGCCGTTCAGCGCAGCGTCCGTTATCACGCTCAATGAGGATGAGAGCTGGCTACAAGTGCCTCCAGGGCGACACGTAGCCAGCCCTCACCCTTGGAATAGCTCAATGAGGATGAGAGCTGGCTACAGGTGCCTCCAGGGCGACCCCTAGCCAGCCCTCACCCTTGGAGCAGCTCAATGAGGATGAGAGCTGGCTACAGGTGCCTCCAGGGCGACCCCTAGCCAGCCCTCACCCTTGGAGCAGCTCAATGAGGATGAGAGCTGGCTACAGGTGCCTCCAGGGCGACCCGTAGCCAGCCCTCACCCTTGGAGCAGCTCAATGAGGATGAGAGCTGGCTACAGGTGCCTCCAGGGCGACCCCTAGCCAGCCCTCACCCATGGAGCAGCTCAATGAGGATGAGAGCTGGCTACAGGTGCCTCCAGGGCGACCCCTAGCCAGCCCTCACCCTTGGAGCAGCTCAATGAGGATGAGAGCTGGCTACAGGTGCCTCCAGGGCGACCCCTAGCCAGCCCTCACCCTTGGAGCAGCTCAATGAGGATGAGAGCTGGCTACAGGTGCCTCCAGGGCGACCCCTAGCCAGCCCTCACCCTTGGAGCAGCTCAATGAGGATGAGAGCTGGCTACAGGTGCCTCCAGGGCGACCCCTAGCCAGCCCTCACCCTTGGAGCAGCTCAATGAGTATGAGAGCTGGCTACAGGTGCCTCCAGGGCGACCCCTAGCCAGCCCTCACCCTTGGAGCAGCTCAATGAGGATGAGAGCTGGCTACAGGTGCCTCCAGGGCGACCCCTAGCCAGCCCTCACCCTTGGAATAGCTCAATGAGGATGAGAGCTGGCTACAGGTTTGATGATACCAAAAGCACTTAAAATTCAATCTGCAACAAAAAAAAGTCGCTCTGACGCCGCCGTTAAGGGCTGCGTCCGTTATCACGCTCATCTGATAAATTACAGAAAAAAAACGTAAACTTTATCGTTTTTTTGGCGCACTTATTTCACCGCCCGCTCCTACGTGCCGCCGTTCAGCACAGCATCCGTTATCACGCTCATCTGATGAATTACGGAAAAAAAACGTAAACTTTATAGTTTTTTTGGCGCGCTTATTTCACCGCCCGTTCCTACGCGCCGCCATTCAGCGCAGCGTCCGTTATCACGCTCATCTGATGAATTACGGAAAAAAACGTAAACTTTATAGTTTTTTTGGCGCGCTTATTTCACCGCCCGTTCCTACGCGCCGCCGTTCAACGCAGCTTCCGTTATCACGCTCATCTAATGAATTATGGAAAAAAAAAGTACACTTTATAGCTTTTTTGGCGCGCTTATTTCACCGCCCGTTCCTACGCGCCGCCGTTTAGCGCAGCTTCCGTTATCACGCTCATCTGATGAATTACGGAAAAAAAACGTAAATTTTATAGTTTTTTTGGCGCGCTTATTTCACCGCCCGTTCCTACGCGCCGCCGTTCAGCGCAGCGTCCGTTATCACCCTCATCTGATGAATTACGGAAAAAAAACGTAAACTTTATAGTTTATTTGGCGCGCTTATTTCACCGCCCGTTCCTATGCGCCGCCGTTCAGCGCAGCGTCCGTTATCACGCTCAATGAGGATGAGAGTTGGCTACAGGTGCCTCCAGGGCGACACGTAGCCAGACCTCACCCTTCGAATAGCTCAATGAGGATGAGAGCTGGTTACAGGTGCCTCCAGGGCGACCCCTAGCCAGCCCTCACCCTTGGAGCAGCTCAATGAGGATGAGAGCTGGCTACAGGTGCCTCCAGGGCGACCCCTAGCCAGCCCTCACCCTTGAAGCAGCTCAATGAGGATGAGAGCTGGCTACAGGTGCCTCCAGGGCGACCCCTAGCCAGCCCTCACCCTTGGAGCAGCTCAATGAGGATGAGAGCTGGCTACAGGTGCCTCCAGGGCGACCCCTAGCCAGCCCTCACCCTTGGAGCAGCTCAATGAGGATGAGAGCTGGCTACAGGTGCCTCCAGGGCGACCCCTAGCCAGCCCTCACCCTTGGAGCAGCTCAATGAGGATGAGAGCTGGCTACAGGTGCCTCCAGGGCGACCCGTAGCCAGCCCTCACCCTTGGAGCAGCTCAATGAGGATGAGAGCTGGCTACAGGTGCCTCCAGGGCGACCCCTAGCCAGCCCTCACCCTTGGAGCAGCTCAATGAGGATGAGAGCTGGCTACAGGTGCCTCCAGGGCGACCCCTAGCCAGCCCTCACCCTTGGAGCAGCTCAATGAGGATGAGAGCTGGCTACAGGTGCCTCCAGGGCGACCCTTAGCCAGCCCTCACCCTTGGAATAGCTCAATGAGGATGAGAGCTGGCTACAGGTTTGATGATAGCAAAAGCACTTAAAATTCAATCTGCAACAAAAAAAAGTCGCTCTGACGCCGCCGTTAAGGGCTGCGTCCGTTATCACGGTGATCTGATAAATTACAGAAAAAAAACGTAAACTTTATTGTTTTTTTGGCGCACTTATTTCATCGCCCGTTCCTACGTGCCGCCGTTCAGCACAGCATCCGTTATCACGCTCATCTGATGAATTACGGAAAAAAAACGTAAACTTTATAGTTTTTTTGGCGCGCTTATTTCACCGCCCGTTCCTACGCGCCGCCATTCAGCGCAGCGTCCGTTATCACGCTCATCTGATGAATTACGGAAAAAAAACGTAAACTTTATAATTTTTTTGGCGCGCTTATTTCACTGCCCGTTCCTACGCGCCGCCGTTCAGCGCAGCGTCCGTTATCACCCTCATCTGATGAATTACGGAAAAAAAACGTAAACTTTATAGTTTTTTTGGCGCGCTTATTTCACCGCCCGTTCCTATGCGCCGCCGTTCAGCGCAGCGTCCGTTATCACGCTCAATGAGGATGAGAGCTGGCTACAAGTGCCTCCAGGGCGACACGTAGCCAGCCCTCACCCTTGGAATAGCTCAATGAGGATGAGAGCTGGCTACAGGTGCCTCCAGGGCGACCCCTAGCCAGCCCTCACCCTTGGAGCAGCTCAATGAGGATGAGAGCTGGCTACAGGTGCCTCCAGGGCGAACCCTAGCCAGCCCTCACCCTTGGAGCAGCTCAATGAGGATGAGAGCTGGCTACAGGTGCCTCCAGGGCGACCCGTAGCCAGCCCTCACCCTTGGAGCAGCTCAATGAGGATGAGAGCTGGCTACAGGTGCCTCCAGGGCGACCCCTAGCCAGCCCTCACCCTTGGAGCAGCTCAATGAGGATGAGAGCTGGCTACAGGTGCCTCCAGGGCGACCCTTAGCCAGCCCTCACCCTTGGAATAGCTCAATGAGGATGAGAGCTGGCTACAGGTTTGATGATAGCAAAAGCACTTAAAATTCAAATGCAACAAAATAAAGTCGCTCTGACGCCGCCGTTAAGGGCTGCGTCCGTTATCACGCTGATCTGATAAATTACAGAAAAAAAACGTAAACTTTATCGTTTTTTTGGCGCACTTATTTCATCGCCCGTTCCTACGTGCCGCCGTTCAGCACAGCATCCGTTATCACGCTCATCTGATGAATTACGGAAAAAGAACGTAAACTTTATAGTTTTTTTGGCGCACTTATTTCATCGCCCGTTCCTACGTGCCGCCGTTCAGCACAGCATCCGTTATCACGCTCATCTGATGAATTACGGAAAAAAAACGTAAACTTTATAGTTTTTTTGGTGCGCTTATTTCACTGCCCGTTCCTACGCGCCGCCATTCAGCGCAGCGTCCGTTATCACGCTCATCTGATGAATTACGGAAAAAAAACGTAAACTTTATAGTTTTTTTGGCGCGCTTATTTCACCGCCCGTTCCTACGCGCCGCCGTTCAGCGCAGCGTCCGTTATCACCCTCATCTGATGAATTACGGAAAAAAAACGTAAACTTTATAGTTTTTTTGGCGCGCTTATTTCACCGCCCGTTCCTATGCGCCGCCGTTCAGCGCAGCGTCCGTTATCACGCTCAATGAGGATGAGAGCTGGCTACAAGTGCCTCCAGGGCGACACGTAGCCAGCCCTCACCCTTGGAATAGCTCAATGAGGATGAGAGCTGGCTACAGGTGCCTCCAGGGCGACCCCTAGCCAGCCCTCACCCTTGGAGCAGCTCAATGAGGATGAGAGCTGGCTACAGGTGCCTCCAGGGCGACCCCTAGCCAGCCCTCACCCTTGGAGCAGCTCAATGAGGATGAGAGCTGGCTACAGGTGCCTCCAGGGCGACCCCTAGCCAGCCCTCACCCTTGGAGCAGCTCAATGAGGATGAGAGCTGGCTACAGGTGCCTCCAGGGCGACCCCTAGCCAGCCCTCACCCTTGGAGCAGCTCAATGTGGATGAGAGCTGGCTACAGGTGCCTCCAGGGCGACCCCTAGCCAGCCCTCACCCTTGGAATAGCTCAATGAGGATGAGAGCTGGCTACAGGTTTGATGATAGCAAAAGCACTTAAAATTCAATCTGCAACAAAATAAAGTCGCTCTGACGCCGCCGTTAAGGGCTGCGTCCGTTATCACGCTGATCTGATAAATTACAGAAAAAAAACGTAAACTTTATCGTTTTTTTGGCGCACTTATTTCATCGCCCGTTCCTACGTGCCGCCGTTCAGCACAGCATCCGTTATCACGCTCATCTGATGAATTACGGAAAAAAAACGTAAACTTTATAGTTTTTTTGGCGCGCTTATTTCACCGCCCGTTCCTATGCGCCGCCGTTCAGCGCAGCGTCCGTTATCACGCTCAATGAGGATGAGAGCTGGCTACAAGTGCCTCCAGGGCGACACGTAGCCAGCCCTCACCCTTGGAATAGCTCAATGAGGATGAGACCTGGCTACAGGTGCCTCCAGGGCGACTCCTAGCCAGCCCTCACCCTTGGAGCAGCTCAATGAGGATGAGAGCTGGCTACAGGTGCCTCCAGGGCGACCCCTAGCCAGCCCTCACCCTTGGAGCAGCTCAATGAGGATGAGAGCTGGCTACAGGTGCCTCCAGGGCGACCCCTAGCCAGCCCTCACCCTTGGAGCAGCTCAATGAGGATGAGAGCTGGCTACAGGTGCCTCCAGGGCGACCCCTAGCCAGCCCTCACCCTTGGAGCAGCTCAATGAGGATGAGAGCTGGCTACAGGTGCCTCCAGGGCGACCCCTAGCCAGCCCTCACCCTTGGAGCAGCTCAATGAGGATGAGAGCTGGCTACAGGTGCCTCCAGGGCGACCCCTAGCCAGCCCTCACCCTTGGAGCAGCTCAATGAGGATGAGAGCTGGCTACAGGTGCCTCCAGGGCGACCCCTAGCCAGCCCTCACCCTTGGAATAGCTCAATGAGGATGAGAGCTGGCTACAGGTTTGATGATAGCAAAAGCACTTAAAATTCAATCTGCAACAAAATAAAGTCGCTCTGACGCCGCCGTTAAGGGCTGCGTCCGTTATCACGCTGATCTGATAAATTACAGAAAAAAAACGTAAACTTTATCGTTTTTTTGGCGCACTTATTTCATCGCCCGTTCCTACGTGCCGCCGTTCAGCACAGCATCCGTTATCACGCTCATCTGATGAATTACGGAAAAAAAACGTAAACTTTATAGTTTTTTTGGCGCGCTTATTTCACCGCCCGTTCCTACGCGCCGCCATTCAGCGCAGCGTCCGTTATCACGCTCATCTGATGAATTACGGAAAAAAAACGTAAACTTTATAGTTTTTTTGGCGCGCTTATTTCACCGCCCGTTCCTGCGCGCCGCCGTTCAGCGCAGCGTCCGTTATCACCCTCATCTGATGAATTACGGAAAAAAAACGTAAACTTTATAGTTTTTTTGGCGCGCTTATGACGCGCCCCTGGGCCTGTGTCGCGCTGCGATGAGCACGCGGGAGCTTACCCGGAGCCGGATCTCTTGAGGGTTGTAGTCTCGTGGCGGCGACCCAGTCCGTGCCCAGGGAGTCAAACTGAGCGGCGATGTACTAGCAGTAGATGGTTGGTGACTACGCCACCCGTTGAATTCAGCTATGGAGCTGCCGCTGCAGGGCAGACCGCTGAGGCCGGTGGAAGGATGGTGCAGCGTGGATGGTATAACCCCCAACGGGAGGGGTATGGCCTCAGGGCAGCCGACGTGGATGATGGGGGTAGCAGGAACCACTCAGAGATGGTGCGGTGTAGTTCAGGGTCTTTACTGGTGACAAAGAAAGACCCTCCCGGAGTACTTGCTAGTGATAGGGGCCTGGTCAGTCCTTGAGCAGATGGGATTTCCCCTGGCCAGGCGGAGTTGTAGGCCTTCCCAACTAACTGTACTCTTCTGGCTACCTTGCTAGAGGCGGGAATAAGTAGCCCACGTCCCTGAGTGTACCGTGTGGTGCTCACCCGTATGGCCGGTGACTCGGGGCCTTCTAATGGCTTCCGCTCCACGATGGCGGTGCTGGTCCCACGCGTGTGACCGTGCCTTCGGGCTTCTGGGCCAGAGGACCTGAAATCCTCTGCCGGACGGTTTCTGCTGCTGGGTAGGAGTTAGTCCCCAAAGCCTCGGACTCCGGGTCCGGTTAGAAATCTTCTCAGTCAGGGCGAGCTCTGCAGCTGCCAGCCCCTGACTCGTTGTAACACTGCTCCCCACAGAGCTCCTGATGTTTCTTGCTATGCTGCTTCTCTTCTCTACTCTTGTTCTGTCTTCTTTCTCACTAACTCTGCCTCAGCCCCGGGTTTATATAGGGGAAGTCCTTCCCCTCCCAAGACTGGGCAGGAGGTGTGGCATGCACAGGATCCCTGACCAAAGGACCTCCCACCTGCTCTCAGACGTAATATCTCTATCACTGTGGCAACCAGACCCCTGAGGTGTCACACTTATTTCACCGCCCGTTCCTATGCGCCGCCGTTCAGCGCAGCGTCCGTTATCACGCTCAATGAGGATGAGAGCTGGCTACAAGTGCCTCCAGGGCGACACGTAGCCAGCCCTCACCCTTGGAATAGCTCAATGAGGATGAGAGCTGGCTACAGGTGCCTCCAGGGCGACCCCTAGCCAGCCCTCACCCTTGGAGCAGCTCAATGAGGATGAGAGCTGGCTACAGGTGCCTCCAGGGCGACCCCTAGCCAGCCCTCACCCTTGGAGCAGCTCAATGAGGATGAGAGCTGGCTACAGGTGCCTCCAGGGCGACCCCTAGCCAGCCCTCACCCTTGGAGCAGCTCAATGAGGATGAGAGCTGGCTACAGGTGCCTCCAGGGCGACCCCTAGCCAGCCCTCACCCTTGGAGCAGCTCAATGAGGATGAGAGCTGGCTACAGGTGCCTCCAGGGCGACCCCTAGCCAGCCCTCACCCTTGGAGCAGCTCAATGAGGATGAGAGCTGGCTACAGGTGCCTCCAGGGCGACCCCTAGCCAGCCCTCACCCTTGGAGCAGCTCAATGAGGATGAGAGCTGGCTACAGGTGCCTCCAGGGCGACCCCTAGCCAGCCCTCACCCTTGGAGCAGCTCAATGAGGATGAGAGCTGGCTACAGGTGCCTCCAGGGCGACCCCTAGCCAGCCCTCACCCTTGGAGCAGCTCAATGAGGATGAGAGCTGGCTACAGGTGCCTCCAGGGCGACCCCTAGCCAGCCCTCACCCTTGGAGCACCTCAATGAGTATGAGAGCTGGCTAAAGGTGCCTCCAGGGCGACCCCTAGCCAGCCCTCACCCTTGGAGCAGCTCAATGAGGATGAGAGCTGGCTACAGGTGCCTCCAGGGCGACCCCTAGCCAGCCCTCACCCTTGGAATAGCTCAATGAGGATGAGAGCTGGCTACAGGTTTGATGATACCAAAAGCACTTAAAATTCAATCTGCAACAAAAAAAAGTCGCTCTGACGCCGCCGTTAAGGGCTGCGTCCGTTATCACGCTCATCTGATAAATTACAGAAAAAAAACGTAAACTTTATCGTTTTTTTGGCGCACTTATTTCACCGCCCGTTCCTACGTGCCGCCGTTCAGCACAGCATCCGTTATCACGCTCATCTGATGAATTACGGAAAAAAACGTAAACTTTATAGTTTTTTTGGCGCGCTTATTTCACCGCCCGTTCCTACGCGCCGCCATTCAGCGCAGCGTCCGTTATCATGCTCATCTGATGAATTACGGAAAAAAAACGTAAACTTTATAGTTTTTTTGGCGCGCTTATTTCACCGCCCGTTCCTACGCGCCGCCGTTCAACGCAGCTTCCGTTATCACGCTCATCTAATGAATTATGGAAAAAAAACGTACACTTTATAGCTTTTTTGGCGCGCTTATTTCACCGCCCGTTCCTACGCGCCGCCGTTCAGCGCAGCTTCCGTTATCACGCTCATCTGATGAATTACGGAAAAAAAACTTAAATTTTATAGTTTTTTTGGCGCGCTTATTTCACCGCCCGTTCCTACGCGCCGCCGTTCAGCACAGCGTCAGTTATCACCCTCATCTGATGAATTACGGAAAAAAAACGTAAACTTTATAGTTTTTTTGGCGCGCTTATTTCACCGCCCGTTCCTATGCGCCGCCGTTCAGCACAGCGTCCGTTATCACGCTCAATGAGGATGAGAGTTGGCTACAGGTGCCTCCAGGGCGACCCCTAGCCAGCCCTCACCCTTCGAATAGCTCAATGAGGATGAGAGCTGGCTACAGGTGCCTCCAGGGCGACCCCTAGCCAGCCCTCACCCTTGGAGCAGCTCAATGAGGATGAGAGCTGGCTACAGGTGCCTCCAGGGCGACCCCTAGCCAGCCCTCACCCTTGGAGCAGCTCAATGAGGATGAGAGCTGGCTACAGGTGCCTCCAGGGCGACCCCTAGCCAGCCCTCACCCTTGGAGCAGCTCAATGAGGATGAGAGCTGGCTACAGGTGCCTCCAGGGCGACCCCTAGCCAGCCCTCACCCTTGGAGCAGCTCAATGAGGATGAGACTGGCTACAGGTGCCTCCAGGGCGACCCCTAGCCAGCCCTCACCCTTGGAGCAGCTCAATGAGGATGAGAGCTGGCTACAGGTGCCTCCAGGGCGACCCGTAGCCAGCCCTCACCCTTGGAGCAGCTCAATGAGGATGAGAGCTGGCTACAGGTGCCTCCAGGGCGACCCCTAGCC
>NW_027362956.1:1335000-1397500 GCF_046119375.1 Phyllobates terribilis | reverse complement strand
TGAGTGTTCATCGGACTGCACTTGGATGACATCCGAGTGCAGTCCAATGTTTTACGTGCACCCGTAGACTTGTATGGGTGCACATGGTCCGAATATCGAATGAGATTATTTTCTCATGCCAATAATCGCAGATCTGCACTGTCCCATAGTATAACATAGGGCCGAGTCCTATCCGATAAAACATCACATAGCATTCGGCCGTGTTATACGACAGTGTGAGCGAGCCCTTAGAGTCAAGGTATATTTACATGCAAATGATGATATTACTCTCCAAGTGTATATTTTTTTAGGCGAGTTCATAGTAAATGCTTTGCCTTTTTGACATGTGATCAACTAAAGAACAAGAAAGATTTAGGACCTCCCCTATACAGAAACGGAAAATAGTTTGGAGGACTTGCATGTCCTTTTTTATTTATTATGAGAAAATCATAAAAGATCCCGTTTTTTAACCATGCTGTGACTTTCTGCTGAGGGAGAGGGAGAGAGCTGCCCTATTCAGAGTCTGTAATAAGACCTGCTGACAAAAGTGTTGAAGATACAGTCTAATGTGAATTAACAATGAAAAAAAGTTAATTTAACAAATGGCTTGTATTTTTTAATACAAACTTTTTTTGTGTTTACAGCTCCTTTAAAGGGAATCTGTCATCAGGTTTTTGCCACCTAATCTGAGAGCAGCATAATGTAGGGTTAGAGGCACTGATTCCAGTAATGTGTCACTTACTGGGCTGCTTAGTGTTGTTTTGATAAAATCATTGATTTGTCAGAAGGTAATTATCACTAGATGACTAGTAAGTTCTGTAGGACCCCACCCCCATCACTGATCAGTAGATTTCTGTGTACACTGAGCATGGGCAGAAAGCTGCCAATCAGTGGTGTGGGCGGGGCTATACAGAGCGCAGCATTCAGAGAGCTGCTAGATCTGCAGCAGATAAAACGGTGATTTTCTCAAAATGACAACAAGCAGCTGAAAAAGTGACACATCGCTGGAATCAGTGTATCTGCCCCAATATTGTGCTGCTCTCAGATGGGGCAGCACAATTAATATTATGCCAAATTAATTTCCCGTGAACTATCACATGATCTATCACGGGGATCATGTGACATGTCACGTGATAAATCAGGTGTGTGGAGGGGGCCCTTGCTACTCTTAATCCACCCCTGAGTGAGACTAATACTGTACAACCAAATTGGCTCAGCACAAAAGGTTTCTTCAGATGTGGAGCCAATCGGTGCAAAGCGTGTCTACATGCGGTTAAAACAGATAGTTTTATGTCCTTAAGTAATGATAGAGAATATAAAATTCATGATTTCCTCAATTGTAATTCATCAGGGGAGTCCCTGTGGATTTTCACATTGGATACCACAGGGGTTAAATTCAAGACAGGATCTGATACTGCAGTATTAAGAAATATAATTCTGCATTTATTTCCATGCATGTACACTGGGTACGGAAAGTATTCAGACCCCTTTACATTTTTCACTCTTTGTTTCATTGCAGCCATTTGGTAAATTCTAAAAAGTTCATTTTTTTCTCATTAAAGTCCACTCTGCACCCCATCTTGTCTGAAAGAAAACAGAAATGAAGAAATTTTTGCAAAATTTAATAAAAAAGAAAAACTGAAATATCACACGGGCATAAGTATTCAGACCCTTTGCTCAGTATTGAGTAGAAGCACCCTTTTGGGCTAGTACAGCCATGAGTCTTCTTGGAAATGATGCAACAAGTTTTTCACACCAGCATTTTGGGATCCTCTGCCATTCTTCCTTGCAGATCCTCTCCAGTTCCGTCAGGATGAATGGGAAACGTTGGTGGACAGCCATTTTCAGGTCTCTCCAAAGATGCTCAATTGGGTTTAGGTCAGGGCTCTGGCTGGGCCAGTCAAGAATGGTCACATAGTTGTTCTGAAGCCACTCCTTTGTTATTTTAGCTGTGTGCTTAGGGTCATTGTCTTGTTGGAAGGTGAACCTTTGGCCAAGTCTGAGGTGCAGAGCACTCTGGAAGAGGTTTTCATCCAGGATATCTCTGTACTTGGCCGCATTCATGTTTCCTTCAATTGCAACCAGTCGTCCTGTCCCTGCAGCTGAAAAACACACCCATAGCATGATACTGCTGTTATGATCTGCTACAAGAACTAAGGAAAGAGAGGAAATCTGTCCATACAATAGGACTAAGCTGATTCCTTACGATGCAGCGGGCAACCTGTTCCTTGCAAACAGACCCGCCTATGTCCGCGGCTAATCTGAACACAGACCTATAGATTAAAGGGAGGGGTCCCTAAAAGAACTAAGGACTGGGACAAAACTGGACACCTCCTGGCAGAAGTAGTAGCAGAAGAAGACAAACAGACAAAAGTACTTAGTGGTCCAAGGACCAAACAAACTAGAGAGATACAGTAGGTACAAAGCACCTGGCTAGATTAAGAGTCAAAGTAACACTGAAGTCCAGCAAAGCCTGAAGGGCGGAGCTGGAATAAATAGGCAGAAGGTCACATGACCACAAAATAGAAAAAACTAACAGGAGGGTTCTAACAACTGCCACCACCATGTTTCACTGTTGGGATTGTATTAGGCAGGTGATGAGCAGTGCCTGGTTTTCTCCACACATACCACTTAGAATTATCACCAAAAAGTTCTATCTTCGTCTCATCAGACCAGAGAATCTTATTTCTCATAGTCTGGGAGTCCTTCATGTGTTTTTGAGCAAACTCTATGCGGGCTTTCATATGAGGAGAGGCTTCCATCTGGCCACTCTGCCATAAAGGCCCAACTGGGGAAGGGCTGCAGTGATAGTTGACTATGTGGAACTTTCTCCCATCTCCCTACTGCATCTCTGGAGCTCAGCCACAGTGATCTTGGGGTTCTTCTTTACCTCTCTCACCAAGGCTCTTCTCCCACGATTGCTCAGTTTGGCTGGACGGCCAGGTCTAGGAAGACTTCTGGTGGTCCCAAACTTCTTCCATTTAAGGATTATGGAGGCCACTGTGCTCTTATGAACCTTGGGTAATGCAGAAATTCTTTTATAACCTTGGCTAGATCTGTGCCTTGCCACAATTCGGTCTCTGAGCTCCTTGGGCAGTTCGTTTGAGCTCATGATTCTCATTTGGTCTGACATGTAGTGTGAGCTGTGGGGTCTTATATAGACAGGTGTGTGCCTTTCCAAATCAAGTCCTATCAGTTTAATTAAACACATTTGGACTCCATTGAAGGAGTAGAACCATCTCAAGGAGGATCACAAGGAAATGGACAGCATGTGACTTAAATATGAGTGTCTGAGCAAAGGATCTGAATACTTATGACCATGTGATATTTCAGTTTTTCTTTTTTAATAAATTTGCAAAAAAATTCTATATTGCTGTTTTTTTCAGTCAAGATGGGGTGCTGAGTGTACTTTAATGAGAAAAAAATGAACTTTTTTAGAATTTATCAAATGGCTGCAATGAAACAAAGAGTGAAAAATTTAAAGGAGTCTGAATACTTTCCGTACTCACTGTATGTATCTATATAAACTGCTCCAAAAATAAAGGGAACACTTAAAACAACAGAATATAACTCCAAGTAAATCAAACTTCTGTGAAATCAAACTGTCCACTTAGGAAGCAACACTGATTGACAATCAATTTCACATGCTGATGTGCAAATGGAATAGAGGATAGATGGAAATTATTGGCAATTATCAAGACACCCTCAATAAAGGAGTGGTTCTGCAGGTGGGGACCACAGACCACATCTCAGTACCAATGCTTTCTGGCTGATGTTTTGGTCACTTTTGAATGTTGGTTGTGCTTTCACACTCGTGGTAGCATGAGACAGACTCCACAACCCACAGAAGTTGCTCAGATAGTGCAGCTCATCCAGGATGGCACATCAATGCGAGCTGTGGCAAGAAGGTTGGCTGTGTCCAGAGGCTGGAGGCGCTACCAGGAGACAGGCCAGTACACCAGGAGATGTGGAGGGGGCCGTAGGAGGGCAACAACCCAGCAGCAGGACCGCTACCTCCGCCTTTGTGAAAGGAGGAACAGGAGGAGCACTGCCAGAGCCCTGCAAAATGACCTCCAGCTGGCCACAAATGTGCATGTGTCTGCACAAACGGTTAGATACTAACTCCATGAGGGTGGTATGAGGGCCCGACGTCCACAGATAGGGGCTGTGCTCACAGCCCAACACCATGCAGGACGCTTGGCATTTGCCACAGAACACCAGGATTGGCAAAGTTGCCACTCGCGCCCTGTGCTCTTCGTAGATGAAAGCAGGTTCACACTGAGCACATGTGACAGACGTGACAGAGTCTGGAGACGCCGTGGAGAGTGACATCCTTCAGCATGACCGGTTTGGCAGTGGGTGAGTAATGGTGTGGGGTGGCATTTCTTTGGAGAGCCGCACAGCCCTCCATGTGCTCGCCAGAGGTAGCCTGGCTTCCATTAGGTACCGAGATGAGATCCTCAGACCCCTTGTGAGACCATATGCTGGTGCGGTTGGCCCTGGGTTCCTCATAATGCTGGACAATGGCAGACCTCATGTGGCTGGAGTGTGTCAGCAGTTCCTGCAAGATGGAGGCATTGAAGCTATGGACTGGCCCGCCCGTTCCCCAGACCTGAATCCGATTGAGCACATCTGGGACATCATGTCTCGCTCCATCCGCCAACGTCACGTTGCACCACAGACTGTCCAGGAGTTGGCGGATGCTTTAGTTCAGGTCTGGGAGGAGATCCCACAGGAGCAACCTCATCAGGAGCATGCCCAGGCATTGTAGGGAGGTCATACAGGCACGTGGATATATATATATATATATATATATATATATGCCTTTTTGTCATTCTAGTAGTAGGGCCATAATTAAGACATGATTTGTTGAAACGTGTAGGTCTGTAAGCTATGATAGTTGCACATTTGCTGTATTCTTTGTGGAGCAGTGTTTTATATGGCTAATAAAAGCTAAGTTTTAATATTTTTTCTACTAAACAAACCTTTACGCTGGATCATTTGCACTTTTCCCATGTCTGACTGCACTTACGTTTTGCCCTGGTACCACTTATCTGCATCTCCAGAAGTTTCCCATTTCTCTATTATACTCTTCAAATTACATTTTGAGACTTTCTCCTCCTGCTGTTGCACATATTTTTTTCCCTTCATCTGCACAGGTATCATTAATCTATCAACTATAATGGCCGTACCAGGTCCTGCAGGTCCTGTATCCCGTACACATGACGTGGGCAGTGCACGGCATGCCGCTAGTTTTTATTCTGAGTGCTCTTATATACGGTGGTAGTTTTACACAATGTTGAGCCTGTGATTTGCAGAGTGAAATGTCTGACTGCTAGAACAGAAGTATACGGCAGATTCTACAGCATGGATACATAAAGGACGTCCTGGGGGAATATACCTCCCTCCAACACTCGTCCAGTCCCTGCCTCACACTAGAGACATTTATAATAACTCCAGGACTATGGAGCTGGTCATTTTCTCATAATCTGTGGCCATTATTAGTGATCTCACATTGTACGGTAATATCACCCTGGAGGTTGTGATGTATTTAGTGTAATAGCGCCATCTAGAATATACAGTATATATCAGGCGATACCATGCTTACTATAGTTAGTCGTCTTCTGTGCCCTCTATAGCTATCTATTATACTTTATATTTCTTTATAATAATTTATAATAAATTACTCGATAGTTTTACAGCTTTATGATGTTTATTAATCTGCTGAAATGATAAAAGAAAGTCGAACCTTACAGTGGACACAGGTGGAAGTGTCCTCCATGATGGTGTAGGCTGAGGTGGAGCAAGTATTTAGTCAGTGGGGGATCAAGATGACGAGTATTCCCCAGGGTTCCCTGTTATCAGGGAGGGACCCGGTGTATGCAATCAAAAGATCTTATCCTCTGACCGGCTTTGTGCCATCAACAGGTAATGATCCTCTGTCCGGCTGTGTGCCATCAACAGGTAATGACCATCCGGCAGTCCGACATCAACTGGTCATCACCCTCCAGCTGTGTGCAATCAACAGGTAATGACCATCCGGCTGTGTGCCATCAACAGGTAATGACCCTCTGGCTATGGCCATCAATAGGTCATCACCCTCCGGCTGTGTTCCATCAACAGGTAATGACCATCCGGCAGTGTGCCATGAACAGGTAATGACCATCCGGCTGTGTGCCATCAACAGGTAATGACCCTCTGGCTATGGCCATCAATAGATCATCACCCTCCGGCTGTGTGCCATCAAATGTTTTTATCTTCTGTCCAGTTTTGTGCCATCAAGAGGTAATGACCCTCCAGCTGTGGGCCATCAACAGGTCATCACCCTTCGGCATTTAGGCTTCTTGTCTTCTGTAAGATGCGATTCTTGAGTCTCCTGATGCTAAAAAATATTTAAAAAATCACCGATTAAACTAATAATCTATCTTGTACATAAGCATCACAATTTATAATCTATCTAGTGCATAAGTATGACAATTTAGCTCACAGAACATACACTATGGTAAAACATTAGACCCTACAAGCAGAAATTTGCTAAACTAACATAAATATAACTGACAAATCAGTAGAAAAATCGCTACCAATGGCACAGCTCTCTTCACATCAACCTGTAACCATAGTAGATAAGAAATAGAGGACAATGCTCATAGTCAGTTCTCAACAATTCGGCATGGGGCATCCCACCAGAGACATTATAATATCTAGTAGATTATAGATGGCAATAGAATTTACCAACAAGCACATAGTACGCCAAACTCAAGTACATAGTATGCCAAACCTCGACACGTTTTCCTAAAATAGGTTCATCAGAAGCACATACTAGACAGTGATACTTAGCAAAGCGTTCATAGATATATGCGCCATATGATAAGGTGCTAAAGTGCAAGTGTGTGACAAAATATCCATGCGATTTCAGGTGCAATGCTGCATTGTATGTAGTAAGATGGTGCCCATCAGACAGCATGTATAGGACTAACCTGTGATGAAAACACGAGCAATGGGAAAGTTCAAGCAGTTGCCTTCTCAATCTTCCTCGCCTCTAAGACATCTAAGGAAACATCTTCTCCTCTTGATTTTGGGTTGAGGTGTTGTAGGCATTTCAGGCTCTGGCATTCTAGGTTCTGACATACTAGGTTCTGACATGGTAGGTTCTGGTGTTCTAGGTTCTGGTGCTCTTGGCTCTGGAATTCTGGGTTGTTGGCTTCTCTGAAAAATCAGTAACCTCTCTTTAAGCTCCGTTGAACTTCGAGCTCTTCTTCCTATATTGTTGTGAGGGATCATTCTGACCCAGACAATATCACTGAACGCCACTTTATAGTTGCAACTAGGAACCTTTTTCGCATCCTGCGGTGCAGGAGCCATGGATGGAGTAGAACATTTGCCATTGGGCAGGACAGGTGTTCTCCTGGAGTCTTGCTTCTGAATCTGAGGGATGCAAATCGGCTCCTTACAAGCACTTTGTTCCTTCAGAATGGTTTTGTTCTCAGGAGTTTTCTGATTGTTTCACCAGGTTCAGACATTGCCCACTTGCTCAGGACAAGACTTAAGGCCAAATACTCTAGTATTGTCAGTAGTGTCATCACCGCAACAAAAACTGCGTCACGGAAGAGCCAAAGAGGAAGATTGATGGAAGCTTGATAGGTGCTTCTTCTGAGATCCACGGGTAGTGGGTCATCCTATAATAAAGAAAAAAAACATAATAAAGTCCTGTATATTTATACCCAATCCAGTCAAACAGAGAGCCCTTGTTATTATACAGTGATGGATACATTATCAAGCAACTTTCAGAAATATCCCATTGAGAAGATCAGGAAGAAGTTTGGGATTCACCTCCAGGGTCCATGGAATATTATTTACAGTTGGACTTTCATATGACGGACGGTCACGTGTCCAGTATGAGAAGTCCTGCAAGAGGCGATATTCTCATTAGCTGATCCTTGTGACCTCCATATTGATGAGAACATACTCGCCCTCAGTGTACTGTAATGTGGGGGGTAGAGCAACGTAAAGCACAGAAATTATAGGATGATACTCATCATCTCCAGAGGTCTCTCAGCACCAAGGTATGGTCAATGAGATACAAGCTGCAGATGGGCCGAGGCTTCTAATATACCCAGGGGTGACATCACAAAGCCCTCTGTGACATCATTGCACAGTTCTATCCATCATGTCACTGATACTTTGGACCTAACTAAATGTCTAAAAGAGAACCCTTCCACATGATTTCCAATCACGGAGCAGCTTCAGTTTTTCAAGAAAAGTTTAAAAAATATAATCTGTGCTGTGATTGGTCACAATGGCACATGAAGCAGAACGTCTTTAGATCTTTTAAAGGGAAAGTGTCAGCAATTTTTTTACAATTGTAAAATTGTAAAGTATTTATATTTATATATAAATACACATATATTTAAAAAGGTTTTAATGGTATAAAATCTGAAAAAAATATTTTAACTCTTTTGATGTTTTCATCTTGTAAACACTAGGGGGAGCAGCTGCTGATATTTCCATGAAAACAGAATACAGCTAGCTCGCATTACGACTGCAGTAAAAGTGGGCGGGATCTGCTCACATGGGTGTGATGTCACTCCTCCCCTTCTGGGCGTTTGCAAAAAGGTAAATGAGACTGTAGTTTAGGATCACAGTGCGGAGCGATCACTGGTGACTGCAAAGTGATATATAAGGGACAACACCAAAGTCATTAATCACTACAAGGACAAGGCAGGAATGTGGGAGTCAGAGGGGTCACCCCACACTTATATCCCCTCTGACTGTCACTTCCTAAGCTCCTTTCCCTGCCATAACCTCTTATTCCCGCAGGTAAATTCTTACAGGACCCCCCTCCCCATCCCCTTCCCCTGCCGCAGCTGATTCTAAACGTCCTCCATATGTAATAATAGACAGGTACTCACCGGCAGCCTATGGTAATTCACAGGGTAGAACAGGGTACAGCACAGAAACAATATGGCGATCCTCATTGTCTCCAGGGGGTATCTCAGCACCAAGATATGGCCAATGAGATATGAGCTCCAGGTGGATGGAGCCCCCTTATATACCCCAAGGGTGACATCACAACGCCCTCTGTGACATCATCACCCACAACATTCCGTCACATGACATCACCCAGCACCAGCATCATGTGACCCAGCATAAATAGAAAGTCCTTGTTGGCTATAGCAACTATTCAAAACTAAGTTTAAACTTTTCCAACAGCTAAAGGCGGCTCTGTGATGGCAGTTTCTTCTTGTGGACGGTTGTGATAAATCTGCAGAACATCTACATAACGCGACATGTAGAAAATCCTGTCTTTTCCCCTCTGTTCTTCCTCTGGTGCTACAGAGACGGATAGAAGGAGCTTTTCCAGACCTTACAGTGCACAATATGGGACCTAATCACTGATATCCCAGATCTGCTCAGTACAAGCATACCGCCAACCTATGAGGACTAGAAAGAGGGCGAAACCATGCGGCACGCGTAGTCTGGCCACGCCCCTATCCACACCCCAAGCCACGCCCTTTTTATGCCTTGGCAGGAGGAGATGTCTGTACAAAGCGCAAGTTATCAAAAGGCTGAAGGAACACTTTATCAACATGAATGAAGGTTTTGAAGGGCATCCACTGTCCCGGCACTACCGGAAGTTCCACAACCAATCTTATAAGGACACTAAGTTTTGTGGGATCCGATTAGTCCCCAGAAAATGGAGGGGAGGTGATTACCTGAGATTAATGTCGCGGATGGAATCCAAATGGATCTTCACATTAAATAGCTTGGCTCTGAAGGGCCTTAATCACGAGAGTCAGCTGTATGCCTTCAACTCGCAGCGGTATATACTGTATGTATTTTTTATCCCAGTACCAATTGAACATTTACATTGCACTTTTATGAACCTCCTTATATTTTATCAATATAATATGTCTTTTGGATATATTCCTTTGAATCCACCTATTTTATATATGTATTTGTTTCTATACATTGATACCCCTATTGGAGATACTATATAATGTTTTTATTTTTCTCCTTCATTTTTTCCTTTTTATCTCTGGATGGTACTAAGTGCCGAATTTATACTATCCTGGTAATATACACTGATTAACAGACTGTTTTTTATAGCCATCAGAAATATAAGTATATAATTTTTATTCATTTTTAACTAATTGTGAAAGTTTGAACAAAGTCTTTTTTATTATTATTTTTTTCACACACAGTCTATTCTTATTGGAATTCTATCTTAGTTCTATTGCACCTCCATATGTCCTTTTGCACCGTCTTGTTAGTATTGGATCTTCCTCCATTTCTTTGGTTGTATTATCTTTGTGGGGGGCGTTTGGACTTTATTAGGTTACCAGTTTGACTACCAGCGAGAAGCTGACGAAGAGGAACTGTGAGTCCTCGAAACGCGTAGTTTTTTTTGGCCTATACAGGACATCGAAGGAGAAGGAGAGAGTCAAGGCACAGGGATAAGCCCTCCTGATATCCAGAAGATATATATAACCATATCATATTATTGATACAAAATATAAATGCACAGAGTCAATAAAATCATTTAAAAACACCAAACCCCATCCTTACTTTGCAGGATACCTATTCCAAAGGTGTATCTAGGTTTTCTGGCACCCGGTGCAGCAGGGGCTGGCTGGCACATTTTAGCCTGGGGGGCAAGCACACAGCAGTGGCCCATGAGTAGCGGCCCATCCTTAACATGTTTATTACCAGATGCATCATAAGCCTATATTCACACGACCGTATTGTCTAAGTGCTGCCCGTGAAAAAACCTGACAGCACTTGGACCAGTTCAGATGAGTGTTTGTAGTGGTCAGACATAGTACATATTATTCTTATGTATTACTTAATGTTGAGCGATACCTTCCGATATCGGGAAATATCGGATCGGATTGGATCGGACCGATACCCAAAAAGTATCGGATATCGCCGATTCCGATACCGGAAACCAATGCAAGTCAATGGGATGCTAATATCGGAATGCCATCCCAGCGTGAGAGAATTCTCCTGATTGTTTAAAAGCCGGCAGGCGGTAAAAAGCCGCCGGCTTTTAAACAATCACACAGCCCCATACTGCTTCCCCGCAGCCTCCCACCCCGATCCTGCGCTCCCCCCGCCACCTCACATCCCGATCGTAAGTTAGGACCGGGCGGGGAGCGCAGCACCAAGGAGCAGGGAGCGAAGGACCCAGGCGGGGAAGCCGGCAGGGAAAAGACTTCACCGCCGGCTTTCCCGTTTTGTGCTGCGCTCTCCCGCCGGTTATTTCAAATGAACAGCTGAGGTATCAGGTGATGCTGATCAGCTGTTCATTTGAAGTAGCTGCGGTGCCCTCAGAGGGTTCATGTGAGTTCATGCTTCACTGCATGAACTCACATGAACTTTCCCACGGCCGCACAGGTCAGCCTCACCTCCCAGACCATCAGACCCATCATGATTGGAGTGTGCGCGGGTGTCTGTGCGATGTGTGCGGGTGTGTGCGCGATGTCTGCGGGTGTTTGCGTGCAGGCAGACATAGGCCGATGTGACACTACTACTCACATCGGCCTTTGTCTGTCCCCCGTCCACTCGTGCCAGCAGGATCAGCTCGATGGGAGCAGTAGTTCCCATCAGCCTGATCCTGCTATTTAAACTGCCCCATATGTTATTTTTGCCCCTATACATCTTTTATGTTTTTAGGCCCCCCATATATTTTTTTTGTTTTTGGTCCCCAATAAATTTTAAATACATTTTTCATTGGTGGCCAGTGGTTACCTAAAATAAATTAGTTCATACATTACCTGATCGCCACCTAAAATAAAGTAAAAAATAAAAAACTACACCTATACTCACCTAGACACCGGTTTATGCAATGATGGAGCTGCTTTACGGCCCCGTCATTCTAGCGGCGGCAGTGGTTTAGAGCGGTCACATTTTATGTGGCTGCTCTAAACTGGAGATCTTCGTGGGACACTCGTGGACTACTACGGAGGGGTAAGGATAAGGTTGTGGTTTATTATTTTATATTTTATTACAGGAGATCGATGGCTTCGGGGAATTAGGTGTCTAGGTGAGTATAGGTGTAGTTTTTTATTTTTTACTTTATTTTAGGTGGCGATCGGCGGGGACAGGTAATGTATGAACTAATTTATTTTAGGTAACCACTGGCCACCAATGAAAAATGTATTTAAAATTTATTGGGGACCAAAAACAAAAAAAATATATGGGGGGCTTAAAAACATAAAAGATGTATAGGGGCAAAAATAACATATGGGGCAGCTAAAATAGCTACTGCTCTCATCGAGCTGATCCTGCTGGCACAAGTGGACGGGGGACAGACATAGGCCGATGGGAGTAGTAGTGTCACATTAGCCTATGTCTGCCTGCACGCAGACACCCGCAGACATCGCGCACACACCCGCACACATCGCACAGACACCTGCGCACACACCAATCATGATGGGTCTGATGGTCTGGGAGGTGAGGCTGACCTGTGCGGCCGTGGGAAAGTTCATGTGAGTTCATGCAGTGAAGCATGAACTCACATGAACCCTCTGAGGGCACCGCGGCTACTTCAAATGAACAGCTGATCAGCATCACCTGATACCTCAGCTGTTCATTTGAAATAACCGGCGGGAGAGCGCAGCACAGAACGGGAAAGCCGGCGGTGTAGTCTTTTCACTGCCGGCTTCCCCGCCCGGGTCCTTCGCTCCCTGCTCCTTGGTGCTGCGCTCCCCGCCCGGTCCTAACTTACGATCGGGATGGGAGGTGGCGGGGGGAGCGCAGGATCGGGGTGGGAGGCTGCGGGGAAGCAGTATGGGGCTGTGTGATTGTTTAAAAGCCGGCGGCTTTTTACCGCCCGTCGGCTTTTAAACAATCAGGAGAATTCTCTCACGCTGGGATGGCTTTCCGATATTAGTGTCCCATTGACTTGCATTGGTTTCCGGTATCGGAATCGGCGATATCCGATACTTTTGGGTATCGGTCCTATCCAATCTGATACGATATTTCCCGATATCGGAAGGTATCGCTCAACACTACTCCTGACCCCACACATAAACTTCAGCTCATCCAGCACCATGACAACCAGCACAGCAGAGTCCTGCATCTGACGCGCCCCTGGGCCTGCTGTGTCGCGCAGCGTCTCGCGCACGGGGCTTACCCGGAACCGGATCAGATGAGGGTTGTAGTCTCCGAGTGGCGGGGACCCGGTCCGTGCCCAGGGAGTCAACTCAGTGTGTGGCAGTCTTGATAGATGTTATTTGAGTGTCGACTACGCCACCCGTTGATTTGCAGCTATGGAGCTGCCGCTGCAGGGCAGACCGCTGAGGCCGGTGTAGAATTGTGCAGCGTGATAGTATAACCCCCAACGGGAGGGGTATGGCCTCAGGGCAGCCGACGTGGAAAATGGGGGTAGCAGGAACCACTCAGAGACGGTGCGGTGTAATTCAGGGTCTTTACTGGTAACAACGATAGACCCTCCCGGAGTACTTGCTAGCGAACGGGGCCTGGTCAGTCCTTGAGCAGATGGGATCTCCCCTGGCCAGGCGGAGTTGTAGGCCTCCCAAACTGACTGTACTCTTCTGGCTACCTTGCTAGAAGCGGATATAAGTAGCCCACGTCCCTGAGTGTACCGTGTGGTGCTCACCCGTATGGCCGGTGACTCGGGGCCTTCTAATGGCTTCCGCTCCACGATGGCGGTGCTGGTCCCACGCGTGTGACCGTGCCTTCGGGTTTCTGGGCCTGAGGACCTGAAATCCCCTGCCGGTCGGCTTCTGCTGCTGGGTAAGAGTTAGTCCCCACAGCCTCGGACGCCGGGTCCGGTAAGAAAGCTTCTCAGTCAGGGCGAGCTCTGCAGCTGCCAGCCCCTGACTCGTATTAGTATTGCTCCCACTGAGCTTCTGCTGTTTCTTCATATGACTGTTTCTTGTCTCTACTCTCCTTGACTCCAGGCTCAGGCCCCTGGACAGGGCCTGCCTGTGGAGCAGAGCCCATAGAGCAGCTCTGCTCCCTGTCTTCTCCTCTCAGAACTCCCTACCCTGCCTCAGCCCCAGGTTTATATAGGGGAAGTCCTTCCCCTCCCAAGACTGGGCAGGAGGTGTGGCATGCACAGGATCCCTGACCAAAGGACCTCCCACCTGCTCTCAGACATAATATCTCTATCACTGTGGCAACCAGACCACTGGGGTGTCACACATCCACTGAGGCCCCTGATCATGTGACCCCTGACTCTTCCCCTCCTGTGACCTCATCACAGCTCCTGTGCGCACAGAGCAGCCATATATGTGGTGGCGGCTCTGCAGGTGGAGGTATGTGGGGATCCCCCATTACTGGGCGCAGGGGGCATTAACCCCTTGAGCACAGAGACTCTTTTGGGGTCTTGTGTTGCCCCTTTATAAGAATCATAAGGTTTTTGTTCTGTTTCCTGTAATAGATACATACGACCCAACTATGGAGACAGGAAGGGAGGAAACGTATTGTTCTCATAGTAAAGGGCCCCTTTACTGGCCCCACAGTGTAATGCCCCCATTATGCCCCTTATACAGAATGTATGATGCCCCCACACAGTGTAATGCCCCCATTATGCCCCTTATGTAGGATGCATGATGCCCCCCACAGTGTAATGCCCCCATTATACCCCTTATGCAGTATGTATGATGCCCCCACACAGTGTAATGCCCCCATTATGCCCCTTATGTAGGATGCATGATGCCCCCCACAGTGTAATGCCCCCATTATACCCCTTATGCAGTATGTATGATGCCCCCACACAGTGTAATGCCCCCATTATGCCCCTTATGCAGGATGCATGATGCCCCCACACAGTGTAATGCCCCCATTATGCCCCTTATGCAGGATGTATGATGCCCCCACACAGTGTAATGCCCCCATTATGCCCCTTATGCAGTATGTATGATGCCCCCCACACAGTGTAATGCCCCCATTATGCCCCTTATGCAGGATGTATGATGCCCCCACACAGTGTTATGCCCCTTATGCAGGATGTATGATGCCCCCCACACAGTGTAATGCCCCCATTATGCCCCTTATGCAGGATGTATGATGCCCCCACACAGTGCAATGCCCCCATTATGCCCCTTATGCAGTATACATGATGCCCCCACACAGTGTAATGCCCCCATTATGCTCCTTATGCAGTATGTATGATGCCCCCACACAGTGTAATGCCCCCATTATGCCCCTTATGCAGTATGTATGATGCCCCCACACAGTGTAATGCCCCATTATGCCCCTTATACAGTATATATGATGCCCCACACAGTGTAATGCCCCCATTATGCCCCTTATACAGTATGTATGATGCACCACACAGTGTATGCCACCATTATGCCCCTCATGCAGTATATATGATGCTCCCACACAGTGTAATGCCCCCATTATGCCCCTTATACAAGATGTATGATGCTACCACACAATGTAATGCCCCCATTATGCACCTTATGCAGTATGTATGATGCCCCCACACAGTGTATTGCCCCCATTATGCCCCTTATGCAGTATGTATGATGCCCCAAAAAGTTTAATGCCCCCATTATGCCCCTTATGTAGTATGTATTATGCCCCCACACAGTGTAATGCCCCCATTATGCCCCTTATGCAGTATGCAGGACATTGCCAGACCTCATGTGGCTGGAGTGTGTCAGCAGTTTCTGCAAGGTGAAGGCATTTGAGCTATGGACTGGCCCGCCTGTTCCCCAGACCTGAATCCGATTGAGCACATCTGGGACATCATGTCTCGCTCCATCTGTGTCACCCTGGCCTGGATGCCACAAAATGTATTAAAGCTGTGTCTGAGAGCAAGGGGGAGGTTCTCTAGTCAGGGGAACATTAGCATGCAATGCCTCCTGTCTCAGGCCAGTAGGGGGAGCAGGCTGCCCCTATAAAAACTGGTGCTGGGGGCAGGGTTAGAGAGAACTGGATGGCCTGTCTCAGCATTGAGACTTGTCCCAGAGCAGAACAGGGACAGACAGTTGCACTGCACCTAAGAGGAAGTGTGGCAGGAGGAGAGCCACAAGCCAGAGACAAGAGGCGAAGAGAGCCTGTCTTGGCAGAAAGAGGACTTAATTTACCAGACTTTGGTGTCTGAGGCTGAGAGGATTCCACATCCCCCAGCAGAGAACCAGTCCGCAGGGGACTGTATATTCCTTGGCCTAAGAAGCCTGGAGGCCCTGCCACAACAGAAGGGACCAGTAAAGCCGTACAAGGCTGGGAGCAGAAAGGAACCCACGTCGCAGGCCATACAGGCGAGAATACACAGAAAGCTTGGAAACGTGGGCTGTTACCCTATCAGGAGGAGATAGCCAGAAGGAGCGCAGAAAGCACGGTAGGCCTACACCCTTACCCTGACCAGGGCCAATTTCCCCGTTGCTCTCAGACATCCAGGTCCCCCTCCTAGCCGGGACTGTTTATGGGTCAATTTACCTGTTCTAGTAAAGACCCTGGACTGCAACCTGTTGTCTGTGTGCTCCTTGCTTCTCCAGCACTATCAGCACTGGGACTCTCACCACCATCACTCCCACCATCCACTATACTGCCCTGGGGCCGCACTCTTCCCGTGGGGAGTCACACTACCCTAGCTGCACACCTCATCAGCCCCAGCGGTCGGCATGCAGCGGCGGTTCCTAATAACCGCAATCCACGGGTGGCGTAGTCGGACATAATCAATAGCACATAACGGACTACCACTGGCCTGACCACCCTGAGCCACGGAACCGGGTTGCCACTACTACTCCCATCGTTCCCAGACTGCCCGGATCCGAGTGCCCCACGGCCCAAGGGGCGAGTCAGCTTTGGCGTAGTCGGCAGGATTTCATGCCCGCAACCACCGGGTACTGCGTGCCTGAAAAAGACTTTTGTAACTTACCTGTGGCGAAGTTTCCCGCCGTCCGGAGTCGTTTCCCGCCATCCGGAGCCGATTCCCGCCATCAGACGCCATCTTGGACTGTTTCCCGCCGTCTTCTGCCGTCTTCCCGCCATCCGCAGCTGTTTCTCGCCATCGGACGCCATCTTCAGGACGCCGCGCGGGAAGAAGAGGGGCGTGGACTTCAAAACCGCGCGAGATCCGAAGCTCCGCCCCACGCACCGACGCTGCGCAAGGTCCTGGAAGGGAGAGAGAGCGACGCTGACGTCATCAGGACGCGACGCAAGGTCCTCGTCCAGAGCAGCAGCAGCGGAGCCGCGGCCTACAGAAGAGGATCGTCGGAAGGTAGGCCACGCTTAACTAGGGGGGAGGAAGATGTCGGACACAGAGGCGCCCACTACCACCAACGCAGCTGCAGCAGCGGTGATGCCCTTTTCCCTGCCCTACATCCCTGGAGCGGCCTGGCTGCCCAAATACTCAGGGGAGCCCCATGCCCTAACTGACTTCAAGGAAAGGCTATACAGTTTGTTCCACGTTTACCCCCTGACAGAGGAACAGAAGGTCAGCATATTGACAGGGCAGTTAACTGGCGCAGCCCAAAGGGAGGTAAAATCATGGCCCACTGAGGATAAAAGGACTGTGAAGGGTATTCTGGCCCGGCTGCGGGGTACCTTTGACACACGTACCTCCGCTGAGATTAAAATGAGGTTCTATGGATGTAAGCAGCGGGCACAGGACAGCATCAGAGACTATGCCCTAAATCTGCAGGAAGCCTTGAGGGCTATTCAACAAACTGACCATGGCAGTGTGCAGGAAACGGATAAGCTGCTAACAGAACAATTCATAGAAGGTCTGCTGTCTAGCGCCCACAGGGTCCAACTGCGTCTCATGTTCTTTCAGAACCCCGACCTAACCTTTGCCCAATTTAAGGACAGGGCCATAAGGGTGCTCCGTGAATCTGCAACCAGTGGCGCTATAAACCCCCGGCGCCCTGCTCTCACCAACCACCAGGAGGCGGCGCCCTCCTCTATGGATCCCGTGGGGGCTGATGCACAGGCCCTGAACCAAGCCCCGTCGAAAGACCTGCACCACCAAGTCCAGGAGCTGACCAGGAGCGTCGCGGCGTTGACCAGGACCGTCCAGGCGTTGCAAGTGGACCCGTCAAGACCCATCGAGCTGGCTTCAAGTCCGGAGGATGTCCCGTGGCGTCGACAGAGGAGGATCCCGTCGTTCCGAGGGAGGCCCACAGACCGCTACGCAGAGGATGGACAGCCCATTTGCCGTCGATGCAACCAGCCCGGACACATTTCCAGGTACTGTAATTTAAAAGGGTCCAACCTGGGGCAAAGGGCCAACCCCCAGGCATAAGATCACCAGGCCCTTACAATTGGCGTAATAAGTACGTTGGGGGGCGCCCGGTTTTACCCATGGTGCTGGACGGTATCCCCATGAGCGCCTTGCTGGATAATAGGTCACAAGTAACCACTATCCCTTATGTACTTTTTAAGCAGTATTGGACTGATGCTGATATCACACGGTATCCAGACAATAACTTGAGCATCATCGCCAGTAATGGCTTACCCGTGCCGCAGATGGGGTTCAAGGAGATGACCATTAAAATTGGTAAAGTTGAACTGCCGGCACAGGGGGTGATTATTGTGGACATTGACCGTCGTGAAAGTCACCCTAAAATAACTGTGGGTACTAACGTAATTGAAAATTGTCTTTCAGAGGTAATTGTAATTCTACAACAGGTGGCGGTGAATGCTAGTTCCAGCCAACAGAGAGTCCTCAACAAGGAGATAAAAGCCCTGATGAGACGGCAGCAGGTAGAACTGTCTGGTGGTGAGATCGGTAGCGTAAGACTGAGTGACCCATTCCCCATTTCCATGCCTCCCAAAAGTGAAATGATGATCTGGTGTCGGACTGCAATCGGGTTGAGAGGTAGAGACTACCAAGCCATGGTAGAACCCGTGTACTCAGACAGCAGGCCCACCATTTTGACAGCCCGGGGGGTGGTTGATGTCCGTCATGGGAGGGTGCCCGTCCGCATCCTCAACATTGGGGAGAGGGAAGTACACTTACCCAGGTACGCTACACTCGCCAAACTGTTTGTTGTCGAACACAAAGCTATCAGGGCCATGGAACCCTTGCCTCCATCTCCTCAGGCGGAGGGTAATGGCTCCCAGAAACAAAAGGAGGACTGGTGCCAGAAACTCCATGTGGGTGCTGACTCCACTCCCCTGCACCAAAAACAAGGAGTCTACCGGGTGGTACAGGAGTACGAGAGAGTCTTTAGTAAGCACCCGCTAGACTTCGGCAGAGTAAAAGGGATAGAACACCACATCCCCACAGGGAGCCACCCACCAATAAAAGAGAGGCACAGACCTGTACCCCCTGCACATTATCAGAACGCAAAGGGCATGCTAAGAGAGATGAAAGAAGCTGGGGTTATTAGAGACAGCTGTAGCCCCTGGGCAGCCCCCTTGGTTCTGGTCAAAAAGAAAGACGGCACCATGAGAATGTGCGTGGACTATAGACAAATCAACCGTATCACCCACAAAGACGCATATCCGCTGCCTAGAATAGAGGAGTCTTTAGCCGCACTAAAATCTGCTAACTTCTTTTCTACTTTGGACCTTACTAGCGGGTACTGGCAGGTTCCTGTGGCAGAGGCTGACAAGGAGAAGACTGCCTTCACCACCCCGATGGGACTGAGTGAGTTCAACTGTATGCCCTTCGGGCTCTGCAACGCACCAGGGACCTTCCAGAGGCTGATGGAATGATGTCTAGGGCACCGAAACTTCGAGACGGTCCTCCTTTACCTGGTTGACGTGATCGTCTATTCGAAGACCTACGAGGACCACCTAAAGCACCTGGCCGAGGTGTTCGAAGCCCTGGCAGGCTATGGCCTGAAGGTGAAACCATCGAAGTGTCACCTGCTGAAACCAAAGGACCAGTACCTAGGGCACGTGGTAAGCGCGGAAGGAGTGGCCCCCGACCCTGACAAGGTCACGGCAATCAAGAGCTGGCCAAGCCCCTCGAACATCAAAGAGGTGAGACAGTTTCTCGGGTTGGTAGGCTACTACCGAAGGTTCATCCCCGGGTTCATTAAGATGGCAGCTCCTATGCAGGACCTCCTGATCGGACAGTCTAAGTCCAGGAGCCAAAAGCCGCCCTTCAAGTGGGATAAACCGGAAGAGGAGTCCTTCCGCCAGCTAAAGATGGCCCTCACAGGGGACGAGATCCTGGCCTACCCTGATTATGGCCAGCCTTTCATTCTCCACACAGATGCCAGTAATGTGGGACTGGGAGCCGTACTGTTCCAAAACCAACAGGGCAGAGAAAGGGTGATCGCGTACGCCAGCCGGAAGCTGAGACCCACCAAGAGGAACCCGGAGAATTACAGATCCTTCAAGCTAGAATTCTTGGCGGTGGTGTGGGCCGTGACGGAACGCTTCAAGCATTACCTGGCCTCCGCAAAGTTCACCGTGTACACGGACAACAACCCGTTGACACACCTGGACAATGCAAGACTGGGTGCCCTAGAACAGCGGTGGATGGCCCGTCTCTCCAACTATGACTGATCAAGTACCGGGCCGGCAAAACCAATGCCAACGCTGATGCCCTATCGAGGATGCCTCACTTATCTGAAGGTGACGAAGACCCAGAAGAGCTGGAGGAGGTAGAACTCCCCGCGTTTCACCGGTATGGAGCTGCTCAATACTCCCACCGCGTGAAGGAGGAGGATCTAACAACCGTGATGATAAATCCCCTACCTCATCACAGCTGGGCCGAGACCCAAGATAGTGACCCTGCCATCCGCCTGGTGAAAGATCTGCTGACCCAGGAAGATGCCCGCATAGATCCGGATGCTCCAGAGGAAGCCAAGCAGCTATGGAAAGAGAAGAGCAAGCTGTTCCTCTACAAAGGCAAGTTGTGCAGAAGGATTGTCAACCACCGGACGCACGAGCTGACCTGGCAAGTCGTGGTCCCAAGGCGGGATGCAGCTATGGTCCTGGGGGCTTACCATGACAGAGCGGGACACATCGGTTCGGTTGGAAGAAACTGGAGTTCCTACTAAGAGGAAGGTTCTTTTGGGTCGGCATGAGAGGAGCTGTAGAAAAATGGTGCAGAGACTGTGGCCCTTGTCACCTAAGGAGGAAGGACCGCACCAGCCAGAAGACACCCTTGAGGCCCATCGTCACCACGCAGCCTCTTGAGCTGGTAGCTCTGGACCATGTCAAATTGGCTCCCAGCCGGTCAGGATACATCTATGCCCTGACAATCGTGGACCACTATTCCCGTTTTCTAGTGGTGGTCCCAGTAAAAGACTTGACAGCCCAAACAGCGGCCAGAGCCTTCCAGCAATATTTCTGCCGTCCACACGGGTATCCGGAACAGGTCCTGACAGACCAGGGTCCAGCGTTCGAGGCTGAAATCTTCCAGGAGTTGGGCAACCTCTATGGCTGTAAGAAGATTCGGACAACGCCTTACCACCCACAAACCAACGGGATGTGTGAGAAGATGAACAATATAGTCATTGATCTCCTGAAGACGTTGCCCCTGGAGGAGCGCAGCCTGTGGCCAGAAAAACTGCCGGACCTGATAGACTTATACAATCATATCCCGGTGAATGCTACCAACTGCACCCCGGCTTACCTGATGCGACCCAGACCGGGTAAGCTGCCTATAGACCTGGAGATGGGAGTCCTAACGCCTGAGGACACCTCCCCGGATGCGGACTGGGATACGGAAAGGCAACTGCAGTACAAGAAGGTGCAGTAGACTGTGGAGAAGAGCCTGGCCCAGGTGAGAGAGAGGCAAGAAAAACTCTTCAACCAACACGCCCCTGCTGGTCCCCTAGAACCTGGTGAGCAAGTCCTAAAGCGAAAAAGAAGGCTTCACAAGTTGGACGACCAGTGGGAAAGGGAACCCTACACCGTACTGCAGTCTGATCACGACAACCCGAAGGTGTGCGTGATCACCAAGGACGGAGGAGAAACCACTAGTACCGTCTCCAGAGACCATCTCAAAAGATGCCCCGAGCAACTCCGTAGTGCAGAAGAGGATCAGAGTGACCTTGAACCCGCAGAGGACAAGGAAGAAATGATCAGCACCGTTCTCGGAGAGTTCCCTCAGTCCTGGACTCGCATAAATGATGCCATAGTGGTACCCGTCCTGCATTTCCTGCAACCGGCACAGCAACAACCAACACCAGAGCCGGAAGGTGAAGAGGAGCAAGCGGTTCCAGAGGCAGAAGAGCCTGTACCAGCAGCCCAGGAGAGTCAACCCTCTGCTGACAGTGAGCCTGCCATGCCTGCGGTAAGCCAAAGGACCCGCAGACAGCTGCCTTCCCTACCTGTACACCCAGCTGGTAGCTGTACCCCTAACGCTAGTGGGGAAAGCCAGGTTGGTCCACCACCAGACAGTGGGCTACGTAGGTCAACCAGGAGCACAAAGGGGCTGATACCCGCTCGCTGGAGAATATAGAGCGCACTAAAATTGTAAATAACCTTGTTGCCAAATGTTGAATTGTTTGCAAAGTTACATGCATGTTTGGTAATTCCGTGTTTCAGTTTCTTGCAGTTACTGTAAGGACTCACAGGTTATGGACTTTTTATAACCGGGACCTGGTATGGACTGCATTCGGAGCCTAACCAAGGAATGAACTAAGACTGTGAAGGACTTGGGGTAGGACAGACCCCCACCTGGTTAAGGCTCCCCGTTGTATTGGTGATATGGACACCCGGTCACAGGCCACACTGTGACCTTAAGAACTCAATTTGTGCGTCGTCTGTCTATTAATGTCTATTAATGTTTTATTGTCTTTGTTTATTGTTTAGTCCCGGAGTACTAAATTTCACTAGGGGGGAATGTGTCACCCTGGCCTGGATGCCACAAAATGTATTAAAGCTGTGTCTGAGAGCAAGGGGGAGGTTCTCTAGTCAGGGGAACATTAGCATGCAATGCCTCCTGTCTCAGGCCAGTAGGGGGAGCAGGCTGCCCCTATAAAAGCTGGTGCTGGGGGCAGGATTAGAGAGAACTGGATGGCCTGTCTCAGCATTGACACTTGTCCCAGAGCAGAACAGGGACAGACAGTTGCACTGCACCTAAGAGGAAGTGTGGCAGGAGGAGAGCCACAAGCCAGAGACAAGAGGCGAAGAGAGCCTG
Organism: Phyllobates terribilis; assembly: GCF_046119375.1. Classification (NCBI taxonomy): domain Eukaryota; kingdom Metazoa; phylum Chordata; class Amphibia; order Anura; family Dendrobatidae; genus Phyllobates; species Phyllobates terribilis. The sequence continues at coordinate 1,374,492 of NW_027362956.1, read as the reverse complement.
TCTTGGCAGAAAGAGGACTTAATTTACCAGACTTTGGTGTCTGAGGCTGAGAGGATTCCACATCCCCCAGCAGAGAACCAGTCCGCAGGGGACTGTATATTCCTTGGCCTAAGAAGCCTGGAGGCCCTGCCACAACAGAAGGTACCAGTAAAGCCGTACAAGGCTGGGAGCAGAAAGGAACCCACGTCGCAGGCCATACAGGCGAGAATACACGGAAAGCTTGGAAACGTGGGCTGTTACCCTATCAGGAGGAGATAGCCAGAAGGAGCGCAGAAAGCACGGTAGGCCTACACCCTCACCCTGACCAGGGCCAATTTCCCCGTTGCTCTCAGACATCCAGGTCCCCCTCCTAGCCGGGACTGTTTATGGGTCAATTTACCTGTTCTAGTAAAGACCCTGGACTGCAACCTGTTGTCTGTGTGCTCCTTGCTTCTCCAGCACTATCAGCACTGGGACTCTCACCACCATCACTCCCACCATCCACTATACTGCCCTGGGGCCGCACTCTTCCCGTGGGGAGTCACACTACCCTAGCTGCACACCTCATCAGCCCCAGCGGTCGGCATGCAGCGGCGGTTCCTAATAACCGCAAATCCACGGGTGGCGTAGTCGGACATAAACATCAGCACATAACGGACTACCACTGGCCTGACCACCCTGAGCCACGAAACCGGGTTGCCACTACTACTCCCATCGTTCCCCTACTGCCCGGATCCGAGTACCCCACGGCCCAGGGGGCGAGTCACATCCACCAACGTCGCGTTGCACCACTGACTGTTCAGGAGTTGGCTGATGCTTTAGTCTAGGTCTGGGAGGAGATCCCACAGGAGACCATCCGCAACCTCATCAGGAGCATGCCCAGGCGTTGTAGGGAGGTCATACAGGCACGTGGAGGCCACACACAATACTGAGCTTTCATCTGTGAAGAGCAGAGGGCACCAGTGGCGACTTTGCCAATCCTGGTGTTCTGTGGCAAATGTCAAGCGTCCTGCTCGGTGTTGGGCTGTGAGCACAACCCCCATCTGTGGACATCGGGCCCTCATACCACCCTCATGGAGTCGGTTTCTAACCGTTTGTGCAGACACATGCACATTTGTGGCCAGCTGGAGGTCATTTTGCAGGGCTCTGGCAGTGCTCCTCCTGTTCCTCCTTGCACAAAGGAGGAGGTAACGGTCCTGTTGCTGGGTTGTTGCCCTCCTATGGCTCCCTGCACATCTCCTGGTATCTGCTCCATGCTCTGGACACTGTGCTGACAGACACAGCTACACTTCTTGCCACAGCTCGCACTGATGTGCCATCCTGGATGAACGGCACTACCTGAGCAACTTCTATGGGTTGTACTGTAGACACTGCCTAATGCTAATGTACCTCTAGGGGTGAGAGCAATGGCAAAATGAAAAAGTGACCAAAACATCAGCCAAAAAGAATGAGAACAGAGAAATGGTCTGTGGTCACCACCTGCAGAACCACTCCTTTATAGGGGGTATCTGGCTAATTGCCTATCATTTCTACCAGTTGTCTGCTCCATTTGCACAACAGCAGGAGAAATTGATTCACAATCCGTGTTGCTTCATAACTGGACAGGTAGATTTCACAGAAGTGTTATTGACTTGGAGTTGTGATGTTTAAGTGTTCCCTTTATTTTTTGAGCAGTGTGTGTATATATATAATATATTTACATATTTTTATTGATCATATTAAAATTGTACATATACACTGTGTTCCAAATTATTATGCAAATAATATTTTCTCAGATTTCCCCAAATTACCTATATGAATTGCAGTCATTGTAATTTTCCAGTCAATAACTATTAGAGTACAATTGAACGGTTTTTGTACAAACTGCCTATGATAACAGTATATTTTTTAAAAAATAAAAAACTCAAACTGCACTCAAAATGCATGTTCCAAATTATTATGCACAGCAGAGTTTTCAACCTTTTCATTTTAATAAAGAACAAAAAAATGGTCATTTTTGAAATTCTAAGCATTAGCAGGTTATTACACACTGAAATCAAACAGTTTTCAACTCAAAACTTTATTCTAGGTGATGTTACATTTGCACATAGGACCCCTTGTTCGAAAGGAGCTTCTGAACTCTCTCGTCCATTGAATTTGTCAGGTTTTGGATGGTTTCTGCTTTAATTGTTGTGCATGAGGACAGAATACCCTCCCAGAGCTGTTGCTTAGATGTGAACTGCCTCCCGCCATCATAGACACTCCTTTTGATGATGCTCCAGAGGTTCTGAATGGGGTTGAGGTCAGGGGAGCATGGGGGCCACACCATAAGTTTGTCCCCTTTTATGCCCATAGCAGCCAGAGATGCAGATGTGTTATGTGCATCATGAGACGGTGCATTATCATGCATGAAATGATCTTGATGGTCCAGATGGATGGAGTGGAGGATGGCTGGTTGATGGACACCCCATGCAAACACGGCTACAGCGCCAACAAGGAGGAGGTGGAGTAATGTTTTGGGCTGGAATCATGGGGAGAGAGATTGTCGGCCCTTTTAGGATCCCTGAAGGGGTAAAGATGAACTCCATAATGTATGTTGAGTTTCTCAAACAGCACTTGCTTCCATGGTTCAAGAAGAAGAACCGTGCATTCCGCAGCAAGATCATTTTCATGCATGATAATGCCCCGTCTCATGCTGCACATAACACATCTGCATCTCTGGCTGCTATGGGCATAAAAGGGGACAAACTTATGGTGTGGCCCCCATGCTCCCCTGACCTCAACCCCATTGAGAACCTCTGGAGCATCATCAAAAGGAGTGTCTATGATGGCGGGAGGCAGTTCACATCTAAGCAACAGCTCTGGGAGGGTATTCTGTCCTCATGCAAAACAATTGAAGCAGAAACCATCCAAAACCTGACAAATTCAATGGACGAGAGAGTTCAGAAGCTCCTTTCGAACAAGCGGTCCTATGTGCAAATGTAACATCACCTAGAATAAAGTTTTGAGTTGAAAACTGTTTGATTTCAGTGTGTAATAACCTGCTAATGCTTAGAATTTCAAAAAAGACCATTTTTTTGTTCTTTATTAAAATTAAAAGGTTGAAAACTCTGCTGTGCATAATAATTTGGAACATGCATTTTGAGTGCAGTTTGAGTGTTTTATTTTTTTAAATATACTGTTATCATAGGCAGTTTGTACAAAAACCTTTCAATTGTACTCTAATAGTTATTGACTGGAAAATTACAATGACTGCAATTCATATAGGTAATTTGGGAAAATCTGAGAAAATAATATTTGCATAATAATTTGGAACACAGTGTATACAGACCACAAAGTATGGCAGTATCAGCGATCAAGCAGACAAGGGCTGGAGAGAGCAGGAGAGACGTTAGAAAGACGCTCGAGAGAGAGAGAGCAGGAGAGACGCTAGAAAGACGCTCGAGAGAGAGAGAGAGCAGGAGAGATGCTCGAGATCAGGAGAGACGCTCGAGAGAGAGAGAGAGCAGGAGAGACGCTCAAGAGAGAGAGCAGGAGAGACGCTCGAGAGAGAGAGCAGGAGAGACGCTCGAAAGAGAGAGAGCAGGAGAGACGCTCGAGAGAGAGAGCAGGAGAGACGCTAGAAAGACGCTCGAGAGAGAGAGAGCAGGAGAGACGCTCGAGAGAGAGAGAGAGAGCAGGAGAGACGCTCAAGATCAGGAGAGACGCTCGATAGAGAGAGCAGCAGAGACGCTCGAGAGAGAGAGCAGGAGAGACGCTCGAGAGAGAGCAGGAGGGACGCTAGAGAGAGAGAGCAGGAGAGACGCTCGAGAGAGAGAGAGCAGGAGAGACGCTCAAGAGAGAGAGAGCAGGAGAGACGCTCGAGAGAGAGCAGGAGAGACGCTCGAGAGAGAGAGCAGAAGAGACGCTAGAAAGACGCTCGAGAGAGAGAGAGCAGGAGAGACGCTCGAGAGAGAGAGCAGGAGAGACGCTCGAGAGAGAGCAGGAGAGACGCTCGAGAGAGAGAGCAGGAGAGACGCTCGAGAGAGAGAGAGCAGGAGAGACGCTCGAGAGAGAGAGAGCAGGAGAGACGCTTGAGAGAGAGAGCGCAGGAGAGACGCTCGAGAGAAAGAGCAGGAGAGACGCTCGAGAGAGAGAGAGCAGGAGAGACGCTCGAGAGAGAGAGAGCAGGAGAGACGCTCGAGAGAGAGAGCAGGAGAAACGTTCGAGAGAGAGCAGGAGAGACGCTCGAGAGAGAGAGCAGGAGAGACGCTCGAGAGAGAGAGCAGATGAGGCGCTCGAGAGAGAGAGCAGGAGAGACGCTCGAGAGAGAGAGAGAGCAGGAGAGACGCTCGAGAGAGAGAGAGAGCAGGAGAGACGCTCGAGAGAGAGAGCAGGAGAGACGCTCGAGAGAGAGAGAGCAGGAGAGATGCTCGAGAGAGAGAGAGCAGGAGAGACGCTAGAGAGAGAGAGACGCTCGAGAGAGAGAGAGCAGGAGAGACGCTCGAGAGAGAGAGCAGGAGAGACGCTCGAGAGAGAGAGAGACGCTCGAGAGATTGAGCAGGAGAGAAGCTCGAGAGAGAGAGCAGGAGAGACGCTCGAGAGAGAGCAGGAGAGACGCTCGAGAGAGAGAGAGCAGGAGAGATGCAAGAGAGAGAGAGACGCTTGAGAGAAAGAGCAGGAGAGAAGCTCGAGAGAGAGAGCAGGAGAGAAGCTCGAGAGAGAGAGCAGGAGAGACGCTCGAGAGAGAGCAGGAGAGACGCTCGAGAGAGAGAGCAGGAGAGACGCTCGAGAGAGAGAGAGCAGGAGAGATGCTCGAGAGAGAGAGAGCAGGAGAGACGCTAGAGAGAGAGAGACGCTCGAGAGAGAGAGAGCAGGAGAGACGCTCGAGAGAGAGAGCAGGAGAGACGCTCGAGAGAGAGAGAGACGCTCGAGAGATTGAGCAGGAGAGAAGCTCGAGAGAGAGAGCAGGAGAGACGCTCGAGAGAGAGAGCAGGAGAGACGCTCGAGAGAGAGAGAGCAGGAGAGATGCAAGAGAGAGAGAGACGCTTGAGAGAAAGAGCAGGAGAGAAGCTCGAGAGAGAGAGCAGGAGAGAAGCTCGAGAGAGAGAGCAGGAGAGACGCTCGAGAGAGAGCAGGAGAGACGCTCGAGAGAGAGAGCAGGAGAGACGCTCGAGAGAGAGAGCAGGAGAGACACTCGAGAGAGAGCAGGAGAGACGCTCGAGAGAGAGAGAGCAGGAGAGACGCTCGAGAGAGAGAGCAGGAGAGACGCTCGAGAGAGAGAGCAGGAGAGACGCTCGAGAGAGAGAGCAGGAGAGACGCTCGAGAGAGAGAGCAGGAGAGACGCTCGAGAGAGAGAGAGCAGGAGAGACGCTCGAGAGAAAGAGCAGGAGAGAAGCTAGAGAGAGAGAGCAGTAGAGACGCTCGAGAGAGAGCAGGAGAGATGCTCGAGAGAGAGAGCAGGAGAGACGCTCGAGAGAGAGAGCAGGAGAGACGCTCGATAGAAAGCAGGAGCAACTGTCAATCACTTCATCACTATATGACTCAGTAATGATACCTATAGCATATTACTCAGGGTGACAACATGGCAGGTCACAGAGTTACTTTCATGATCTAGATTTACTAAATTGGAGACATATCATGATACAGAGCCCATGTCCATGACTTATGTCAGCTCCAAAGTGAAATATGTATTGAAAAAAATTAAAAAAAATTATATATATACACACACATATACATACACTGCTCAAAAAAATAAAGGGAACACTCAAATAACACATCCTAGATCTGAATGAATGAAATATTCTCATTGAATACTTTGTTCTGTACAAAGCTGAATGTGCTGACAACAAAATCACATAAAAATCATCAATGGAAATCAAATTTATTAACTAATGGAGGCCTGGATTTGGAGCCACCCCCAAAATTAAAGTGGAAAAACACACTACAGGCTGATCCAACTTTGATGTAATGTCCTTAAAACAAGTCAAAATGAGGTTCAGTATTGTGTGCGGCCTCCACGTGCCTGTATGACCTCCCTACAACGCCTGGGCATGCTCCTGATGAGGTGGTCTCCTGTGGGATCTCCTCCCAGACCTGGACTAAATCATCCGCCAACTTCTGGAAAGTCCATGGTGCAACGTGACGTTGGTGGATGGAGCGAGACATGATGTCCCAGATGTGCTCAATCGGATTCAGGTCTGGGGAACGGGTGGGACAGTCCATAGCTTCAATGCCTTCATCTTGCAGGAACTGCTGACACACTCCAGCCACATGAGGTCTGGCATTGTCCTGCATTAGGAGGAACCCAGGGCCAACCGCACCAGCATATGGTCTCACAAGGGGTCTGAGGATCTCATCTCGGTACCTAATGGCAGTCAGGCTACGTCTGGCGAGCACATGGAGGGCTGTGCGGCCCTCCAAAGAAATGCCACTCCACACCATTACTGACCCACTGCCAAACCGGTCATGCTGAAGGATGTTGCAGGCAGCAGATCGCTCTCCGCGGCGTCTCCAGACTCTGTCATGTCTGTCACATGTGCTCAGTGTGAACCTGCTTTCATCTGTGAAGAGCACAGGGCGCCAGTGGCGACTTTGCCAATCCTGGTGTTCTGTGGCAAATGCCAAGCGTCCTGCACAATGTTGGGATGTGATCACAACCCCCATCTGTGGACGTCGGGCCTTCATACCACCCTCATGGAGTCGGTTTCTAACCGTTTGTGCAGACACATGAACATTTGTGGCCTGCTGGAGGTCATTTTGCAGGGCTCTGTCAGTGCTCCCCCTGTTCCTCCTTGCACAAAGGCGGAGGTAGCGGTACTGCTGCTGGGTTGTTGCCCTCCTACGGCCCCCTCCTTGTCTCCTGGGGTCTGTGGCCCCGCAGAGGGTGCATGTGGCGATGTAAAGAGAGCTGGAGGGAGTTGTGGCCTGAGGAAAAGGCCATGTGGAGTGGGCTGGAAAGGCCTGTGGAAGGCTCTGGAGTAAGATTTGGGCCTTTGAAGTCCTTTGCAGTAAACAACATGCAACATGATTGCCTGTGGAGAGAGCTGGAGGGGCTTGTGGCACCGTGGAAAGGCCAGTGGCCCAGTAGGAGCCTGTGGTCCTGTGGAGAGAGCTGAAAGTGTTGTGGCCCTGTGGAAAGGCCTGTGACCCTGTATAGGGGTCCGTTGCCCTGTGGAGAGAGCTGGAGGGGCTTGTGCCCTATGGAAATGACTATGGCCATGTAGAAAGGCCTTTTGGCCTTGAAGAGGGGGCTTGTGCCCTGCAGACGGGCCTTGTGTCTCTGTGGAGAGAGCTAAAGGGGGCTGTGGCCATGCAGAAAGTGCATTTGGCCCTGTGGAGGGGAGCTATGGCCCGGTAAAGAGAGCTTGTTGTCGTGTGGAGAAGAGTTGGAGGGGATTGTGGCCCTGGGGAAAGGCCTGTGACCCTGTATAGGGGTCCGTTGCCCTGTGGAGAGAGCTGGCGGGGCTCGTGCCCTATGGAAATGACTATGGCCATGTAGAAAGGCCTTTTGGCCTTGAAGAGGGGGCTTGTGCCCTGCAGACGGGCCTTGTGACTCTGTGGAGAGAGCTGTTGGGAGTTGTGGCCGTGTGGAAAGTGCATTTGGCCCTGTGGAGGTGAGCTATGGCCCTGTAAAGAGAGCTTCTTTTCCTGTGGAGAGAGCTGGAGCGTGTTGTGGCCCTGTGGAAAGGTCTGTGGCCCTATGGATAGGCCCTTTAGCCTTGTGGAAGGGGCTGTGGCCCTGTGGTGAGAGCTGGAAGGAGTTGTGGGCTGTGGAAAAGCCTGTGGTCCTGTGGAGAGAGCTGAAGGGGTTGAGGCAGTGTGGAAAGGCCAGTGACCCTGTATAGGGGTCTGTGGCCCCGCAGAGGGGCATGTGGCGATGTAAAGAGAGCTGGAGGGAGTTGTGGCCTGAGGAAAAGGCCATGTGGAGCCGGCTGGAGGGGCCTGTGGAAGGCTCTGGAGTAAGATTTGGGCCTATGAAGTCCTTTGCAGTAAAAAACATGCAACATGATTGCCTGTGGAGAGAGCTAGAGGGGCTTGTGGCACTGTGGAAAGTCCTGTGGCTCAGTAGGAGCCTGTGGTCCTGTGGAGAGAGCTGAAGGTGTTGTGGTCACTCAATTGAGCCCTTTTAACTGATTAAAGGGGGGCGGAGGAGGCTGTGGCCCTGATGAAAGAGCTCAAAGGGGTTGTAGTCTTGTAGAAGGAGCCTGTGGTCCTGTGGAGAGAGCTGGAGGGGGTTATTGCCTTGGGGAAATGCCTATGGCCCTGCGAAAGGGACCTGTGGCCCTTTGAAAAAGGCCTTTGGCCTTGTGGAGGGGGCTGTTGCCTTGTAAAGGGAGCCTCTGTCCTTTTTGAGAGAGACAGAGGGGGTTGTGGCCTTATGGAAAGGCCTATGACACAGTGAAAGGGCCCTGTCGCCTTGTGGAGAGAGGTGAAGGCGGATGTGGCCCTGTGTATATGCCTGTAAACCTGTAGAAGGAGCCTGCGGTTCTGTGGAGAGAGCTTGAGGGGGGTTATGGCCCTATGGAAATGACTATGGCCCTGTGGAATGGACCTATGGCCCTTTGCAAAGGGCCTTTGGCCTTGTGGAGGGGGCCCTTGCCCTGTAGAAGGAGCCTGTGGCCCTCTTGAGAGAGCCAGAGGAGGTTGTGGCACTATTTAAAGGCCAGTGGCCCTGTAGAAAGGCCCCTTGGCCTTGATGAAGGGGCTTGTGCCCTGCAGACGGGCCCCATGACTCTGTGTAGAGAGCTGGAGGGGGTTGTGGTAATGTGGAAAGTGCATTTGGCCCTGTGGAGGGGAGCTATGGCCCTGTAAAGAGAGCCTGTTGTCCTGTGGAATTGGAGGGGATTGTGGCCCTGTGGAAAGGCTTGTGGCCCAGCAGAAGGAGCCAGTGGTCCTGTGGAGAGAGCTGAAGGGGTTGAGGCCCTGTGGAGAGGCCTGTGACCCTGTATAGGGGTCTGTTGCCCCGCAGAGGGGCATGTGGCGATGTAAAGAGAGCTGGATGGAGTTGTGGCCTGTGGAAAAGGCCATGTGGAGCGTGCTGGAGGGGCCTGTGGAAGGCTCTGGAGTAAGATGGGGGCCTATGAAGTCCTTTGCAGTAAACATCTAAATTTTCAAGCTTCGTGTCCGATTTGCAACAGGGTTGACTCCAATGTTGCCGAACTGCAACAAAAATTGACTCTTGTTGCAAAAGTGCAACATGATTGCCTGTGGAGAGAGCTGGATGGTGCTTGTGGCACTGTGGAAAGACCTGTGGCCCGGTAGTAGCCTGTGGTCCTGTGGAGAGAGCTGAAGGTATTGTGGCCCTGTGGAAAGGCCTGTGACCCTGTATAGGGGTCCGTTGCCCTGTGGAGAGAGCTGGAGGGGCTTGTGCCCTATGGAAATGACTATGGCCATGTAGAAAGGCCCTTTGGCCTTGAAGAGGGGGCTTGTGTCCTGCAGATGGGCCCTGTGTCTCTGTGGAGAGAGCTAAAGGGGGCTGTGGCCGTGCAGAAAGTACATTTGGCCCTGTGGAGGGGAGCTATGGCCCTGTAAAGAGAGCTTGTTGTCCTGTGGAGAAGAGTTCGAGGGGATTGTGGCCCTGTGGAAATGCTTGTGGCCCGGCAGAAGGAGCCAGTGGTCCTGTGGAGAGAGCTGAAGGGGTTGAGGCCCTGTGGAAAGGCCTGTGACCCTGTATAGGGGTCTGTGGCCCCGCAGAGGGGCATGTGGCGATGTAAAGAGAGCTGGAGGGAGTTGTGGCCTGCGGAAAAGGCCATGTGGAGCGGGCTGGAGGGGCCTGTGGAAGGGTCTGAAGTAAGATTTGGGCCTATGAAGTCCATTTTTCGGTAAACAACATGCAACATGATTGCCTGTGGAGAGAGCTAGAGGGACTTGTAGCACTGTGTAAAAGCCTGTGGCCGGGTAGGAGCCTGTGGTCCTGTGGAGAGAGCTGAAGGTGTTGTGGCCCTGTGGAAAGGCCTGTGACCCTGTATAGCGGTCCGTTGCCCTGTGGAGAGAGCTGGAGGGGCTCGTGCCCTATGGAAATGACTATGGCCATGCAGAAAGGCCTTTTGGCTTTGAAGAGGGGGCTTGTGCCCTGTAGACGGGCCCTGTGACTCTGTGGAGAGGGCTGTTGGGAGTTGTGGCCGTGTGGAAAGTGCATTTGGCCCTGTGGAGGTGAGCTATGGCCCTGTAAAGAGAGCTTCTTGTCCTGTGGAGAGAGCTGGAGGGTGTTGTGGCCATGTGGAAAGGTCTGTGGCCCTATGGATAGGCCCTTTGGCCTTGTGGAAGGGGCTGTGGCCCTGTGGTGAGAGGTGGAAGGAGTTGTGGGCTGTGGAAAAGCCTGTGGTCCTGTGGAGACAGCTGAAGGGGTTGAGGCCCTGTGGAAAGGCCTGTGACCCTGTATAGGGGTCTGTGGCCCCGCAGAGGGGCATGTAGCGATGTAAAGAGAGCTGGAGGGAGTTGTGGCCTGAGGAAAAGGCCATGTGGAGCGGGCTGGAAAGGCCTGTGGAAGGCTCTGGAGTAAGATTTGGGCCTATGAAGTCCTTTGCAGTAAACAATATGCAACATGATTGCCTGTGGAGAGAGCTGGAGGGGCTTGTGGCACTGTAGAAAGGCCTGTGGCCCAGTAGGAGCCTGTGGTCCTGTGGAGAGAGCTGAAGGTGTTGTGGCCCTGTGGAAAGGCCTGTGACCCTGTATAGGGGTCCGTTGCCCTGTGGAGAGAGCTGGAGGGGCTCGTGCCCTATGGAAATGACTATGGCCATGTAGAAAGGCCTTTTGGCCTTGAAGAGGGGGCTTGTGCCCTGCAGACGGGCCTTGTGTCTCTGTGGAGAGAGCTAAAGGGGGCTGTGTCCATGCAGAAAGTGCATGTGGAGGGGAGCTATGGCCCGGTAAAGAGAGCTTGTTGTCCTGCGGAGAAGAGTTGGAGGGGATTGTGGCCCTGTGGAAAGGCTTGTAGCCTGGCAGAAGGAGGCAGCGGTCCTGTGGAGAGAGCTGAAGGGGTTGAGGCCCTGTGGAAAGGCATGTGACGCTGTATAGGGGTCTGTGGCCCCGCAGAGGGGCATGTGGCGATGTAAAGAGAGCTGGAGGGAGTTATGGCCTGAGGAAAAGGCCATGTGGAGTGGGCTGGAGGGGCCTGTGGAAGGCTCTGGAGTAAGATTTGGGCCTATGAAGTCCTCTGCAGTAAACAACATGCAACATGATTGCCTGTGGAGAGAGCTGGAGGGGCTTGTGGCACTGTGGAAAGGCCTGTGGCCCAGTAGGAGCCTGTGGTCATGTGGAGAGAGCTGAAGGTGTTGTCGCCCTGTGGAAAGGCCTGTGACCCTGTATAGGGGTCCGTTGCCCTGTGGAGAGAGCTGGAGGGGCTCGTGCCCTATGGAAATGACTATGGCCATGTAGAAAGGCCTTTTGGCCTTGAAGAGGGGGCTTGTGCTCTGCAGACGGGCCTTGTGTCTCTGTGGAGAGAGCTAAATGGGGCTGTGTCCATGCAGAAAGTGCATTTGGCCCTGTGGAGGGGAGCTATGGCCCTGTAATGAGAGCTTGTTGTCCTGTGGAGAAGAGTTGGAGGGGATTGTGGCCCTGTGGAAATGCTTGTGGCCCGGCAGAAGGAGCCTATGGTACTGTGGAGAGAGTTGAAGGGGTTGTTTGCCCGTAGAGGGGCATGTAGTGATGTAAAGAGAGCTGGAGGGAGTTTTGCTCTGCTAAAAAAGGCCATGTGGAGTGGGCTGGAGGGGCCTGTGGAAGGCTCTGGAGTAAGATTGGGGCCTATGAAGTCTTTTGCAGTAAACAACATGCAACATGATTGCCTGTGGAAAGAGCTGGAGGGGCTTGTGGCACTGTGTAAAGGCCTGTGGCCCGGTAGGAGCCTGTGGTCCTGTGGAGAGAGCTGAAGGGGCTTTTGGCCCTGTGGAAAGGCCTGTGACCCTGTATAGTGGTCTGTTGCCCTGTGGAGAGAGCTGGAGGGGCTTGTGGCCCTGAGGAAAGGGCCTATGGCCCTGTGGAGAGAGCTGAAGGTGGGTGCGGCCCTGTGGAAAGGCCTGTGACCCTGAAGAGGGATCTGTGGCCCTTCAAATGGGCCTGTTGCCCTGTGGAGAGAGCTGGAGTGGGTTATGGCCCTGTGGAAATGCCTATGGCACTGCGGAAAGGGACCTCTGGCCCTTTGCAAAGGGTCATTGGCCTTGTGGAGTGGGCTATTGCCCTGTTGACGGGCCTGTGGCCCTGTGTGATTGTTGATAGCCTGACAAATCATCCAATAAAAACTTGCATATTTTTCAAGGATCCTGTAGCTTAAAGATGTTTCCTGACAATTCACTTTAATGTTCAGGAAGCATCCTACAGGAACAAGATTCTTAAAAAATACACAAGTGTTAAACACTGTGTAGCTTTGTGGTTACTTACCAATTAATCTTCTCTGCTGCAACTTGAGTAGTGCTTCTTACCTTTGACCTACAGGAAGAGGTGTGCATGAGAGAGAGTCATTGAGAGGCACATAGAGGCAAAGAGGAGAGCAAAGGGGCAAAGGTAGGCACATAGAGGGATGCAAAAGGTAAATAGAAGCACAGGGAGGGACAGAGAGGCACAGAGACCGATAGAGAGCCACAGATGGGCAAAGACAGAGATTGAGAGGCTCGTGAAGGCACAGAGACAAAAAAAGGCACTTTGGATGGAAAGAAAGCACCAGAGAGAGAGCATGCGAGAGAGTGGTGCAATGGGGAGAGATCAAAAGTGAGCGCCAGTGATGCACTGGAGACTGAGAGAGCACAAAAGAGAGCACTGCACTATAAAGACAGAGGAGTGCCAGAGAGCGGTGCAGTAGGGAGAAAGAGAACACATCAGAGAGTGGTGCACTGGAAAGAGAGTGAAAGAGCACCAGAGAGCATTGCACTGGAGAGAGAGAAAGAGAGAGAGACAGAAAGCAGTGTGCCAGTGTAAAAGGGCACCAGAGAGTGATGCACTGACTGGACAAATGGTCATTTTTATAGGCAGTTCTACATGTCGTGTTGCTGGACAGCTGGGGGTCATGCTTACCGTTGTTAGGGATGGTAATATATTCTGCTTCCCTAGGCCTGATTTCCAGGGACTGCACTGCTCTGACTGGCAGGAGCACTTTTATGGCTACCTGACCTTTAAATTATTATGGATTCTAGTAATACTGACAAAGCATTAGACTAAACGGCTCAGAAACCTGACGGTAGTAAATGATTGTGCCATTTGAACAGTTGTCAGAATTGTTTCATCATAGCCATAGGACTTCCACTTTATATTTATCTTTAAAATAGTTATTAAAAGGACTCTGTCACCAGGTTTTTGACATCCCATCGGACAGCAGCATAATGTAGAGATAGAAATCCTGATCCAGCAATGTTTCACTTACTGAGCTCCTTGCTGTCATTTTGATAAAATTACTGTTTTCTCTGTTGCAGATTTGGCAGCTCCCAAGTATGACTGGACTACTGGAGTAGTGCTCTAATGATAATCTCCAGATGATTTAACAGTGTTTTAATGCAAACTACACTGAGCAGCCTAGTAAGTGATATATCACTGGAATAAAGATGTCTGTGTCCACATTATGGTGCGCTCAGATGAGATGGCTAAAACCTGGTGACAGAATCCCTTTAACACTAATACAAACAGTACAAATGTTTATAATAAAGAAAATCTTCTCCCATTGCTTCGAGGGCCCCGTTCACCTGGAATTGTAGAACAACCTAGAATAGAAAAGAAACAAATAAAACATGAATTCAGAAACTTTAATAAGACCGGAACTTTAGTCTCCGAAACGCCTCATTCTTTCTTGGGAGCTGATCACTGCCGTCTTCTTAATCTCTTTAAAGGAAAGAAGGGGAATACATATGTTAAAACCGAAATGTTTATTGTTCAAGGACAATGTGAATGAGTATATTGACCAATTACCCTGGGTGTTTCCTTTTCCTCAACTGCATCCCTGTCTTCATGGACCTTGTTGTGACCCTAGGTTCGATTGGTGCTCTCCGCCTGATATAAATAATAACATTACATTTTCTGGGCACTTAGAGTGGTATAAGGATATCTTCTATCAATCCTAAAAGTTTAGGCATCGAGGTTTGTTCTGCGATGGAGATATCATCAATAAACGCCTGTAATATACCCTTCCGCATACTGTCTACAAGTGGCCGCTACTGAGAGCACTTTGCCTGGGTATAGGTGCTGAGGATGCTCAGAAGAACAAGTCATTGTCCATAACATCACAAGCTATGTACAGTTTGCCAACTCCTACTAGCTTGCTTGATTTAATAATATACCCACCTTTGAGTCTTAGTATTTAAATTTGACACACCGAGGTCCTCTGTTTCACCCTGGGCACTGTAGTCTTCAGCTTGCTGGACCATTTGCTCCTCTTCTCCATTGCTCTCTTCTGCTTCTCTTTAGGGGAGATAGAAAACAGAATATTACATTTTATCAACAATTTGGTGAAATAGATCATAACTGCTTTGCAATAAATTACCTTGAGCTGCTGGGTTGAGGTTGATTTTCCGATGATTTCCCTGCTGCCAAGACCAGTGTGTATGCTTGGCAGAGGTCTCCTAACGTTTTTTCTCTGTAATTCCTCTCTGCTGTCATGTTGGAATGACTGAGATATTTGGAGAAAAGATACCTCTGTGTCTCTGTTAAATGTGACACGGTCCATGTTTCACAAGTTTTTCTTGCCACCTGACTAGAGATGGATTTAAGTTTGTACCTAGATAGCAATAGAGTAGATCATAAATACATGGCACAACATCTAATATGTAGGATTTTTAACTTTTAAGACTTACTTCTTCTGGTAGCGATGAAGGTCGGTGGATACATTATATATCTGTTTTCCTGTAGTCGATAAGAAGAATTTATCTGGACTGTCTTTTTTGGCCAGCACCCGTCTCACTTTTTTAAAGTAGATGTTAAACCACTGTAAATAAACAAAACAAAAAACAGTAAACCACTTAATAAAAATTGAGTTGGGCCCTTCAATATTAAGATAAGAAAATTTGAAATAGACTAAATTAATTACTGGAGTCAATGACCGCACCAACGTGAGGGAGGGATGTGCCTAACCAGGAGAGCGAAACCTACAGACTAAAAGGGCAGTATCTCTCCTCCGCCTCAGTTGGATTTCAGAGCATGATAGGAACCACACAATCTAAATATATAGAAAAGTCACCTCACACCAAACATATGTCAGACTATAAACTGCCCACCATTCATTTAAAGTGCAGAACATCTGTGATAAGGGAGAGCATATCTGTTCCTACTGATAATGCATTCTGGATGCTGCTGCAACAAGCATTATTGTTAAGAAAATGCACTATTCTGGACACCGATACTATGGTTTAGCATCCTGGATACTGCAGGGAAATAAGGGAAAGACTCCCAACACACCTGCATGAGGATGTAGCACCAAGTTGTCCTGTAAAATCTGGTTAAAGGGAGGATCTACTAAAAGGGACAGAATGCCACTAATCCTACGGGTTGAAGTCATGACAACTAACAGATCCCTCTCTAATGTGGGTGCCATCGTAGTGACAGGAACATCTTACCTTTTCTTCTTCTTCAGTAAGCACAAAACAGGCTACTTGGTGGGCAGCAGTCTTATGGGATTTAACTCCGACAATTATTAGCTGTTCATTTTGATAGATGTGACGCATCCTCTCTGTCCACTCAGAAACCTGTGAGTCAAGACATGGGAAAGTTAGATAGACATGTGGCTTTAAATCAGGATAATGAGTAGGTTGTTACTTACCGTCATGTTTCTGACAACTCCTGGTCTTTGTAAGTGTTTTAGTATGATTAAGGCCTCAAGGTAATAGAGAATCTCCAACTGATGCACTTCATTTCGGGATCCTCCTTGGACATCCTCGATGGCTTGCAGGAAAGCTGGCTTTGCAACGGTCAGGATCTCCTGGCATTGCTGAGGTGTTTTGTCCAATTTATGCAACTCCAGGTACCTAAGAGAAAGATTAATAAATGTGACTGATAGGTGAGGCCTATTTTTAAGTCATGTATGAAAAATCCTGGCGGGAGAGAGAAAAGAGAAAAAATAATAATTGTGCATACATCTGAAAGGATAAAAATTAGCTGACATACCTTTTGCTGACAACTTCTTTTGCAACTCCCTTGGAAAATTTCTTCTGAATATCCGCAGTCACATACTGGAAATACTTCATTGCCTTGAAGAGTTTTTCATTTTTATCGCGTAAATTGGTTGCAAATAGTTGATAATGTACAAATTTCCGGACATTCTTAATGTAGTTGGTGACAGTTTGGTTGCACAGACCGAGATCTTGAAGGTTTTTGAAAAATAAATGGGCGTTTTCAATCTTTGTCGCAAAGTTGAGGCTCACACGGCGTTTGTTCATAAAGTATAAAAACCTTGACACATTTTCAACAATTTGTTTGTATCTTTCCAGCTTGCAATGGTTCTGCAAATAAGAGGAAAAACCGTTTAATATTGGATGAGACAGAGAATGGTGATCATAATAACCTGCATCTTTCATTTTGATCCTCTTGTCAACAGTCCATTTCTGGCTTGTCATCCTACAAATTTGGAAGAAAGAACAACAGGTCAGAGTAGAAACAAATTAGAACTTTGAGAAAAATACTGTGTAAGCATATACAGCATATATATAGTGACGTCCTGCCAATGGCAGTAGACTATGCAGCCGCTATGGGGCCTGTGAGTCCAGGGTTCCCTGTAACGACGCATTCATGGGGCCCTCACCCAGTGGAAGAATCTGGGGAAATGTCGGGGACCTTGACAGCTGGGGGTTCCACTCACCGTTGTCAGGGGTGGTAAACATTTCTGTGTCCCCAGGCCCGATTTCTGTGGACCCCAGTGCTCTGACTGGCAGCAGCACTTTGCTGGCTGCCTGCCCTTTATACGCAGCATCCACTGCTGAACACTGCGTGTTCTGAAGTTCATCTGTGGGTAAAGCTAGTACATCATCCTCTACTGGCCCACAGATGAAAATCGTAATGGCAGTGCATTTTAGTATGCCCCGCCAAAGCTGTGTGCCCCACAGAGCTGTCTGTGTGTAGGGCACTTTTTTGGCATCCTGTTTTATGGCTGCAATGGAAGGGAAATCTATTGCCTAAAATAGGAGAAAAAATTACTTTGTAAGGGCTGTAAAGTTGTGGGATATGCTATTAATTGTCCCAGTTAAACATTATTTGTATTGTTTTTTTGCTCAATATATATATATATAAATATATATATATATATATATATATAGATATATATATATAGATATATATAGATAGATATATATAGATATGTATATATATATGAAAGCATGATGAGTGAGAATGTTACACACACTAACTGACCTCGGCCTGTCTTCATCTGTTTGGCTGGTATTTTCCTCTCTTTCTCTGGTCTCTGGTTGTTGATCGGCTTCACTGTCGGATGTTTCAGAGGATGTATAGTCTTCTGCAGCTGAAAGATGCACCAATTCAGGATTTGATATGGCTCGGCGTGCCGATGTGCCAGTTGATGTAGATGGCTTCTCATCTTCAACAGTCCTGTAAATTATAAAAATCCTTAGTAATAACGTGAAGTACAATCTTGAGTAGGCCAGCAGTGTTGACAATTTTTTAAAGTGGCCTAAAAGCCAGGATGTGCTGAGGCCAAGGCAATGTTTGAGCAAGGGATTAAAGTAAATTCCTTGTATAAATTTACACTGACCTGTAGACATCATAATCCTCTGGGACGGGCGGCTCTTCCTCTGTGACGGACGGCTCTTCCACTGTGACGGGCGGCTCTTCCTCTGTGACGGACGGCTCTTCCTCTGTGACGGACGGCTCTTCCTCTGGGACGGGCGGCTCTTCCTCTGGGACGGGCGGCTCTTCCTCTGGGACGGGCGGCTCTTCCTCTGGGACGGGCAGCTCTTCCTCTGGGACGGGCGGCTCTTCCACTGTGACGGGCGGCTCTTCCTCTGGGACGGACGGCTCTTCCACTGTGACGGACGGCTCTTCCTCTGTGACGGACGGCTCTTCCTCTGGGACGGGCGGCTCTTCCTCTGGGACGGGCGGCTCTTCCACTGTGACGGGCGGCTCTTCCTCTGTGACGGACGGCTCTTCCTCTGTGACGGACAGCTCTTCCTCTGGGACGGGCGGCTCTTCCTCTGGGATGGGCGGCTCTTCCTCTGGGACGGGCGACTCCTCCTCGATGACTGTAGACATTTCCTCCTCAACAGGCAGCACTTCCTCCTCATTAGGCAGCTCTTGCTCACTGGCTGTCAGCTCCTCCTGCACAGGTGATGCCCCCTCATCTTCAACAATCCTGTAAATATAAAATACACGTGATTATTTGGCATAGTTCAGAACATATATGCAAATCTATAAAGCTTACACAAGTATGAACATCAGTATTCAAAGAATAAGATGCTAGTGGGGCATACCTGGCCATAGTTGGTTTCTCGGGTACTATAAACCCTCTGTCCTCCAGGAAGGAGATAAGATCGTCCTTTGTAGTGATCTCTGGAATCTTGTCATAAGGGATATATGTTCCTTTGGTTGCAATTGCTATCAGTGAGTTTCTAGATTCTTTCACTAGCGCATCCTTCTCCTCTTGTGTACAGCATCTAAGGCATTGTCGTGTAAGGTGCTGTGGCAGTTGAGTAAATGCTTTGTAACATAGTGGACATGTCTTCAGCATCCTGAAGCCGCTGTAAAAAAGAAAAATGGAAAATCAGGAACAATATCAGTGAGAATCTAGCTTTTCCACCCACTAATATCAACCAGCATTTTTTATGTTTCAGCAGGATAACTGGATTTCAAAAATCTGATTTTTTTTTACAACAAATACACAGCTCATGAGAAAAGGCACGTCTCATCATTGCCATAGATTTTTTTAAAAAGATGAGGGCTGGCTCTAGAGTGTATTTTGACCACCAATAGCCAGCCCTCATTTTTGGTCACAAAAACGGACAAACGTACACAATTTTTTAAGGAGCAATTGTTTAGCACAAGTTAATGCACTTTTATAGCATACTACACAAATTGTGGCAATATTGTGCACATAACACATGCGGTTTTTTATCATATGCATGTTCCTAGATCTTGCGCAAATCTGAGGTTTTGCAAGAATTATTTAGATTGACAAAGATACCGTGCAAAAAATTAATGTGGTATTGACTATGCAAATGCGTATACAGTTTTGCACATGACCGGCACTCATTTATCAGTCAAAAAGGAGAAAAAACGAGTGCGCGAGCAAGTACATATACAGTTTAAAGCCTTTTCACACTGCAAACTTTGAAAGATACAGAAAGACCGCGCCAAAAACATAAACCCTTTCTGTGACTGAGCCTGAACAATTGCAAGCCTTAACATGATGTTATAATACACTTTCACACCGCAATCCTTCCCCCTCCCCCCACCACAGTAATACAACCAAGCTAAAAAGTTTGCAGAGGTCACAGAGAGGACATCAGATTAGGCACCTGATTCCAGTACAAACTATATGAGTACAAGCATACTTATACACCTGATTCCAGTACAAGCTATATGAGTACAAGTATACTTATACACCTGATTCCAGTACAAGCTATATGAGTACAAGTATACTTATACACCTGATTCCAGTACAAGCTCAGATGATGCTGCAGTATAGTTAGGCACCTGATCCCAATACATGCTGTATGTTAACCTCTTCTGCAAATACTCCCATGGTCTCAGTGTACCCCAGAATGCATGCTGCAATGGTGTCCAGAAAGAGTATTTCTAGAAGCAACACATACCTCTGCAGATTCATATTTCCCTCCCACTCACTATCCCACCAGGTGTACTTACCTTCTTTTGGGCGGCATGGTTGTAATTGGCTAAGGTCACAGCTTCTCTTGTGCACTAATCACCCTTGTTGCTCCTGAGCACTGGATCAAATTAAACTTCCCTCCAAAACTCCTTTTAGTTTTCCTAAAATGATGGTTTATTTGAATGTAAATCATGAATCTGCTCCGATTGGTTAATGCAACTTAGTAGGCGTAGCTTTTTCTTGATGAGAGCTGGCTACAGGTACTTCCAGGACGACCCGTAGCCAGCCCTCACCCTTGGAATAGCTCAATGAGGATGAGAGCTGGCTACAGGTGCCTCCAGGGCGACCCCTAGCCAGCCCTCACCCTTGGAATAGCTCAATGAGGATGAGAGCTGGCTACAGGTTTGATGATACCAAAAGCACTTAAAATTCAATCTGCAACAAAAAAAAGTCGCTCTGACGCCGCCGTTAAGGGCTGCGTCCGTTATCACGCTCATCTGATAAATTACGGAAAAAAAAAGGAAACTTTATAGCTTTTTTGGCGCGCTTATTTCACTGCCTTTTCCTACGCGCCGCCGTTCAGCGCAGCTTCCGTTATCGCGCTCATCTAATGAATTATGGAAAAAAACGTAAACTTTATCGTTTTTTTGGCGCGCTTATTTCACCGCCCGTTCCTACGCGCCACGGTTCAGCGCACCTTCCGTTATCACGCTCATCTGATGAATTACGGAAAAAAAACGTAAACTTTATAGTTTTTTTGGCGCGCTTATTTCACCGCCCGTTCCTACGCGCCGCCATTCAGTGCAGCATCCGTTATCACGCTCATCTGATGAATTACGGAAAAAAAACGTAAACTTTATAGTTTTTTTGGCGCGCTTATTTCACCGCCCGTTCCTACGCGCCGTCGTTCAACGCAGCTTCCGTTATCACGCTCATCTAATGAATTATGGAAAAAAACGTACACTTTATAGCTTTTTTGGCGCGCTTATTTCACCGCCCGTTCCTACGCGCCGCCGTTCAGCTCAGCTTCCGTTATCACGCTCATCTGATGAATTACGGAAAAAAAACGTAAATTTTATAGTTTTTTTGGCGCACTTATTTCACCGCCCGTTCCTACGCGCCGCCGTTCAGCGCAGCGTCCGTTATCACCCTCATCTGATGAATTACGGAAAAAAAAACGTAAACTTTATAGTTTTTTTGGCGCGCTTATTTCACCGCCCGTTCCTATGCTCCGCCGTTCAGCGCAGCGTCCGTTATCACGCTCAATGAGGATGAGAGCTGGCTACAGGTGCCTCCAGGGCGACACGTAGCCAGCCCTCACCCTTGGAATAGCTCAATGAGGATGAGAGCTGGCTACAGGTGCCTCCAGGGCGACCCCTAGCCAGCCCTCACCCTTGGAATAGCTCAATGAGGATGAGAGCTGGCTACAGGTGCCTCCAGGGCGACACGTAGCCAGCCCTCACCCTTGGAATAGCTCAATGAGGATGAGAGCTGGCTACAGGTGCCTCCAGGGCGACCCCTAGCCAGCCCTCACCCTTGGAATAGCTCAATGAGGATGAGAGCTGGCTACAGGTGCCTCCAGGGCATACCCGTAGCCAGCCCTCACCCTTGGAATAGCTCAATGAGGATGAGAGCTGGCTACAGGTGCCTCCAGGGCGACCCCTAGCCAGCCCTCACCCTTGGAGCAGCTCAATGAGGATGAGAGCTGGCTACAGGTGCCTCCAGGGCGACCCCTCGCCAGCCCTCACCCTTGGAGCAGCTCAATGAGGATGAGAGCTGGCTACAGGTGCCTCCAGGGCGACCCCTAGCCAGCCCTCACCCTTGGAGCAGCTCAATGAGGATGAGAGCTGGCTACAGGTGCCTCCAGGGCGACCCCTAGCCAGCCCTCACCCTTGGAGCAGCTCAATGAGGATGAGAGCTGGCTACAGGTGCCTCCAGGGCGACCCCTAGCCAGCCCTCACCCTTGGAGCAGCTCAATGAGGATGAGAGCTGGCTACAGGTGCCTCCAGGGCGACCCCTAGCCAGCCCTCACCCTTGGAGCAGCTCAATGAGGATGAGAGCTGGCTACAGGTGCCTCCAGGGCGACCCCTAGCCAGCCCTCACCCTTGGAGCAGCTCAATGAGGATGAGAGCTGGCTACAGGTGCCTCCAGGGCGACCCCTAGCCAGCCCTCACCCTTGGAGCAGCTCAATGAGGATGAGAGCTGGCTACAGGTGCCTCCAGGGCGACCCCTAGTCAGCCCTCACCCTTGGAGCAGCTCAATGAGGATGAGAGCTGGCTACAGGTGCCTCCAGGGCGACCCCTAGCCAGCCCTCACCCTTGGAGCAGCTCAATGAGGATGAGAGCTGGCTACAGGTGCCTCCAGGGCGACCCTTAGCCAGCCCTCACCCTTGGAATAGCTCAATGAGGATGAGAGCTGGCTACAGGTTTGATGATAGCAAAAGCACTTAAAATTCAATCTACAACAAAAAAAAGTCGCTCTGACGCCGCCGTTAAGGGCTGCGTCCGTTATCACGCTGATCTGATAAATTACAGAAAAAAAACGTAAACTTTATCGTTTTTTTGGCGCACTTATTTCATCGCCCGTTCCTACGTGTCGCCGTTCAGCACAGCATCCGTTATCACGCTCATCTGATGAATTACGGAAAAAAAAAGTAAACTTTATAGTTTTTTTGGCGCGCTTATTTCACCGCCCGTTCCTACGCGCCGCTATTCAGCGCAGCGTCCGTTATCATGCTCATCTGATGAATTACGGAAAAAAAACGTAAACTTTATAGTTTTTTTGGCGCGCTTATTTCACCGCCCGTTCCTACGCGCCGCCGTTCAGCGCAGCGTCCGTTATCACCCTCATCTGATGAATTACGGAAAAAAAACGTAAACTTTATAGTTTTTTTTGGCGCGCTTATTTCACCGCCCGTTCCTATGCGCCGCCGTTCAGCGCAGCGTCCGTTATCACGCTCAATGAGGATGAGAGCTGGCTACAAGTGCCTCCAGGGCGACACGTAGCCAGCCCTCACCCTTGGAATAGCTCAATGAGGATGAGAGCTGGCTACAGGTGCCTCCAGGGCGACCCCTAGCCAGCCCTCACCCTTGGAGCAGCTCAATGAGGATGAGAGCTGGCTACAGGTGCCTCCAGGGCGACCCCTAGCCAGCCCTCACCCTTGGAGCAGCTCAATGAGGATGAGAGCTGGCTACAGGTGCCTCCAGGGCGACCCCTAGCCAGCACTCACCCTTGGAGCAGCTCAATGAGGATGAGAGCTGGCTACAGGTGCCTCCAGGGCGACCCCTAGCCAGCCCTCACCCTTGGAGCAGCTCAATGAGGATGAGAGCTGGCTACAGGTGCCTCCAGGGCGACCCCTAGCCAGCCCTCTCCCTTGGAGCAGCTCAATGAGGATGAGAGCTGGCTACAGGTGCCTCCAGGACGACCCCTAGTCAGCCCTCACCCTTGGAGCAGCTCAATGAGGATGAGAGCTGGCTACAGGTGCCTCCAGGGCGACCCCTAGCCATCCCTCACCCTTGGAGCAGCTCAATGAGGATGAGAGCTGGCTACAGGTGCCTCCAGGGCGACCCCTAGCCAGCCCTCACCCTTGGAGCAGCTCAATGAGGATGAGAGCTGGCTACAGGTGCCTCCAGGGCGACCCCTAGCCAGCCCTCACCCTTGGAGCAGCTCAATGAGGATGAGAGCTGGCTACAGGTGCCTCCAGGGCGACCCCTAGCCAGCCCTCACCCTTGGAGCAGCTCAATGAGGATGAGAGCTGGCTACAGGTGCCTCCAGGGCGACCCCTAGCCAGCCCTCACCCTTGGAGCAGCTCAATGAGGATGAGAGCTGGCTACAGGTGACTCCAGGGCGACCCCTAGCCAGCCCTCACCCTTGGAGCAGCTCAATGAGGATGAGAGCTGGCTACAGGTGCCTCCAGGGCGACCCCTAGCCAGCCCTCACGCTTGGAGCAGCTCAATGAGGATGAGAGCTGGCTACAGGTGCCTCCAGGGCGACCCCTAGCCAGCCCTCACCCTTGGAGCAGCTCAATGAGGATGAGAGCTGGCTACAGGTGCCTCCAGGGCGACCCCTAGCCAGCCCTCACCCTTGGAGCAGCTCAATGAGGATGAGAGCTGGCTACAGGTGCCGCCAGGGCGACCCCTAGCCAGCCCTCACCCTTGGAGCAGCTCAATGAGGATGAGAGCTGGCTACAGGTGCCTCCAGGGCGACCCCTAGCCAGCCCTCACCCTTGGAATAGCTCAATGAGGATGAGAGCTGGCTACAGGTTTGATGATACCAAAAGCACTTAAAATTCAATCTGCAACAAAAAAAAGTCGCTCTGACGCCGCCGTTAAGGGCTGCGTCCGTTATCACGCTCATCTGATAAATTACAGAAAAAAAAGTAAACTTTATCGTTTTTTTGGCGCACTTATTTCACCGCCCGTTCCTACGTGCCGCCGTTCAGCACAGCATCCGTTATCACGCTCATCTGATGAATTACGGAAAAAAAACGTAAACTTTATAGTTTTTTTGGCGCGCTTATTTCACCGCCCGTTCCTACGCGCCGCCATTCAGCGCAGCGTCCGTTATCACGCTCATCTGATGAATTACGGAAAAAAAACGTAAACTTTATAGTTTTTTTGGCGCGCTTATTTCACCGCCCGTTCCTACGCGCCGCCGTTCAACGCAGCTTCCGTTATCACGCTCATCTAATGAATTATGGAAAAAAAACGTACACTTTATAGCTTTTTTGGCGCGCTTATTTCACCGCCCGTTCCTACGCGCCGCCGTTCAGCGCAGCTTCCGTTATCACGCTCATCTGATGAATTACGGAAAAAAAACGTAAATTTTATAGTTTTTTTGGCGCGCTTATTTCACCGCCCGTTCCTACGCGCCGCCGTTCAGCGCAGCGTCCGTTATCACCCTCATCTGATGAATTACGAAAAAAAACGTAAACTTTATAGTTTTTTTGGCGCGCTTATTTCACCGCCCGTTCCTATGCGCCGCCGTTCAGCGCAGCGTCCGTTATCACGCTCAATGAGGATGAGAGTTGGCTACAGGTGCCTCCAGGGCGACACGTAGCCAGCCCTCACCCTTCGAATAGCTCAATGAGGATGAGAGCTGGCTACAGGTGTCTCCAGGGCGACCCCTAGCCAGCCCTCACCCTTGGAGCAGCTCAATGAGGATGAGAGCTGGCTACAGGTGCCTCCAGGGCGACCCCTAGCCAGCCCTCACCCTTGGAGCAGCTCAATGAGGATGAGAGCTGGCTACAGGTGCCTCCAGGGCGACCCCTAGCCAGCCCTCACCCTTGGAGCAGCTCAATGAGGATGAGAGCTGGCTACAGGTGCCTCCAGGGCGACCCCTAGCCAGCCCTCACCCTTGGAGCAGCTCAATGAGGATGAGAGCTGGCTACAGGTGCCTCCAGGGCGACCCCTAGCCAGCCCTCACCCTTGGAGCAGCTCAATGAGGATGAGAGCTGGCTACAGGTGCCTCCAGGGCGACCCCTAGCCAGCCCTCACCCTTGGAGCAGCTCAATGAGGATGAGAGCTGGCTACAGGTGCCTCCAGGGCGACCCCTAGCCAGCTCTCACCCTTGGAGCAGCTCAATGAGGATGAGAGCTGGCTACAGGTGCCTCCAGGGCGACCCCTAGCCAGCCCTCACCCTTGGAGCAGCTCAATGAGGATGAGAGCTGGCTACAGGTGCCTCCAGGGAGACCCCTAGCCAGCCCTCACCCTTGGAGCAGCTCAATGAGGATGAGAGCTGGCTACAGGTGCCTCCAGGGCGACCCGTAGCCAGCCCTCACCCTTGGAGCAGCTCAATGAGGATGAGAGCTGGCTACAGGTGCCTCCAGTGCGACCCCTAGCCAGCCCTCACCCTTGGAGCAGCTCAATGAGGATGAGAGCTGGCTACAGGTGCCTCCAGGGCGACCCCTAGCCAGCCCTCACCCTTGGAGCAGCTCAATGAGGATGAGAGCTGGCTACAGGTGCCTCCAGGGCGACCCCTAGCCAGCCCTCACCCTTGGAGCAGCTCAATGAGGATGAGAGCTGGCTACAGGTGCCTCCAGGGCGACCCCTAGCCAGCCCTCACCCTTGGAGCAGCTCAATGAGGATGAGAGCTGGCTACAGGTGCCTCCAGGGCGACCCCTAGCCAGCCCTCACCCTTGGAGCAGCTCAATGAGGATGAGAGCTGGCTACAGGTGCCTCCAGGGCGACCCCTAGCCAGCCCTCACCCTTGGAGCAGCTCAATGAGGATGAGAGCTGGCTACAGGTTTGATGATACCAAAAGCACTTAAAATTCAATCTGCAACAAAAAAAAGTCGCTCTGACGCCGCCGTTAAGGGCTGCGTCCGTTATCACGCTCATCTGATAAATTACAGAAAAAAAACGTAAACTTTATCGTTTTTTTGGCGCACTTATTTCACCGCCCGTTCCTACGTGCCGTCGTTCAGCACAGCATCCGTTATCACGCTCATCTGATGAATTACGGAAAAAAAACGTAAACTTTATAGTTTTTTTGGTGCGCTTATTTCACCGCCCGTTTCTACGCGCCGCCATTCAGCGCAGCGTCCGTTATCACGCTCATCTGATGAATTACGGAAAAAAAACGTAAACTTTATAGTTTTTTTGGCGCGCTTATTTCACTGCCCGTTCCTACGCGCCGCCGTTCAACGCAGCTTCCGTTATCACGCTCATCTAATGAATTATGGAAAAAAAACGTACACTTTATAGCTTTTTTGGCGCGCTTATTTCACCGCCCGTTCCTACGCGCCGCCGTTCAGCGCAGCTTCCGTTATTACGCTCATCTGATGAATTACGGAAAAAAAACGTAAATTTTATAGTTTTTTTGGCGCGCTTATTTCACCGCCCGTTCCTACGCGCCGCCGTTCAGCGCAGCGTCCGTTATCACCCTCATCTGATGAATTACGAAAAAAAACGTAAACTTTATAGTTTTTTTGGCGCGCTTATTTCACCGCCCGTTCCTATGCGCCGCCGTTCAACGCAGCGTCCGTTATCACGCTCAATGAGGATGAGAGTTGGCTACAGGTGCCTCCAGGGCGACACGTAGCCAGCCCTCACCCTTCGAATAGCTCAATGAGGATGAGAGCTGGCTACAGGTGTCTCCAGGGCGACCCCTAGCCAGCCCTCACCCTTGGAGCAGCTCAATGAGGATGAGAGCTGGCTACAGGTGCCTCCAGGGCGACCCCTAGCCAGCCCTCACCCTTGGAGCAGCTCAATGAGGATGAGAGCTGGCTACAGGTGCCTCCAGGGCGACCCCTAGCCAGCCCTCACCCTTGGAGCAGCTCAATGAGGATGAGAGCTGGCTACAGGTGCCTCCAGGGCGACCCCTAGCCAGCCCTCACCCTTGGAGCAGCTCAATGAGGATGAGAGCTGGCTACAGGTGCCTCCAGGGCGACCCCTAGCCAGCCCTCACCCTTGGAGCAGCTCAATGAGGATGAGAGCTGGCTACAGGTGCCTCCAGGGCGACCCCTAGCCAGCTCTCACCCTTGGAGCAGCTCAATGAGGATGAGAGCTGGCTACAGGTGCCTCCAGGGCGACCCCTAGCCAGCCCTCACCCTTGGAGCAGCTCAATGAGGATGAGAGCTGGCTACAGGTGCCTCCAGGATGACCCCTAGCCAGCCCTCACCCTTGGAGCAGCTCAATGAGGATGAGAGCTGGCTACAGGTGCCTCCAGGGCGACCCCTAGCCAGCCCTCACCCTTGGAGCAGCTCAATGAGGATGAGAGCTGGCTACAGGTGCCTCCAGGGCGACCCCTAGCCAGCCCTCACCCTTGGAGCAGCTCAATGAGGATGAGAGCTGGCTACAGGTGCCTCCAGGGCGACCCCTAGCCAGCCCTCACCCTTGGAGCAGCTCAATGAGGATGAGAGCTGGCTACAGGTGCCTCCAGGGCGACCCCTAGCCAGCCCTCACCCTTGGAGCAGCTCAATGAGGATGAGAGCTGGCTACAGGTGGCTCGAGGGCGACCCCTAGCCAGCCCTCACCCTTGGAGCAGCTCAATGAGGATGAGAGCTGGCTACAGGTGCCTCCAGGGCGACCCCTAGCCAGCCCTCACCCTTGGAGCAGCTCAATGAGGATGAGAGCTGGCTACAGGTGCCTCCAGGGCGACCCTTCGCCAGCCCTCACCCTTGGAATAGCTCAATGAGGATGAGAGCTGGCTACAGGTTTGATGATAGCAAAAGCACTTAAAATTCAATCTGCAACAAAAAAAAGTCGCTCTGACGCCGCCGTTAAGGGCTGCGTCCGTTATCACGGTGATCTGATAAATTACAGAAAAAAAACGTAAACTTTATCGTTTTTTTGGCGCACTTATTTCATCGCCCGTTCCTACGTGCCGCTGTTCAGCACCACATCCGTTATCACGCTCATCTGATGATTTACGGAAAAAAAACGTAAACTTTATAGTTTTTTTGGCGCGCTTATTTCACCGCCCGTTCCTACGCGCCGCCATTCAGCGCAGCGTCCGTTATCACGCTCATCTGATGAATTACGGAAAAAAAACGTAAATTTTATAGTTTTTTTGGCGCGCTTATTTCACCGCCCGTTCCTACGCGCCGCCGTTCAGCGCAGCGTCCGTTATCACCCTCATCTGATGAATTACGAAAAAAAACGTAAACTTTATAGTTTTTTTGGCGCGCTTATTTCACCGCCCGTTCCTATGCGCCGCCGTTCAGCGAAGCGTCCGTTATCACGCTCAATGAGGATGAGAGTTGGCTACAGGTGCCTCCAGGGCGACACGTAGCCAGCCCTCACCCTTCGAATAGCTCAATGAGGATGAGAGCTGGCTACAGGTGTCTCCAGGGCGACCCCTAGCCAGCCCTCACCCTTGGAGCAGCTCAATGAGGATGAGAGCTGGCTACAGGTGCCTCCAGGGCGACCCCTAGCCAGCCCTCACCCTTGGAGCAGCTCAATGAGGATGAGAGCTGGCTACAGGTGCCTCCAGGGCGACCCCTAGCCAGCCCTCACCCTTGGAGCAGCTCAATGAGGATGAGAGCTGGCTACAGGTGCCTCCAGGGCGACCCCTAGCCAGCCCTCACCCTTGGAGCAGCTCAATGAGGATGAGAGCTGGCTACAGGTGCCTCCAGGGCGACCCCTAGCCAGCCCTCACCCTTGGAGCAGCTCAATGAGGATGAGAGCTGGCTACAGGTGCCTCCAGGGCGACCCCTAGCCAGCCCTCACCCTTGGAGCACCTCAATGAGGATGAGAGCTGGCTACAGGTGCCTCCAGGGCGACCCCTAGCCAGCCCTCACCCTTGGAGCAGCTCAATGAGGATGAGAGCTGGCTACAGGTGCCTCCAGGGCGACCCCTAGCCAGCCCTCACCCTTGGAGCAGCTCAATGAGGATGAGAGCTGGCTACAGGTGCGTCCAGGGCGACCCGTAGCCAGCCCTCACCCTTGGAGCAGCTCAATGAGGATGAGAGCTGGCTACAGGTGCCTCCAGGGCGACCCCTAGCCAGCCCTCACCCTTGGAGCAGCTCAATAAGGATGAGAGCTGGCTACAGGTGCCTCCAGGGCGACCCCTAGCCAGCCCTCACCCTTGGAGCAGCTCAATGAGGATGAGAGCTGGCTACAGGTGCCTCCAGGGCGACCCCTAGCCAGCCCTCACCCTTGGAGCAGCTCAATGAGGATGAGAGCTGGCTACAGGTGCCTCCAGGGCGACCCCTAGCCAGCCCTCACCCTTGGAGCAGCTCAATGAGGATGAGAGCTGGCTACAGGTGCCTCCAGGGCGACCCCTAGCCAGCCCTCACCCTTGGAGCAGCTCAATGAGGATGAGAGCTGGCTACAGGTGCCTCCAGGGCGATCCCTAGCCAGCCCTCACCCTTGGAGCAGCTCAATGAGGATGAGAGCTGGCTACAGGTGCCTCCAGGGCGACCCCTAGCCAGCCCTCACCCTTGGAGCAGCTCAATGAGGATGAGAGCTGGCTACAGGTGCCTCCAGGGCGACCCCTAGCCAGCCCTCACCCTTGGAGCAGCTCAATGAGGATGAGAGCTGGCTACAGGTGCCTCCAGGGCGACCCTTAGCCAGCCCTCACCCTTGGAATAGCTCAATGAGGATGAGAGCTGGCTACAGGTTTGATGATAGCAAAACACTTAAAATTCAATCTGCAACAAAAAAAAGTCGCTCTGACGCCGCCGTTAAGGGCTGCGTCCGTTATCACGGTGATCTGATAAATTACAGAAAAAAAACGTAAACTTTATCGTTTTTTTGGCGCACTTATTTCATCGCCCGTTCCTACGTGCCGCCGTTCAGCACAGCATCCATTATCACGCTCATCTGATGATTTACGGAAAAAAAACGTAAACTTTATAGTTTTTTTGGCGCGCTTATTTCACCGCCCGTTCCTACGCACCGCCGTTCAGCGCAGCGTCCGTTATCACCCTCATCTGATGAATTACGGAAAAAAAACGTAAACTTTATAGTTTTTTTTGGCGCGCTTATTTCACCGCCCGTTCCTATGCGCCGCCGTTCAGCGCAGCGTCCGTTATCACGCTCAATGAGGATGAGAGCTGGCTACAAGTGCCTCCAGGGCGACACGTAGCCAGCCCTCACCCTTGGAACAGCTCAATGAGGATGAGAGCTGGCTACAGGTGCCTCCAGGGCGACCCCTAGCCAGCCCTCACCCTTGGAGCAGCTCAATGAGGATGAGAGCTGGCTACAGGTGCTTCCAGGGCGAACCCTAGCCAGCCCTCACCCTTGGAGCAGCTCAATGAGGATGAGAGCTGGCTACAGGTGCCTCCAGGGCAACCCCTAGCCAGCCCTCACCCTTGGAGCAGCTCAATGAGGATGAGAGCTGGCTACAGGTGCCTCCAGGGCGACCCCTAGCCAGCCCTCACCCTTGGAGCAGCTCAATGAGGATGAGAGCTGGCTACAGGTGCCTCCAGGGCGACCCGTAGCCAGCCCTCACCCTTGGAGCAGCTCAATGAGGATGAGAGCTGGCTACAGGTGCCTCCAGGGCGACCCCTAGCCAGCCCTCACCCTTGGAGCAGCTCAATGAGGATGAGAGCTGGCTACAGGTGCCTCCAGGGCGACCCCTAGCCAGCCCTCACCCTTGGAGCAGCTCAATGAGGATGAGAGCTGGCTACAGGTGCCTCCAGGGCGACCCCTAGCCAGCCCTCACCCTTGGAGCAGCTCAATGAGGATGAGAGCTGGCTACAGGTGCCTCCAGGGCGACCCCTAGCCAGCCCTCACCCTTGGAGCAGCTCAATGAGGATGAGAGCTGGCTACAGGTGCCTCCAGGGCGACCCTTAGCCAGCCCTCACCCTTGGAATAGCTCAATGAGGATGAGAGCTGGCTACAGGTTTGATGATAGCAAAAGCACTTAAAATTCAATCTGCAACAAAATAAAGTCGCTCTGACGCCGCCGTTAAGGGCTGCGTCCGTTATCACGCTGATCTGATAAATTACAGAAAAAAAACGTAAACTTTATCGTTTTTTTGGCGCACTTATTTCATCGCCCGTTCCTACGTGCCGCCGTTCAGCACAGCATCCGTTATCACGCTCATCAGATGAATTACGGAAAAAAAACGTAAACTTTATAGTTTTTTTGGCGCACTTATTTCATCGCCCGTTCCTACGTGCCGCCGTTCAGCACAGCATCCGTTATCACGCTCATCTGATGAATTACGGAAAAAAAACGTAAACTTTATAGATTTTTTGGCGCGCTTATTTCACCGCCCGTTCCTACGCGCCGCCATTCAGCGCAGCGTCCGTTATCACGCTCATCTGATGAAATACGGAAAAAAAACGTAAACTTTATAGTTTTTTTGGCGCACTTATTTCACCGCCCGTTCCTACGCGCCGCCGTTCAGCGCAGCGTCCGTTATCACCCTCATCTGATGAATTACAAAAAAAAAATGTAAACTTTATAGTTTTTTTGGCGCGCTTATTTCACCGCCCGTTCCTATGCGCCGCCGTTCAGCGCAGCGTCCGTTATCACGCTCAATGAGGATGAGAGCTGGCTACAAGTGCCTCCAGGGCGACACGTAGCCAGCCCTCACCCTTGGAATAGCTCAATGAGGATGAGAGCTGGCTACAGGTGCCTCCAGGGCGACCCCTAGCCAGCCCTCACCCTTGGAGCAGCTCAATGAGGATGAGAGCTGGCTACAGGTGCCTCCAGGGCGACCCCTAGCCAGCCCTCACCCTTGGAGCAGCTCAATGAGGATGAGAGCTGGCTACAGGTGCCTCCAGGGCGACCCCTAGCCAGCCCTCACCCTTGGAGCAGCTCAATGAGGATGAGAGCTGGCTACAGGTGCCTCCAGGGCGACCCGTAGCCAGCCCTCACCCTTGGAGCAGCTCAATGAGGATGAGAGCTGGCTACAGGTGCCTCCAGGGCGACCCGTAGCCAGCCCTCACCCTTGGAGCAGCTCAATGAGGATGAGAGCTGGCTACAGGTGCCTCCAGGGCGACCCCTAGCCAGCCCTCACCCTTGGAGCAGCTCAATGAGGATGAGAGCTGGCTACAGGTGCCTCCAGGGCGACCCCTAGCCAGCCCTCACCCTTGGAGCAGCTCAATGAGGATGAGAGCTGGCTACAGGTGCCTCCAGGGCGACCCCTAGCCAGCCCTCACCCTTGGAGCAGCTCAATGAGGATGAGAGCTGGCTACAGGTGCCTCCAGGGCGACCCCTAGCCAGCCCTCACCCTTGGAGCAGCTCAATGAGTATGAGAGCTGGCTACAGGTGCCTCCAGGGCGACCCCTAGCCAGCCCTCACCCTTGGAGCAGCTCAATGAGGATGAGAGCTGGCTACAGGTGCCTCCAGGGCGACCCCTAGCCAGCCCTCACCCTTGGAATAGCTCAATGAGGATGAGAGCTGGCTACAGGTTTGATGATACCAAAAGCACTTAAAATTCAATCTGCAACAAAAAAAAGTCGCTCTGACGCCGCCGTTAAGGGCTGCGTCCGTTATCACGCTCATCTGATAAATTACAGAAAAAAAACGTAAACTTTATCGTTTTTTTGGCGCACTTATTTCACCGCCCGTTCCTACGTGCCGCCGTTCAGCACAGCATCCGTTATCACGCTCATCTGATGAATTACGGAAAAAAAACGTAAACTTTATAGTTTTTTTGGCGCGCTTATTTCACCGCCCGTTCCTACGCGCCGCCATTCAGCGCAGCGTCCGTTATCACGCTCATCTGATGAATTACGGAAAAAAACGTAAACTTTATAGTTTTTTTGGCGCGCTTATTTCACCGCCCGTTCCTACGCGCCGCCGTTCAACGCAGCTTCCGTTATCACGCTCATCTAATGAATTATGGAAAAAAAAAGTACACTTTATAGCTTTTTTGGCGCGCTTATTTCACCGCCCGTTCCTACGCGCCGCCGTTTAGCGCAGCTTCCGTTATCACGCTCATCTGATGAATTACGGAAAAAAAACGTAAATTTTATAGTTTTTTTGGCGCGCTTATTTCACCGCCCGTTCCTACGCGCCGCCGTTCAGCGCAGCGTCCGTTATCACCCTCATCTGATGAATTACGGAAAAAAAACGTAAACTTTATAGTTTATTTGGCGCGCTTATTTCACCGCCCGTTCCTATGCGCCGCCGTTCAGCGCAGCGTCCGTTATCATGCTCAATGAGGATGAGAGTTGGCTACAGGTGCCTCCAGGGCGACACGTAGCCAGACCTCACCCTTCGAATAGCTCAATGAGGATGAGAGCTGGTTACAGGTGCCTCCAGGGCGACCCCTAGCCAGCCCTCACCCTTGGAGCAGCTCAATGAGGATGAGAGCTGGCTACAGGTGCCTCCAGGGCGACCCCTAGCCAGCCCTCACCCTTGGAGCAGCTCAATGAGGATGAGAGCTGGCTACAGGTGCCTCCAGGGCGACCCCTAGCCAGCCCTCACCCTTGGAGCAGCTCAATGAGGATGAGAGCTGGCTACAGGTGCCTCCAGGGCGACCCCTAGCCAGCCCTCACCCTTGGAGCAGCTCAATGAGGATGAGAGCTGGCTACAGGTGCCTCCAGGGCGACCCCTAGCCAGCCCTCACCCTTGGAGCAGCTCAATGAGGATGAGAGCTGGCTACAGGTGCCTCCAGGGCGACCCGTAGCCAGCCCTCACCCTTGGAGCAGCTCAATGAGGATGAGAGCTGGCTACAGGTGCCTCCAGGGCGACCCCTAGCCAGCCCTCACCCTTGGAGCAGCTCAATGAGGATGAGAGCTGGCTACAGGTGCCTCCAGGGCGACCCCTAGCCAGCCCTCACCCTTGGAGCAGCTCAATGAGGATGAGAGCTGGCTACAGGTGCCTCCAGGGCGACCCTTAGCCAGCCCTCACCCTTGGAATAGCTCAATGAGGATGAGAGCTGGCTACAGGTTTGATGATAGCAAAAGCACTTAAAATTCAATCTGCAACAAAAAAAAGTCGCTCTGACGCCGCCGTTAAGGGCTGCGTCCGTTATCACGGTGATCTGATAAATTACAGAAAAAAAACGTAAACTTTATTGTTTTTTTGGCGCACTTATTTCATCGCCCGTTCCTACGTGCCGCCGTTCAGCACAGCATCCGTTATCACGCTCATCTGATGAATTACGGAAAAAAAACGTAAACTTTATAGTTTTTTTGGCGCGCTTATTTCACCGCCCGTTCCTACGCGCCGCCATTCAGCGCAGCGTCCGTTATCACGCTCATCTGATGAATTACGGAAAAAAAACGTAAACTTTATAATTTTTTTGGCGCGCTTATTTCACTGCCCGTTCCTACGCGCCGCCGTTCAGCGCAGCGTCCGTTATCACCCTCATCTGATGAATTACGGAAAAAAAACGTAAACTTTATAGTTTTTTTGGCGCGCTTATTTCACCGCCCGTTCCTATGCGCCGCCGTTCAGCGCAGCGTCCGTTATCACGCTCAATGAGGATGAGAGCTGGCTACAAGTGCCTCCAGGGCGACACGTAGCCAGCCCTCACCCTTGGAATAGCTCAATGAGGATGAGAGCTGGCTACAGGTGCCTCCAGGGCGACCCCTAGCCAGCCCTCACCCTTGGAGCAGCTCAATGAGGATGAGAGCTGGCTACAGGTGCCTCCAGGGCGAACCCTAGCCAGCCCTCACCCTTGGAGCAGCTCAATGAGGATGAGAGCTGGCTACAGGTGCCTCCAGGGCGACCCGTAGCCAGCCCTCACCCTTGGAGCAGCTCAATGAGGATGAGAGCTGGCTACAGGTGCCTCCAGGGCGACCCCTAGCCAGCCCTCACCCTTGGAGCAGCTCAATGAGGATGAGAGCTGGCTACAGGTGCCTCCAGGGCGACCCTTAGCCAGCCCTCACCCTTGGAATAGCTCAATGAGGATGAGAGCTGGCTACAGGTTTGATGATAGCAAAAGCACTTAAAATTCAAATGCAACAAAATAAAGTCGCTCTGACGCCGCCGTTAAGGGCTGCGTCCGTTATCACGCTGATCTGATAAATTACAGAAAAAAAACGTAAACTTTATCGTTTTTTTGGCGCACTTATTTCATCGCCCGTTCCTACGTGCCGCCGTTCAGCACAGCATCCGTTATCACGCTCATCTGATGAATTACGGAAAAAGAACGTAAACTTTATAGTTTTTTTGGCGCACTTATTTCATCGCCCGTTCCTACGTGCCGCCGTTCAGCACAGCATCCGTTATCACGCTCATCTGATGAATTACGGAAAAAAAACGTAAACTTTATAGTTTTTTTGGCGCGCTTATTTCACTGCCCGTTCCTACGCGCCGCCATTCAGCGCAGCGTCCGTTATCACGCTCATCTGATGAATTACGGAAAAAAAACGTAAACTTTATAGTTTTTTTGGCGCGCTTATTTCACCGCCCGTTCCTACGCGCCGCCGTTCAGCGCAGCGTCCGTTATCACCCTCATCTGATGAATTACGGAAAAAAAACGTAAACTTTATAGTTTTTTTGGCGCGCTTATTTCACCGCCCGTTCCTATGCGCCGCCGTTCAGCGCAGCGTCCGTTATCACGCTCAATGAGGATGAGAGCTGGCTACAAGTGCCTCCAGGGCGACACGTAGCCAGCCCTCACCCTTGGAATAGCTCAATGAGGATGAGAGCTGGCTACAGGTGCCTCCAGGGCGACCCCTAGCCAGCCCTCACCCTTGGAGCAGCTCAATGAGGATGAGAGCTGGCTACAGGTGCCTCCAGGGCGACCCCTAGCCAGCCCTCACCCTTGGAGCAGCTCAATGAGGATGAGAGCTGGCTACAGGTGCCTCCAGGGCGACCCCTAGCCAGCCCTCACCCTTGGAGCAGCTCAATGAGGATGAGAGCTGGCTACAGGTGCCTCCAGGGCGACCCCTAGCCAGCCCTCACCCTTGGAGCAGCTCAATGTGGATGAGAGCTGGCTACAGGTGCCTCCAGGGCGACCCCTAGCCAGCCCTCACCCTTGGAATAGCTCAATGAGGATGAGAGCTGGCTACAGGTTTGATGATAGCAAAAGCACTTAAAATTCAATCTGCAACAAAATAAAGTCGCTCTGACGCCGCCGTTAAGGGCTGCGTCCGTTATCACGCTGATCTGATAAATTACAGAAAAAAAACGTAAACTTTATCGTTTTTTTGGCGCACTTATTTCATCGCCCGTTCCTACGTGCCGCCGTTCAGCACAGCATCCGTTATCACGCTCATCTGATGAATTACGGAAAAAAAACGTAAACTTTATAGTTTTTTTGGCGCGCTTATTTCACCGCCCGTTCCTATGCGCCGCCGTTCAGCGCAGCGTCCGTTATCACGCTCAATGAGGATGAGAGCTGGCTACAAGTGCCTCCAGGGCGACACGTAGCCAGCCCTCACCCTTGGAATAGCTCAATGAGGATGAGACCTGGCTACAGGTGCCTCCAGGGCGACTCCTAGCCAGCCCTCACCCTTGGAGCAGCTCAATGAGGATGAGAGCTGGCTACAGGTGCCTCCAGGGCGACCCCTAGCCAGCCCTCACCCTTGGAGCAGCTCAATGAGGATGAGAGCTGGCTACAGGTGCCTCCAGGGTGACCCCTAGCCAGCCCTCACCCTTGGAGCAGCTCAATGAGGATGAGAGCTGGCTACAGGTGCCTCCAGGGCGACCCCTAGCCAGCCCTCACCCTTGGAGCAGCTCAATGAGGATGAGAGCTGGCTACAGGTGCCTCCAGGGCGACCCCTAGCCAGCCCTCACCCTTGGAGCAGCTCAATGAGGATGAGAGCTGGCTACAGGTGCCTCCAGGGCGACCCCTAGCCAGCCCTCACCCTTGGAGCAGCTCAATGAGGATGAGAGCTGGCTACAGGTGCCTCCAGGGCGACCCCTAGCCAGCCCTCACCCTTGGAATAGCTCAATGAGGATGAGAGCTGGCTACAGGTTTGATGATAGCAAAAGCACTTAAAATTCAATCTGCAACAAAATAAAGTCGCTCTGACGCCGCCGTTAAGGGCTGCGTCCGTTATCACGCTGATCTGATAAATTACAGAAAAAAAACGTAAACTTTATCGTTTTTTTGGCGCACTTATTTCATCGCCCGTTCCTACGTGCCGCCGTTCAGCACAGCATCCGTTATCACGCTCATCTGATGAATTACGGAAAAAAAACGTAAACTTTATAGTTTTTTTGGCGCGCTTATTTCACCGCCCGTTCCTACGCGCCGCCATTCAGCGCAGCGTCCGTTATCACGCTCATCTGATGAATTACGGAAAAAAAACGTAAACTTTATAGTTTTTTTGGCGCGCTTATTTCACCGCCCGTTCCTGCGCGCCGCCGTTCAGCGCAGCGTCCGTTATCACCCTCATCTGATGAATTACGGAAAAAAAACGTAAACTTTATAGTTTTTTTGGCGCGCTTATGACGCGCCCCTGGGCCTGTGTCGCGCTGCGATGAGCACGCGGGAGCTTACCCGGAGCCGGATCTCTTGAGGGTTGTAGTCTCGTGGCGGCGACCCAGTCCGTGCCCAGGGAGTCAAACTGAGCGGCGATGTACTAGCAGTAGATGGTTGGTGACTACGCCACCCGTTGAATTCAGCTATGGAGCTGCCGCTGCAGGGCAGACCGCTGAGGCCGGTGGAAGGATGGTGCAGCGTGGATGGTATAACCCCCAACGGGAGGGGTATGGCCTCAGGGCAGCCGACGTGGATGATGGGGGTAGCAGGAACCACTCAGAGATGGTGCGGTGTAGTTCAGGGTCTTTACTGGTGACAAAGAAAGACCCTCCCGGAGTACTTGCTAGTGATAGGGGCCTGGTCAGTCCTTGAGCAGATGGGATTTCCCCTGGCCAGGCGGAGTTGTAGGCCTTCCCAACTAACTGTACTCTTCTGGCTACCTTGCTAGAGGCGGGAATAAGTAGCCCACGTCCCTGAGTGTACCGTGTGGTGCTCACCCGTATGGCCGGTGACTCGGGGCCTTCTAATGGCTTCCGCTCCACGATGGCGGTGCTGGTCCCACGCGTGTGACCGTGCCTTCGGGCTTCTGGGCCAGAGGACCTGAAATCCTCTGCCGGACGGTTTCTGCTGCTGGGTAGGAGTTAGTCCCCAAAGCCTCGGACTCCGGGTCCGGTTAGAAATCTTCTCAGTCAGGGCGAGCTCTGCAGCTGCCAGCCCCTGACTCGTTGTAACACTGCTCCCCACAGAGCTCCTGATGTTTCTTGCTATGCTGCTTCTCTTCTCTACTCTTGTTCTGTCTTCTTTCTCACTAACTCTGCCTCAGCCCCGGGTTTATATAGGGGAAGTCCTTCCCCTCCCAAGACTGGGCAGGAGGTGTGGCATGCACAGGATCCCTGACCAAAGGACCTCCCACCTGCTCTCAGACGTAATATCTCTATCACTGTGGCAACCAGACCCCTGAGGTGTCACACTTATTTCACCGCCCGTTCCTATGCGCCGCCGTTCAGCGCAGCGTCCGTTATCACGCTCAATGAGGATGAGAGCTGGCTACAAGTGCCTCCAGGGCGACACGTAGCCAGCCCTCACCCTTGGAATAGCTCAATGAGGATGAGAGCTGGCTACAGGTGCCTCCAGGGCGACCCCTAGCCAGCCCTCACCCTTGGAGCAGCTCAATGAGGATGAGAGCTGGCTACAGGTGCCTCCAGGGCGACCCCTAGCCAGCCCTCACCCTTGGAGCAGCTCAATGAGGATGAGAGCTGGCTACAGGTGCCTCCAGGGCGACCCCTAGCCAGCCCTCACCCTTGGAGCAGCTCAATGAGGATGAGAGCTGGCTACAGGTGCCTCCAGGGCGACCCCTAGCCAGCCCTCACCCTTGGAGCAGCTCAATGAGGATGAGAGCTGGCTACAGGTGCCTCCAGGGCGACCCCTAGCCAGCCCTCACCCTTGGAGCAGCTCAATGAGGATGAGAGCTGGCTACAGGTGCCTCCAGGGCGACCCCTAGCCAGCCCTCACCCTTGGAGCAGCTCAATGAGGATGAGAGCTGGCTACAGGTGCCTCCAGGGCGACCCCTAGCCAGCCCTCACCCTTGGAGCAGCTCAATGAGGATGAGAGCTGGCTACAGGTGCCTCCAGGGCGACCCCTAGCCAGCCCTCACCCTTGGAGCAGCTCAATGAGGATGAGAGCTGGCTACAGGTGCCTCCAGGGCGACCCCTAGCCAGCCCAAACCCTTGGAGCACCTCAATGAGTATGAGAGCTGGCTAAAGGTGCCTCCAGGGCGACCCCTAGCCAGCCCTCACCCTTGGAGCAGCTCAATGAGGATGAGAGCTGGCTACAGGTGCCTCCAGGGCGACCCCTAGCCAGCCCTCACCCTTGGAATAGCTCAATGAGGATGAGAGCTGGCTACAGGTTTGATGATACCAAAAGCACTTAAAATTCAATCTGCAACAAAAAAAAGTCGCTCTGACGCCGCCGTTAAGGGCTGCGTCCGTTATCACGCTCATCTGATAAATTACAGAAAAAAAACGTAA